>NW_004524729.1:6558206-6559660 GCF_000260255.1 Octodon degus | reverse complement strand
AGACCTTACCCATGTTAAAAGTTTTAAAATTTTTAAAAAATTTTAAAATTATTGGGGCTGGTGAGATGGCTCAGCGGTCTAAATTGGACTGCGGTTCAATCTCCCAGCACCACATGCCAGCCAGCCCTGCCCCCTGGTGGGCTGAACTGGACACACACACACACACACACACACACACACAAATAAATAGATAAAATTTTTAAAAAATGTTATGGAAAAAAGGTAAAATAAAACTTTCTAGTGAATTTTAGCCAAACATTTGAGGAGAAATCTACAAATTTTATAAGGTTTTATGCAATGTTTAAGAGGGGGAAATATTTGTCAGCTTATCCTTTGAGGCTAGTATTATGCAGTTTGTAAAACTTAAGACAGAAATATGGTTGTGGTGGCATAGTCCTATAATCTCAGCCCTTGAAAGGCTGAGGCAAGGGATTTCCATGAGTTTGATACCAGCCTGAGCTACAGAATGAGCTCAAACAAGCATGAACTGCCCAGGAGGATCAGGATGTTTACAAAGGACAAAAACTTCCCACAAAATTTCAACTACAGACAAATTTCCCTCAAAAAAATAGGTGCAAAAAGTCTTAAAATTTTTTTAAAAAATTGAATCTAGTTATATTAAAAATACACAACTATTAAGTGAGAATTATCATGGCACTACAGTGATCATCATGGGCCATCGCTGCAGGAGTCTGGGCTTTGTGGAAAGCAGCATCCTGTTTCCGAAGCCTCCGTGAGGAGTCCGCAAACCTGAAAAGCGTGATGTCAGACTCAATGCAGAATATCGCGGATAAGAACAGCATCCCACTGCGAGGTCTGGTTGCAGAGTGGCAGCAGATGCCAGCAGCTTAGTGTTACAGGCCTCTTGAGTCACTTGTGAGGCCTATGTGCAGAGGTGTTACCCGCCAGCCTCTGTTCAAAGCCTGCTGGGGTGTTGGTTTGGGTGAGACTTGGAAGCTCTCATGCATTTCCTGCTCTGGAGCCTTACCTGTGTCCCCAGGTTTGGGAACAGTGCTGGAGTGCAGCTCTAGAGCTGGCAGAGTGCAGCCCAGGAGGAGGCAAAGGGCTGGAAGCTGCCATTGATTCTGTTTATGAATCTTCATGACTTGATCATTTGCTACAGAAGAAACAAGCTGCTTCCCTCCTGTATCAGAGGCCTTCTTAAGAGAACTGATGTATGTAGCAACTTTTTTCTAGGATAAGCATGTGACATTGGGTGTTGTTAATTAACCTAACAACAAACAGGAGCATCTGTGTCCTAGGATAAATGTATACTTGCAGATGTTATTATTGCCTACTGTTATAATAAAGGATGGTCGATGGTCTTTGGTGTTGATTCTTGAGACAAAGAGAGAGAGAGAGAGAGAGAGAGAGAGAGAGAGAGAGAGAGAGAGAGAGAATGATCCTGAGAATATCAAGGAGATCCCCATTTGAAAACCAATCAGCACTGGGCC
>NW_004524729.1:6553680-6558106 GCF_000260255.1 Octodon degus | reverse complement strand
TTTTTTTTTTGGTGGAACCAGGGATTGAACTCAGGCCCTTGCACTTGCCAGGGAAGCACTTATTCCACTGAGCCATCTCCCCGGCCCCTTATGTGGATATATCTTGAGACGTTTTTTCAAGACAGAGGAGCAATGGCATCTTCTGATGCTGGGCCACAGATGATGCTAAATGTCATACAATGAACAAAGAATCATTCATTACAAGTAAGTAGCTTTAAGGTATATTGACAACTGCTTACATTTTTGGTTTTGATTATAAACTCAATCTCAAGCCCTTTCAACTCTGCACAGATCCAGTAGATGTGACCTACGCTTTAATTCCAATTGTTAGTTACAAATCAGATTTATTTTGACAACTTCTATCATTAAGCATTATTTGGTCTTTATGGATTTCAGATTATTCTCCATCAAGAAGCTAATAACTGTTCCCAAGCCACTAATAATCTCAATATGATAGAAAGCACAGAGTTTCATAGAAGGCCATTCAGGGGCTTCAAATTCTTGTATCAGAATTCCTGAACTGCAACCCAGCACTGTAATATTCTGTGAGAGTTTTCATAGTTTCTGCGGAGTGACAGGCTTTGCAGAAGAGCCACAGTGAATTTGTCCCTAGAGCTCACACAAAACATGATGCAATTTTAAATAAACAATTAAAATAGAAGAATATGATTGAGCCTTCAGAAGATTAAACCCTAAGGTAGCTACACTATTTGAAATGGAGAGCTACTTATTAATGATTAGGATTTCATTCATGAAATAGCTAGATGGATCGATAGTGCTGGGAGAGGATCAAAAATTTGTTCTAAAAATGTAAAAAGTATATGCAAATCTTAGGCACACAGCATCTTGTGACAAGATCCAACTGGAATGGTGAAAGAACAAAAAATACACAGGAAAAGGTGGACAGGTCACATTCAGCTAGCTATATAGTTGTCATGTGGAGGTAAGTTCATGCTGTCTACTTTTTTTAAAAATTTTTATTTATTTATTTGTATGTGTGTGTGTGTGTGTGTGTGTGTGTGTGGCCAGCTCAGCCCACCAGGGGGCGGGGCTGGCTGGCATGTGGTGCTGGGGGATTGAACGGCGGTCCCTGTGCTTTGCTAAGCTGGTTCTAAGTAGGTGCTTTAGACCACTGAGCCATCTCACCAGCTCCCCCCCCTTTTTTTTTAATGTCTACTTTTGAATAGGTAATAATACTTGCGTGTTTTGAATCTATGTAAAATATCTTAGGGGCCGGGGAGATGGCTCAGTAGGATAAGCGCTTGACTGGCAAATGCAAGGATCTGAGTTCAATCCCCGGTTCCGCCAAAAAAAAAAAAAAAAAAAAAAAAAAAAAAAAAAATCTTAGAATTGTCTTTGTCTTCTTCATTAACAAGCATAGGAAGACAACAAGCACACTTCTGGTTTAAATACACATTCTTCCTTCAAGTAAACTTACATGATAGCTCATCAATAGTGGTATAAAGCAGATGAAAAACTGTAGAGGGGAGCACAACCTAAAATCCCATGATTTGAGGCTGAGAGGTACACTAGCCTAAAGGGGAACAGTCATGAATGCCTGCTGGGCCCTCCTGGGCTGCAGATCTCCTTGGGATGTTCTCTCCAGCTGCTCAGAACCACTCTAGAAAGAGTGGTGACAGCCGCAAGCTGCAGAACAATGGAAAGCAGCTGGTGTGGGTATCCATGGTATGGGGGTTTGGCTGTTTCAGAGGTTCTTACTGCCTGCCATGTGCTTTCTGTGGGAAGGGCTTTGATGTGCCAAGAGCTGCATGAATCATGCTGAATAATGTTCATAAGAAGAAAATCTATGAAAAACATTCAGAGAGATAACTTATTTACATAGACTTTTAAATAAAGGATTGAGGACCAGCCAGATAGCTCAGTGGATTAAAGTGCCTGCTTAGAGCACAGCATGCCCTGCCAGGCCTTGTCCCCCGGGCATGATGAGAGAGCTGTTGAGACTGGGCATGGTGGTGTGCACCTACAATCCCAGCACTTTTTGGGACAAACAGGAGGATTACTGCGAGTTCAATCTGTGTAGTGAAACCCTGTAGACTCTGTACTAAAAAATACCCCAAAAAATGTATTTCATAATAAAGGATTGACATATTTGGCAGTTTATTCAGACAACCAACATTAATTTCAATGGTATTTTTGTCATAGATACAAAGTACAGGCTATACAGGACTTAAAAATAAAATGATCACTTTAGCTTGCAGTTTCGGAGGTTGTAGTTAGTTGTAATTTGACATCAGTAGACAAATATCACAGTAAAAGGCTGGGGAGATAGCTCAGGGGCATAAGTGCCTTCCTGGAAAGCACAAGGCCCTGAGTTTGATCCCTGGTACAGAAAAAAAAAAAAAAAAAGAATGATCACAGTAGGAGGAAATGAATATAGACAACTGCTAGCTGAGAACCAGGGAGCATAGAGCAAATTAGGTGCCATAGGGGAAGGGGGAAGAAAAGATAAGGAGCCAAATGACACACCTCCACAGTGAGCTTTACTAATACACTACACAGCAATCATGCCACATAAGGTGATAATAAAAAGAGTCACATGACTCCAGATAATGTATTCCTTCGAGCAATATTGTTGTGTTGAAAGAGAGTTGCACACGACCGCTGCTTGGACTTAAAACTGTCTTTTTTTTTTTTTGTTTTTTTTTTTTTGGTGGAACCGGGGATTGAACTCAAGCCCTTGCGCTTGCCAAGCACGTGCTTATTCTACTGAGCTATCTCCCCGGCCCCTACAACTGTCTTTTTAAAAATACAGTTTTATATACTTTTTTATTTTAAAGAGGAAAAACCTGCTGCTTGAGCAAGGCGCCCGTCCAGCCTGGATGCCATGCGGCCACAGCCATCCTGCAGCCAGCGCTTCACCCTGGGGCTGGGCCACCAAGAGGGTCGCAGGGCAGGCTGGGTTTAACTGGGTTGATTTTGATTCTGCCGGGTTCCAGGGTCACATGAATAAAACGTTTAATGAGAAAAAAAAAAAAAAAAAAGGAAAAACCAATGACACAGATTTTCAAAACAAGCTATTAGGTGATTAATAATGGTTAATACACTGTGTATTGTTATCTTCAGAGTAGTTGCACAGATTATCAAATATAGGCATGAAAATTGATCAAACAATATAAGCACCAACTATTCTTTTCAGTGAACTAATAGAAATTATTATTATTATCTTAGCTATCTTTTTTTTTTTTTTTTTTTTGGTGGAACCGGGGATTGAACTCAGGCCCTTGCACTTGCCAGGGAAGCACTTATTCTACTGAGCCATCTCCCCAGCCCCTTATCTTAGCTATCTTTGTACACCTTGATTTTTTTTTTCAGAACCAGGGATTGAATTCAGGCCCTTGCACTTGCCAGGGAAGTGCTTATTCTACTGAGCCACCTCCCCAGACCCCTCTTTGTGTACCTTGTTTAGACAGCCTCACTGTCTTTTCTTATACAGTATATCTTATTTATACAATTGGACAACTTTACTAATTATACTGTACAGTTCAGTGGTGTCACTCTATGTTCTGCTTTATGTTATAATTCTGAATGTCAGAGTTACATAAATAAAATCAGCCATCAAGATGGTGTTTCTTGACCATTTCTTCTGAATATTTAGATATATACAGTGTGTATAATTCCTCATTTAGTGATCAATTCAATTAACAACCTAGTCACAGCATGATACCTCAGTTGTTTAGTGAGGAATAGCTACTAGATTTGCCATAGTTGTTTTTCCCATGAATAATTTTATTGTAGTGTTTGCTAGAAGTATAGATGCTAACTTAAGGGCACTAGAGGGGAATGTAGGTAGGGATACTACAGGACATGACTTGGGTGAATGATGGTTGTAAATTTACCACAAGCTTCTTGTAGGTTATGCACTTGAGGAGACTAACTCTTGTGCAATTATTACATGTACTGACTATGTGCCCCTTAACCTGAACTTTCCTCAACTCAGGCACAAAGACTAAGACCCTGATTGGCTTAGATTAAACTAATCAATGAAGCAGTTATATTTAGAAGCCAGCTTTCTGTAAGCAAGAGTATAGTGGTCTTCTGACCTTTGGATAATTGACATAGAAATGCTTGACAGCTGTTCCTTCTATTGGCGATCTTAAAATAAATACTTGCATTATTTTCCCTTCTAACCTCTTTCTGTGTAGTGAGGGTGACACTTGAGTTCCTCATTTTCTTCTGGGAGCCTTTAGCTCTGAGCCAACCCCACTTGACTTCCCTATTTTTTCACCAGAGTGGAGGTGAGGGGTCCACAGATACCCATGGTGACATAGGAAGACCCCCGACCCATCAAAGACTACTTGCCTGATGCAACACTAACACTAAGCAGGACCACTGGACTGGTGATATTTTTTTTTAATTTATTCATTTTCATTTTTATTGAGATAAAATTAGCATTGAAATTATATTC
>NW_004524729.1:6520011-6545530 GCF_000260255.1 Octodon degus | reverse complement strand
AAAAAAAAAAAAAAAAAAAGAAAGAAAGACAGACAGATAAAAGAAAACCGATCAGTGGGGCCGGCCAAATAGCTCAGTGGATTAAAGCACCCTCTTAGGCAGATGCAGGGGCAGGAGTTCAATCCCCAGGCCTACTGTGCCAGCCCTGCCCCCCGGGGCATGCTGAGACTTGATTGAGACTGGGCGTAATGGCGCACCTATAATCCCAGTACTTGGGAGACTGTAAACAGGAGGATCATTACAAGCCCAGTCTATGCAATGAGACCCTGTACACCCTATATACCTTGTCCTAAATACAAAAAACAAAAACATAAACACAAACAAAAAAAGACCAATCAGTGGATTTCATTATACTGTGGAGAATCAAAAGTTCGTTGATGTTTTTTTCCCCCCAGAGGCCACACAGCAGGTGAGGGGTGAGCTAGTAGTACAGTATCAAATTCCTAGTTTGTAAGCTACACACAAAAACTATGCATACATTGCTAGGTAATCTAATTGCTGAACATAAATTAAGACCATTTCTCCCCTATTCCAATATAATCTCACAAGTGTATATACATATGTATGCTATTCTGAGTCTCTTCACCACTAGCTAGTCAATCTTCACCTATTTGTTAGTTTTACTCAGAAGGACTGTTTTTAGCAATACCAAAGGCCCAGGACTTTCTCAAAGAAAAACAGTATGTAGGTCTTCAAAGAATACCTGCTATCATTAGAACTGAGATGTTTGGGTAATAGGTCAGTAAAACTTTATACAAATGTTGCTGGACTACATGATGCTAATAGATCCCATCATCCCATTAAAATCAATTACAAAATACCTCAGCATTCCACACTCAAGGTGAGGTCCTCTCTTGGATTGATCTGCTGTTCTCTTGTGGTATATGGAGTTTTCTTTTTCTACATTCTTTGATTATTGGTAAGTTCTTTTTGCCACCTGTACTACAAGCCCTACATGCACTGTGCACTGCATGACATCTGAACAAATCTGAAGAAACAGAAAATCGTCCTAAGAAATACCATTGGAAAAAAATTGCCAACATGCAGGATGAAAATTTATCAAATACAGAATAATGGGAAACATAACCTGATGAACACCAGAAAACCTACAACCAGCCTCACACTTAATGGTAAAAGACTGAAGGTTTCTCCCTAAGAGGAGAAAGATTGAAATCTGCTCTTACCACTCATAGTCAATAGTGATTTGGAAATTATGGCCAGTGTAGAAAGAAAACAAACTAGAAAGGATGAAATAAAACTGAGCCTAGAAGCAACCTCACTAAGTTAAACAGTCCCATAGGACCTGGCAAAAGACCTTCTAGAAATAATAAATGACTTTAATTAGCATATAAGATACATGACCAACCGTAAATCTGAAGAGACTCTAAAGAGAAGAAATAAGCATAGGAAAAAATGCTCATCTACCAGTATGGAAGTGTGGCTTGGCCCTGTGGTGCCGGCTCTCAGCTACAGCTCTCAGCCAGAGAGCAAGGGTCGCCTATCTGTGGAGTTACCTCCTTGGTTTTGCATAGGACGAGCTCTTTGGTGTGAGCGTGAAGGTCATCAGCTCGCTATAAAGTCCACACGGCATACTATGCTGTGTCAACACAACTGTGGAGCAGAAAAACCCACAGCCACACCACGTGTGGCTGTGGTCACAAGGAAGGCCCTCCTTCCCACCTACTTTGCAGGTCCTGCCTGTGTTTACTGCCTGCACCATCTGATGACACCACTGGTCTGCACAGCTGCACATGCCGCCTGGCACAATACCTATAGGGTCTCAGCCAGGCCAGGAGGCTAGAGTGGGGAGGGACCACTGCTGAGCTGGCACATATATAATCTTTCTGATGCTAGAATTTGCACAGCTTTGAATGAGCATGATACTTGAGCTGATAGGGAAAAAATGGCATAGACATAAAACTCACAGGCTGGGTGTAGTGACAAGCCTGCAATCTCAGTAATTGCAGGATGTAGGGGGGTGGAAGCAGGAGAAAAGTGAGTTATAGGCTACCCTGGGCTATCTAATGATAGCCCCTTCTCTAAAAACACAAAGAAACAACATCAAAATCTCAGGAAACCTCAACAAAACTATGCTGGGGAGGTTGGGGGTGAGGGCTTGCGGTCCATCAGTGCTCCAGTGCTCACCTAGCAGAAAAATGCCTTCCTTGCCTTTGATTTCCCAGAGCTGCAAAAGCAAAGCAAAAAGTCATCTTACTGTTTCAGCGATTGCAGTCTGGGTTTGAGTTCTTCCAATGTGCAAACATCATGATGAATGCAACTGGGGCCAGGGAGATGGCTCAGTAGAATAAGCGCTTGCCTAGCAAACGCAAGGGCCTGAGTTCAATCCCCTATTCCACCAAAAAGAAAAAAAAATGATGAAAGCAACTGAAAAAGGGTAACTACTTTATGAGAGCCAGGAAGCACAGTGTAGGGAAGGAGCCTCAAGGCTGGGTCCAGAGGCCAGATTTGGTCCATCAGGTCATACTACCATGACTCACCAGACACACATAGGAGTGTGCTTTACAAATACCCTACACATCTCTCAAGCAATCAATTGTAAACAAGCGTATCATATGACTCCACATAGCACTTACCTTCTAGGAATATTAGTGTTCAAAGGAGGAGAATTTAAACCTGTGAGGAGGAAACTACTGGCCACAAAGCTTACATTCCAAAGTCCACGTTTATCTCCATTCCCCTCAGGCAGGCACAACTAACAGCTCAAACAAGTATATGGCCACAGACATATGCGTAAGACAAACTTGCTCTTACGGACAACTGGATCCATGTTATACGGCATTTTTCAGGCTGATGGAGGACTCCTTTACTCATTGGCGATCTGTCATGTAGGCACTGACTCAGAAGAACCCATGAAGAATATCCACAGGAATGTGAAGATGTGAATGCCAGTGCTTTCTGTGCTAACACTCTAATAACCATGAACATGCTAACAAAGTGTACCATCATGACAGTTCCATCTGCATGTGCTGTCTCGTATCTGCAAGGAAATTGCTTTTCCATGTCCTTCCTTCATCTCCGTCATGAACATATATATTTCAGCACCTGTTTAAACGTGATCACTTCCAGGCATCATCTAGCACTCATTGGCTTTGCTTTGCCATGTTACTGAACTGCTATAGACCCCTGGCTTACTTGTCACTCTTTATTCCAAGATTTCATGCTCAGTGTAAGTTTTTATCAATCCGAGTCCTGAAAAGGTGAAGGCAGTGATGATCTTTTTTCTTGGCTATTTTTTTTTTCTTGGCTATTGCTGTCTCTCAGAAGGTACAATATTCCCAAAATAAATTAGCATAACACTCTCAGTGGTGACAATGTGAGAAAACAAAAACAGACAAGATCCCGTGAAGAAAGTGTGAAACTAATCACACGCATGAAAGAGGTGGCATTTCAACACCGATGGTGGGGCCGGGGAGATGGCTCAGTAGAAGTGCTTGCCCGGCAAGCGCAAGGGCCTGAGTTCAATCCCTGGTTCTGCAGAAAAAAAAAAAAAAAAAAAAAAGCATCAACACTAATGGTACAGAATTGCAAAAGAAGAACAGCAAATTAACAATGGTGGTTATATATTTTTATTATCAAATCTGTTGCTCAGATTAACAGATATAGACATGCAAGATTGGACAAATAGTTGAATATTAATGCTTGCCTTCAATAAACCTTAATTTTTTTGTCCTTTTTCCTTTTTAAAATTTATGTTAAAGTTAATATAAGGGCTGATGAGAAAGCTCAGCAGACTAAAGTGCCTGCTTAGGCAAGCACAGGGACCACAGTAAAATCCCAGCAGCACATGCTGTGCCAGCCCTGAGCTAGCCAGACTCTGCGCATAGTGATGCATACCTGTAATCCCAGCACTGGGGAGGCTGAAATCAGGAGGTTCACCTTGACTCTGAGCTATGTAGTGAGACCCTGCAACAATGAGATACATTAAAAAATAGAGTATATTCATAATTGATAAGACATTAGAAATAGTACACATTTAGAAGAACAAGATGAGAGGTATTCAGCTGTGGTTTTTGTATTGCACATTGCTATCTTCAGTGTGTGTTACTCTGTTTCTCTCTTTGTTTTTGCTATATTTTCATGCTTTTGTTTTTGTTTATACTCTTTAAAATAAAATACAATTCAACACTGATGGTAAAGGCAGTTTGAACCAGAGGCAGGTGAGTGTGCTCAGCGCTGAGAGGCATCATTAATCATAGTCAGAATGTAGACTGGAAAGGGGCAGGAAGGCTCTGAAAATTTTATCCCCGCTGTGCCGTTAGAAGCCTTGTACAGTGTTTCAGCACCATGAGGGCTTGACTCTCCGAAACTGTTTTTAGAGGAATAATTCTTGTCTTCAGCATACGTATCTAAAACCAAAGCATAAACATACAGAATGGCCACAGAAGTGAAAAACGTATAAAATCTCATGGATTCTATTAATTTTGAAAGAAGGATGTATGAGTACAAAATTACAATAGGGAATAAAGTGTTGGGTAAAGGTAAACATGACAAGGCCAAAGTGCATTATTTCAAGAATAAAACCTCCTTAATAGATTAGGCTGAAAGCAATCAGGCATAAGACAAGGGAAGAGTCACGACTTGTTGAATCCCATGTCCAGTTTTGGAAGATAGGTGGGAAGTGGTGAGTGCAGCTGCATTTATATTGCACTGGGCGGCCTCCGAGTGCAAAGCTGACATCACGCTGTGCAAACTCTATGCATTTCCTTTGCTGACTTCTTTTACTGTCTCTGAAATACTCCTTTTCTCTCCTGTATGCTACTTATGTCTATAATTATGGGAATGCAGCTCCTCAAAAAAGTAGGGAGTGATAAAGATAAAAATCATGAGCATGGAAAAGATCCCTTTGTGTGTTATTTAACTTATAGTTGCTTTCTAGGCTGAAAGTAGCCAACTCTAGGTGAAGTATGAAGCTTGTCTAGGGAAGTTAGAACGTTTGCGTTTCTTTCATCTTTACTCTTCTGAGAATATTGCTATTATTTAACTGTAATTTCTTCACTTACACAATAATGGCGTTCCTTTCGGTGGACAAATATTCATCTTCTTGGCTAAAAATGAATAGACTGAGAGAGTGTGAAAATCGTGACTACAAGCCTACTGTCACGTTTACAAATATTGACCCATTAAACAGCCACCCCTCCATCCATTCATTTTTGCCTGGTCTGGACTTCACTTCTGAAGTTTTCTTACATCAAGGGTTTAATTCTTCCGTAGGACACTAACCACAGAACCTTCTAAGGACACAAGTGATTCCATTTGCAGGAACAGCATACTAAATCCATTAAAAAAAACAGGGGTAGGTGTGGAAAGGCAGGCGTAAACTGTTTGAATACAGTTATTGTTAGGCGAGGAGAAGATCATATCATAGGAAAGCGCCTGGTTCTGACGTTCCTGGGATGCAATCTATCAGTGAGCTCTGTTCAAGCAGGCTGGAGTTCATTTCTCTACTCTCTTTGTGGCTCAGAGGAAGGACCGAGGGGCGAGAGCCAATCAGCGATAAAGAGGCGGTCTGTATGAACTGTCCAATCAGGGGGGCCAACGCAGGCGGGTACTTCCGCTGTCATGTCGCTGTAGTGCCAGTCTCAGTACATTGAGAGCGGGCACCTTGCTAGGCCTCCTTCTGTGGCTTCTACTGGCTGCATGCTGCATGGACAATGACTCTGGGACGCCTGGAAGCCACGCAATGGTAATGTACCACAGAAGCCAGGGATGGGATGGAATCGGGACTAGGTCTGGAAAAAAGTGGTTAGCTCCAGAAACCTGAGGTTCTCCAAATCTTTGGTGCGTCTGTCCCTTGTCCCCTATACTGAACCAGGGTTGGTTGAGAGTTCCCTGTATCCTGTCCCCACTGTGACACTCCCTGCCCACAGTGCCATCTTGGGTGGCCCTAGGCTTATCTACACCATTTAGGGAGCCCTAGCGGCTGGGCATTGGGAAGACCACCGGGTGCAGCTGGATGCGTGAGGTCCTTGGCCTCTTTCTTTTTTGTAGCACATTGAGAGGATCTGACAGTTTAAATGTTTGTGATCCAGGGTCTCATACTCATAACTCATCTTGTCAGACTGCATTGTTATATGCAAAATGAATTTCTACATTTCCACTATTTTTCCAAAGTTATAGTAGGTTTTGAGAAGTGCCATGAGAATCTGAACAAAGGTTGTGTTATGGTTTGTGTCTAGTTGTCCCCCCAAACCCTTATGCAGTCATGGGGTGGAGACTTACAGAGTTTGAGATTAATTCATGATCAAGGCTGGGATTATGAGTTTTAGTGCTGCTGAGATTATGGGCCTTAGCGCTGCTGAGATTATGGGTGCGAGTTCTTCCCCTAACCTGGGGCAGATAGCCTCAATGTAATTTAAGAGAGACAGACTTCCTCTCTGTAGCGTTGTTGCTGTCACTCCTACATTTTACTCTCTTTCTCTTTGCTGCTGCCATGAAAGGTTGCTCTGCCATGTGCTGCTCTGCCATGGAGCCCGCTGAGTACGGACTAAAACCTCCAGTAACTGTGAGCTACATAAACCTTTCCTCCCTTCCATTTGGGTGTCAGGTATTTGTCCTAGCAATGAGGGAAGAATAACTGAGACAGAATTTGGTACCTGAGGAGTGGGGTCATTGCTGTGGCTAAACCTGACCATGTGGACTATGAGTTCTTAGGAATGGCTTATGGGAAGAGGTAGGAAAGGTTTGGAGAGGTCACCTATTAGTGAAGAGCTAGAATACCTTCAGCTATTCTGTAGGGGAGATTCTGGTCAGAGCTCAGAAGACCAGAATGCTGATATAAAACCTGCCTGTGAAGACCAGGCTGGGGAAGTTTCTGCTGGGAAGAAGGACTGCATTGGTTGGTTGGTTTTTTTTTTTTTTAACATTTATTTATTGTGTGTGTGTGTGTGTGTGTGTGTGTGGCCAGCTCAGCCCATCAGGGGGCGCGGCTGGCTGGCATGTGGTGCTGGGGGATCCAACCGCGGTCCCTGGGCTTTTCCAAGCTTGTTCCAAATAGGTGCTTTAGACCACTGAGCCATCTCTCCAGTCCCTGCATTGGTTGTTGAACTCCAAATGCTGTCTGTTTTGGCTTAGCAAAGAATCTGTCTGAATTCTGCTCATGTCCAGAGACTTTGCCTAAAATTTAGATTAAGTGTAGTGGACTGATTAAGCTTGCAAAAGAAATTTCAAAGCAGCAAAGTATTGAGGGAATGTAATGGTTGTTCTTGGGATTTTAGTCAGGTTTATGGTGAGAATCAAGAGCAAAGAGCCCAGCAGGATGATTTAAAATGTGAGTTTGGCCAGAAAGGAAACTCCAATACAGCTGTGGAATGAAAAGATAGAGCTGAGAGGATCTCCGTTGCCAGGAAGGAACCAGAAAATCAAAAGAATGGCCTGAGGGCATCACTGAAGATAGAAGGTCTCCACCCTTTGCAGTCTCAGAGTTGCAAAGGAGAGGGACTTTGCCTTCAGGGGAATGCCACAGAGCCCCATGTTCCAGAATGGCGACAGCATGGAGAATTTATCCCTTTGGAAGCATGGTAAGAGTGCTCAGCAATCCAAGAACTCGACTCCTACAGCCAGGAGAGAAGGAAGCCTGGCTACTGCTCCAGCTAACAAACAGCAGACCCTGGCATCATCCATGTGGTGTTGATTTTAGGTGCTTGCAGAATACAGGAGTTCTGAGGTTAAGAAGGCTTCCACCTCGATTTCAGAAGAAGGACTGGAAGGCCAGGCAGTGTGCCCCTGAGAGAGCAATATATAAAATTGTGAGTGGGAAGCCTATTACTTGGAAACCCCATAAGTTTGGAAAAGCTAGGAATGTAGATCATGTAAGGGAAACTGTAAAGAGAGAGCAAGGCCATCCTAAGAGAGAGCCATGGGAGCGACCACCAAGAATGCTGTAGGCCAGAGCCATGTAAGGGCTTCAGAGCTCACAGCTCAGCACAGGTTGCTTTGGATGTTTCACTTGGAACTATAGGACTTAATGTTGACCCCGCTGGATTTTGGACTTGTGTTACCTTTTGGAATAGTAATGTTTATCTTGTGCCTTTGAATGTTGGAAGTGTTTAACTTTTGTACAGGGGCTCACAGCTAAGAGTTTGCTTCGCTCTTGGAAGAGACTTGGGACTTGAACTTTTCAGCAATGCTGAAACTGTTGGGACTTTGGCAACTCTTAGAGATGAACTAAAATGTCTTTTGCATGGAGGGATGTGCATGAGACTTTGGAGGTCCAGGGACAGAATGTTATGGTTTGTTTCTAGTTATCCCCCCAAAGCATCATGCAGTTATGGGGTGGAGACTTCTAGAGTTTGAGATTAATTCATGATCAAGGCTGGGATTATGGGTCTTAGTGCTGCTGGATTATGGGTGTGAGTACTTCCCCCAGCCTGGGGTGGATAGCCTCAATGTAATTTGAAGAGACAGATTTCCTCTCTGTTGTCATTGTTGCTGTCATGCTCTCTTGCTCTTTTCTGCTGCCATGAACGGTCGCTGTCTGCTATGTGCTGCTCTGTCGTGGAGCCCACTGAGTATGGACTAAAACCTCCAGTAACTGTGAACTAAATAAACCTTTCCTTCCTTCAATTTGGGTGTCAGGTATTTGTCCCAGCAATGAGAGAAGAGTAGCTGAGACAGGATGTAACTTAGAGGCAGAGTGTTTGTCAAGCAGGTCATGAAATCCTATAGTCCAGATTATCACCGTTATTTATGTCAGATCTCTCCTCTTGATATGGGGGAAAAAATGAAACATCCGATCTGAAAGGTAGCTGGAATGAGTTCATGTTCTCTAAAACCGAAGAATGGGGGGCCGGGGAGATATCTCAGTGGAATAAGCACTTCCCTGGCAAGCGCAAGCACCTGAATTCAATCCCCAGTTCTGCCAAAAGATAATAAATAAATAAATAAATAAATAAAACAGAAGAATGAATTTTAGGAACAAATGGAGGTTATGAGCAGAATATATTTATTGGGGGAAAGAAAGCTCCTGTCTGAGAAAGGGACAGTAGGGGGACCCTGAGCGTGTAGTCCCTAGGAAGCTGTCTCTTCCAGGGACTTCTATAGAGTAGAACCATGTGGGTCTAAGATAGAAAACATGGGAACTCGCTTAGGTGGGCATGAGGTGGGACAAAACTACGGTCAACCAATAAGAGTACAAGCACCACTGCTCAGGTAAAATTGATTAAGTCCAGGACCAAGTGGGGAAGCGAGTCACATAGCAAGTGGGCATGAATGTAGAACAGGACTTTGTCCAGTAGCTAACTAGTACTAGTCGGATTAATGATTCTTCCAGGCTTCCTCAAGGTGTCCCATGTGCTTATCTTTAGGGAGGTAAGCATTTGTTCAATCTTTGTTCTCTAGATCTTGCCCACAGCAGGAGCATCCGTCCCTCTTACAGTTGCAATGTATCTTGTCTTCCGTGCTGTCTCCATGAGGGCCTAGCCCTGTCTGATTGCCTATAGTATTTTTATTTAACTCAGCTGCCTGCAACACTCTCACTGATTTCAAAACAAACAAACAAACAAAAAAACCAGCTCATGTTCTCACCACACAGTGGAATGAGGTCCTGAACCAAAAAGGGACATTGAAGGGTCAGGGAGATAGCTCAGTAGAATAAGTGCTTGCCTGGCAAGCGCAAGGTTCTGAGTTCGATTGCTAGTACCATCCCCCCCCACCAAAAAAAAAAGGCCTTGGAGAATTTTTATTGGAAACAGGAGTAGGACCCTGATTCCTTGGAAGCATCCTGAGTGGCCACGTGACTGCTCAATTCAGAGCGAAGTATAGATAATCAGAGCACAGTAATTGCCCTGTTGTTTAAAGGCCACCTGTTACTAGTGACTCTTTGTATTTGAAATGACCCATGGGAACTCATGCTCTTAAACCCTTTCTCTTACCATGTAAATTTTGTAGAAATCTAAGATTTTAGAGAAATCCTCATTATTTTTCACTTTGAATTCTTGGAAAACCAGGAGTTTAATAGGGAGTGGATAAAACTCCCTGTAGTAGAGAGAGGCAGCACTTCCTGTTGGCTGAGAAAGACACTTGGTCCCTAGAATGTAGTTCACTATTCTTACAACTCTTAACCAATATGGCTTATTTTCTCAGGCCATTTTCTCTTGCTAGGTGCCTGATGATTAAGGTAACTAAGTACAATATTCTTTACAGTTAGACCTTTTCAGTGAGTTTAAAATGTGGAGAAAAATGTAAATGTAAATTATTTCCAAAGGAAGCGAGGGGTTCTTGCTAAGGCCAACTTTGTTTCTTTTTTGGTACCAGGGATCAAACTCGGACTTTGCTCTTGTCAAGCAGGTGATTATGCCACTGACCTATCTCCCCAGCCAACATCAACTTTCTGAAAGAGCTGCCTGCTAAACCGAAATAGAGAAACATGTTATATTAGGCTATCTACATGTTCATGTAGATGCTATTGGTCATAGTGGTAAGGGAAAGGGGGTTATCATCTCTGAAATAATTGCTATAGTTCTTGGACTACTCCCACACATTTTTTAAAATTTGAAATGCTGATTGAAATAGAGTTTGTACAGAAACAGCACTGGAATAGAGGTGAACACCCATAGTTAAGTTCTGCAGACACGTGAAGGCTTAGGAATAAAAGGATATTTGAATAGGGAGGAGCAAAGAAAAGTAAAAAACAAATAGGAGAGCAAGACTTGTTAGAGGGAGTTGAAATCAGCAACTGCAACTGTGAACTCCGTGCCTTGAAGTCATATTGTTTCTGTGGTGACAGCAATTGAAGAACTGTCAACTTCCTTTGGGCTCATCATGATACTTTCCCTTTCAAACGCAGGTAGCACCCATAGACTCATTGTTTCAACTTTCCGAAGTCCTTTGTAGAGCATGACCTTCATCAGATTGTTTCCTGTATTGAGTGTTGCATTCATCAGCTTCTTCAGAGCAACCTAAGCAGGAGACAGTATGACTGCACTTTTGGAAAAGGAGTACGCCTTTGGGAATTTTTCCTGTATGTGGGTTTGTTTGCTGTGCTCTGAATTTGTTGTTGTTGTTGTTGTTTGGTATAGAGAGATCCCCCAGTTTAGTCCCCCTCTGGCTTACATTACCATGACAAAAGAATAGGATTGAACTTTTCAATGAAGATACAGTGCTGAACAGTTTGAAAACAAGATTCCTATTCAAAGCTAAGGAAAAAGCACTTCCATTCCTAGCTCTAATTTTTGCTGGTTCTGGAAATGCTTCTCGCTTCTTGCCCTTGGGCCAACCTCTCCCTTTCTGTACTGAGTTGTCCACTCCTGGAATCCCATTTTCCCTTCCAACACCTTAGTGGGCTGAAGGGAGGTATGACCTTACTGTTGCATCCAAGACCCTTTCCCCCTTGTACTGCTGTGTATCTCTCTGGGGAAAAAGATGACCTCAGCCTTTGTTATGTCTTCCATAAGTGACAAGGGACTGTAATCCCTGAACTCCCTACAAGGGTCTCCTGTGTTCCCCAACCTCTGAGCACAGAACTTCCATGTTAGCACCTGAAGAAACCCATGGCAATAGTTTATGGAGAAAAGCACAGCTGAGGTAAGATGCTAGTGTTGGTTCAAGGCACCCCTTAGTCTGTCCTCTACACCTCCCAGTGGTGTCATCACAGAACATCAGGTGGTGTAGTAGGTTCTGGGTCTTCACATCCATGACATCTGAGAAGTACTGCAAGTGGTGGAGACAAGGAGAGAGTGTGCAAGGACAGAGTCCTGTGGGTGGTGTCATTCCTTCTGCTTGGGTTTAGGGTGGAGTGAATTTTGGCAGCTCTTGAGGTCTTTGTCTGCCTATTCTGGGTACCTTGTCAGGAGCTTATAAATGTGTACTACACCTGTGCAGTTAGTAGTTTCCAGGCACTGGTGATTGTGTACATCAGAAAATATGTGAATCTGTCTCAACTTTTTTGTTACAATCATAATATACTACATTTAAAGCAGGGGTAGAGGCTAAGGCTGTTCATCAGTGTCACATAACACCCAGGGTAGCCCTTAAAAGAATGAAATGTTGGGGCTGGAGAGATGGCTCAGTGGTCTAAAGCACCTACTTGGAACTAGCTTGGCAAAGCATCAGGGACTGTGGTTCGATCCCCCAGCACCACATGCCAGCCAGCCCCGCCCCCTGGTGGGCTGAGCTGGCCACACACACACACACCTCTCTCTCTCTCTCTCTCTCTCTCTCTCTCTCTCTCTCTCTCAAATAAATAAAAAAAAAATTAAAAAAAAAAAAAGAATGAAATGTTGGGACCAAACATCACCAGTGCTCTGCATGACCACTCTGTTGCAGGTGTCTTCTTTCCACACCTGTGGCCTTGCTCATCACGTCAGGATTACACACCATAGCTGCATGTACAGTATTTATGCTGGCAATAGACCCTAGAGGCTGATGAGTGCTGTGCACGTGCTGTTCCCCTGAGCTACCCATCCATCTCATGGACATCTCCATTTAGTGTGCACAAATGAGAGTGTTAGCGAATTCACCCTGCACTTTACTTGATTCACTGAATACATTGCTGTACGTGTTACTCCTGAGAGGTCTCTGCTGTTTGTCTCCAGAACACCTGGACTGGCTTTCCATGGCTATGGGAAAGCGAGGTTGTCTAGTCCTGTCACTGGTCTAAATGCCACAAGGCACATTCATTTGCTGCCCTAGAAGCAGATTTGAGAAAATGGCACAGATGCTCAGCACTCAGGAGCTATTTGCTGGGGCACAGAGGATGAATCCATTTAAATCTTAATGTACAGCATCCGCACTGCCACCACTAGGGGGCAGTAGTTCCTAGTTCTCATAGCCAACTCACTAGGCTTTTTTTTTATACTAAGTATTTTATTGTATGTTGGCACCAGCATATATAAAATACCCTCGTGAAATAGAAATTCATGAAAATCCAGAGAGGTGGATGTGAAGAACTGACAAAGTAGAAGTTTGTATGTTATGGCACATGTTAAGAAAGGGGAAGTTGTTGTACAGGCTTCAATTTTCTTTTTCTGAATAGTCACTGGTTGGTTAAAAGTGGTCTGGGAAACTCTTAAGAATTCATTTGACTACAAAAAGGAACAGACTTTCTGCGGTCTGAAGGGATTAGTACTTGAGGATACTCCAGTCAGAAGAGGATCATGCTGAGCATTCTGCAGGCAGAACTGTTTTAAGTCTGCAGCTGCCTGGGAAACCTTCACGCGGTTGAGCCCGGCCTCCAGCCGGAGCTGCTGAACCACTTTCTTCATGGCGGCGACGCTGGAAGAGCCAGACATAGTACACCCGAGGGCCGGGCCAATGCGAGAGCCAAAACTTTTTTTTTTTTTTTTTTTTTTGCGGAACCGGAGATTGAACTCAGGTCCTTCTGTTTGCCAGGGAAGCGCTTATTCTACTGAGCCATCTCCCTGTCCCCTAGGCTTTTTTTTTTTTTTTTTTTTTTTATTTTTTTGTGTGTGTGTGTGTGTGTGTGTGTGTGTGTGTGTGGCCAGCTCAGCCCACCAGGGGGCGGGGCTGGCTGGCATGTGGTGCTGGGGGATTAAACCGCGGTCCCTGTGCTTTGCTAAACTTGTTCTAAGTAGGCGCTTTAGACCGCTGAGCCATCTCACCAGCCCACCCCCTAGGCTTTTTATAATTCGAGTTTCATGGATTTATAGAGAAATTTAATTATGGAGAGGTTTTTTTCGGGGGGGAGAGAAGAGTCTACAGGTTGTTCGGGGCCCCACTACTAAATCGGACTCGTAGTGATACGCCTGTTTACAGCCTCCCAAGAGCTGGGATTACAGGTGCGTGCCACCATGCCCCCTCAGCGCGCCCCTGTGCCTGCTTGCAGGCGCTTTAATCCGCTGAGCTATTTGGCCGGCCCAAGAAATTTAATTATGTTGTTTCACATTTTTCTGTCTTTACTGTATCCATCCTGTGTAAGTCCTTCCATTTAATATCTGCTTATGTTCTCATTTGTAATGAGGAATTATTTTGAGAAAACCTTATTTTTGTTTTAGTTTTTTTGGTCACTTGGAGACAGTCAACATTCCTTATAATGGTTCCATCAGTATGTCAGTTTTATAAAGTGTTTTCTTTTTCTGAGTGGAAATACTGTTCGGTTTTTTATCTTTTACTCACTGTAACATTTCTGGTTTTACAGTTTCATTTCTGAAGATTTTGTACTCCAGCTTTTCTGTTATTACTTTTTTTTTTTTTTTTTTTTTTTGCGGAACCGGAGATTGAACTCAGGCCCTTGCACTTGCCAGGGAAGCACTTATTCTGCTGAGCCATCTCCCCGGCTCAATTTTTTGAGAAGGGTCTCATTATGTACTTCAGTCTGGCCTAGAACACACAGCAATCTTCCTGCCTCAGCCTCCTCAGTGTTGGGATTATAGGTACCACCATACCTGGCCTAGATTTTCTTCTGTAGTGATTTCTTTCATATTTTATGTTCATATTTCATATGTTCTTTGAAGGTACATAGAGGGCACATTTCAGTGTTTGTGATGCAAAAATCAGGCTCACTTTGCATAAAAATGAGCAATTTACCACCATAAAGGAGTGATGAATCATATTTTACAATTGACTTGTGCTGTCAGGCTTACCAAATCTCAGTTTGGGTAAAGCAAACGAATTTCTTGGTACTTCTTGGACATTTAATGTCTCTACAGGTTGGCTGAGCTTCAGGTTTAAGTGACTAACTGGGGAGCATGTGCCAAATCGTGGGAAATGGTGTCTCTCCTGTACTTTTTCATTGAGGGTTTGATAGATGTAACAGTCTTGTTGTTCAGAAGGAATTCTAATAGATGCTTGTTAAATTTAGAGTAGTTTTACCGGTATTATAAGTATAATTATATTACATCTATAATGTAAGAATTCCTAGCTGATTACATCGTCAAATAAGTCCGTGCATTTCTCTCCTGACATTTAGATCATCTCCACTTTATTTGTGTGTATGATTTTTCTCTTTGGAACTGTAGATGTTTAAATGTTTTGATATAGTACACAGTAATTTTTAAACTTGGTGGCTCATGAGATCACTTGTAGGTGTCAGTATGTCCTTGGTCTATAGTGTAAGTGAGGAGGCATTTCTGTGCACAGAACAACATTGGCAGCGCCTGAGTGAGGACCCAGATGGGGCATCTAGTTGATGGCTTTCAAGGCAGAGTTCAGAAGTCTTTGCAAAAATTTTAACAAGTCTAATTTTCTGTGTAAAAGTATTTTTGATGATGTAATTTTTTCCTAAAATGTTCATTATATGCACATGGTAGAGGACTTTCCTATACTCTTGATTGTATTAACAGCAAGCTTTTAAAAATATTTTTACTGATAATCAGATAAGCACTGGTGCTTAAAAAGCATGTTTTTAGAATTTTCAGTTTATGTGTGTCCTGACGTTGAGCTCAATATGGTAGAGAGCTGTATGTTCATATACTTGTGTTCTGATTGTGTACCATGCAACCTCATTGTATCACGGTAGTTTTAATGAGTGTTGAAAGCAGTAGATGCACTGAGACCTTTCCAGCTGCTCTTGGCCTTGGGAAGTGAGTCTCCCTGTTACTGGTTTCAGATTTTATGTCTTGATTCTTTCCTCATTCGTGCATAAAGTGTTATCTTTAATTTCAGTCCTTTTATTGTTTTTTGTCTGTCTTGCCTGTGGGTCCTGTGGTAATATATGAAGTTTTGCTTCATGTGACAGAGTAGTGGAGACAGTGAATACTTTTGACTGATTTTTGGTTTTGAAATAATTCATGTGCTCCATTTATTGTCACATTTTCTAGTTTCATGGTACATGTGCTTTATCAAGTTATTAATCACATTTTTCTTCATTAAAAACCTTTAAGAAATAATAAGTTAAGTTTCAGGAAATTCTTTTACTTTTTTCAAATTTTTATTTTTTAAACAAAGTACAAATTAGAATTAAAACAAAAAATTACAAGTGATGCAGAATTTCACTTAAGATTTTTAAAAAATTCTTAGGTCACAATTCAAGTCCATTCTTTGATGGGTTTTGGTGGTGAGCTTCACCGTAGCTTTATGGTGCTGAGCCATCTGTAGGTGAGATGGAGCACAATGTCGTTAACCTATAGCCACCTTTTCCTGTGTGGTGCTTGGTGCAGCATGCTACCACTCCGCTACATTCCAAAATTAGAAAGCATTTTCTAGTGCACCTTTATATTTTGCTAGGTAAACTTCTTTCCTGGATTTGAAAATATGCAAGCATATATGTAGTGGGCCAATATTTGCCTTGTATACATACACATTGGCCTCATTTAGATAAATATTTCATATCCCAGATGACATGAGCTGCAGGGATTTCTTTCTCTCTTTTTCGTTACAAACATTTGAGATCATGCCTGGATGAGTGTACCACAGTTATTATGATGTTCATATCTGTATGCATTTGCTATACATAATGGGTCTATTCGTCCTGAGAAATTGGTGCATACACAGATGGCATCTTGGCCAGCTGAGTTTGCAAGTGTATAGCTTTGCTCTCATCTCCCTCCATTACAGTAAGGAATAAGCTGGATAGAGTGTTGAATACACAGGTTGAAAATAAATCAAAACATTGAAGTAGTCAGTGACAATATGAATACTGTAGGAAATGGCAGTGTGATGCCTAGCAAGATGTTCAATAGCGTAGACTTATTAAGTTGCCATTTGTTCTGTGTCACCACATAAGTTTCACCACTTCAACATTCTGTTTTTGATCCCAGCAGATGCAACAGCCATGCTTGTTGGGAAATCTTGAGCCTTGTCTCAGGTGATTCTTTGTGGCTTCTTTGCTTTCCTGTGGTAGCTCCAGCCCGCTGCCTTCATGTGGTGCTTCTGATGAGCCTGTTCATGCTGCAGGGCGTCTGCTCATCAGGGCATTGTCTGGAGTAAAAGCAGACTGCATGCCTCAGTGTACCTCCTCTTGGTGCTTTTTCCATCTGTAAAGCTATGCTGTGTCATCATCAGTGGTGTTCCTGCTTCTTTATCCCTTGTATGTCCTGGGCTCACCGGATCTTCTTTACCCTTTGCCACATTCATATCTTGCTCATTGTTATTGTCTGTGACCACTATTTGTTTGTTTGCCTAAATATGTGTTAGAGTGTGCATGTTAGCCTCTGTGACAGTATCTAACTTGTGGCTCGTCGCAGGATGTGTTCATTTATGGCAATTATGGTGACGATACTAGATTTTTGTTGTCTTGTTTGGGTCTAAATTTATTCAAGATTTTCCCTCATGAGTGGTCGCTGTACAGAGAACAACTTCTGCTCATCATGACGTTTAGTCCTCATTGTCTTCTCCTGTGTCTTCACTTTATCTGCCATCGTCACGGCCTCCTGTGCTGAGAGATGGCAGATGGCCTTCTCTGTGGATACAGTGTGCCTCACTGTTTAGCGAATTTTCTGCCCTATCCTTTTTCAGTTATTTCCAACCCAAATCCTAACACATCTCAGAGGATACTGCTAAGTCTTGCACAGAAGGTGTATCTTAGGGCCTTACAGGGCCTGTCCTACAAGATCTTCACCTAGCAGTTTTGAGGCTTCAATGTAGAAAGTAGATTCACATTGACCTCCAGGATTTTTCCTTTTCTTTCTGTTTGTTGTCCCATTCCTATTTTTCTGTGGCTTTCCTCTTTTTCTTGTTTTTGCTAGTTTTAGTCCTCCTTGTTTCAATTTATTACTCCTATATCCCTTTCTTTTTGCTTCTGCTTCTTTCTCAAATCTCTCCCTCTTTCCTGCCATTCTCCATTCATTATTAGTTGCATTATTATTAGTTGCAGTAACTCCCCAAATTGTTTTATACTTATTACTAAATATAAATTTTCTTTTATGGCCTGTCTACTAAAATAATGTTAGCATTTGACTTATTCACTTCAAACTATACAGTCAACAGCCTATTTCACTTCGAATATTTTATCTTTTTAAAAAATTTGTGTATTTTGTACAGGGTCTCACTACACAGCTTGGACTTACAGTGATCCTTCTGTTTTCAGCCTCCCCAGGATTGGGATTACAAGGGTGTGTCACTGCACCTGGGGACAGGGCCAATGGGGCATGCATTACCAGGGATTGAACCCCAGTCCCTGTGCTTGCCTAACCAGGAGCTTCATCCTCTGAGCTATCTCACTGGCCCTAAGGTACTCTTTAATTTCTCTTGGTGACATTCACTAAATATTTAAAATGTCTCATAATGCTATATATTTGAGCTTATTGTGTTTCCTAATGCTGGTATTGATTAAAATAAAAAACAAAAAGGGGCTGGACAAATAGCTCAGCAGATTAAAATGCCTACAAGCAGGCTCAGGGGCTCGGGGTTCAATCCTCAGGCCTGCCATGTCGGCCCCACCCTCGGGGCACACTGAGATGGCAGTTGAGACTGGGCATGTGGCGCGTGCCTATCATTCCAGCTCTTGGGAGGCTGTAAAAGGCTGATCACTACGAGTCCCATCTAGTAGTGAGACCCTGAACACCCTGTAAACCTTTCCCTAAAAAATACCAAAAAAAAAAAAAAAATACTCTGTTGTAATTGTTTTAAAATTTTGTACGTGTCTATTTAAAGTCCTTATGTTCAAGTTTGTGGCTCAGGTACTTGAAATCTCTCAAGTTTATCATTCTTTATTACTGAATAGTACTCCATTGTACAAAAAAAAAACACCCCACATCATCATCCATTCCTCAGTTGATGGAAATTTTGGTTGTTCCCAAGATTTAGCTATTACAAACTGCTGTACTATGAACATTTGTGTGTATATATTTCTGTGGTATGGTATTTTTAATTCTTCTCAGAAGATACATAGAAGAGGAATACCTGGGTCAAATGACAACCTTAATTCTAGTTTTTAAGGCATCTCCACACTGATTTCACAGTGGTTGTACCAGTCTACACTCCTACCAACAGCGGAGAAGGGTTTCTTTTTCCCCCTAGTCCTACCAGCACTTGTTATTGATTGAATTCTTGATGATAGTCATTCTTTCTGGGGCAAGATGGAATCTCCTCATTGTTTTAATTTGCATCTCTGAAATGACCAGTGATGTTAAACATTTTTCATATATTTATATGCTGTTTGTATTTCATCCTCTGAGAAGTACATATTTATTTCAGATGCCCATTTTTGGGTTGAGTATTTATTTATTTATTTTTATTTATTTTGTATTTTAGGACAGGGTCTACAGAGTCTCACTATGTAGATCGAACTCATAGCGATTCTCCTGTATTCAGCCTCCCAAGAGCTGGGATTACAGGTGTGTGCCACTACACCCAGTCTCAATCACTGCCTCAGCAACCCTGGGGGTGGGACCGGCAGGCAGGCCAGGGATCAAACCCTGGCCACTAGGCTCTGCCTGAGCAGGCACTTTAGTCCACTGAGCTATTTGGCCAGCCCTTACGTTGAATCTTTAAATTTGTAAGGTCTATTATTTTTTAATTCTTTATACATTTTTAACAGTCATACTTTGAGGAATACCTAGCAAACATTTTTTTCTCACATTGTAGGCTGTATCTTCCTCTGTTGGTGGTTTCTCTTTCTATGCAAAAGCATTTTAATGAAATGAGATTCTAGTTGTTGATTCTTTGTGATGGTTCCTATGTGATTAGGGTTTCATTCTTGAAGTCTTTGCCCACACCAAAGTCTTTAAGAGTTTTACCTATTCTATATTCCAGTAGATTTAATATTTCTATTTAAATATTTAGATCTTTAATCTATTTTGAATTTAGCACATAGTGAAAGATACGGGTTCAGTTTTAATCTTTGGCATACAGAAAACCAGTTTTCCCGGCATCATTTATTAAAGAGAGTATCTTTTAGTGAATGTGTTTGCACCTTTGTCAAAGATAAGGTGGCTGAGTTTGTCTGGTGTTGTTTCTGCATCTTTTAACCTGTTCCATTGATCCTCAGGTCTGTTTTTTTTTTTTAATTTTATTTATTTATTTATTTATTTGAGAGAGAGAGAGAGAGAGAGAGAGAGAGAGAGAGAGAGAGACCAGCTCAGCCCACCAGGGGGCAGGGCTGGCTGGCATGTGGTGCTGGGGGATTGAACCGCGGTCCCTGATGCCTTTGTTAAGCTTGTTCTAAGTAGGTGCCTCAGACCACCGAGCCATCTCTCCAGCCCCTCAGGTCTGTTTTGTTTACCAGTATCATACTATTTTTATCACAGGAGGTATCACAGTAGCTTTGTAGTATAATTTCAAGTAGGGCTTTGTAATGCCTCTGCCTTGCATTTGTTTCCCAGGATTGCCTTTGCGGTTCTCTGTCTGTTCTAATTCCAAATAAATTTTAGGATTGTTCTACATCTATGAAATATGCTGTTGGAATTTTCATTGGAATTTTATTAAATCTGTATAACAGCTTTGGAAGTATGGCCATTTTCATTGTAGTGGTTCCTCCCAAAAAAGAAAGGAATATCTTTAAACTTTTTCAATCTCCTTTTTCAGAGTATTTTTCAATGTAGAGATCTTTCAAATCCTTCATTAGATTGATTCCTAAGTGTTTCATTTTATTGGATGCTATTGTGAAATGTGTTGTTTGCCTAACTTGTCTCAGTCAGTTTTTTATTCTTGTGTAGGAAGGCTGATAATTTTTGCATGTTAATTTTATCCAGCTGTGCAATTGGATGTAATTATTAAATCTTGTTTTCTTTTAATGGAGTTTCCTTTGTCTTCTATGTAGAGTATCATATCATCTGCAAACAATGAAAATTTAACCTCTTCTATTCCTATCATTATTCCTTTTATTTCTTTCTCTTGTTTAATTGCTCTAGCTAAAGTTCCTAGAATTATGTTGAATGAGACGGGACACAGTGGACATCCTTATCTTGTTCCTTATTTTTGGGTGAAAGCTTTCAGTCTTTGTACTTTTAGTATAATGTTGGCTGTTGGTTTGTCATAGATGGCTTTAATAAGATATATAAATAAAGACCATCTATTCCATTTTTACAGAGTTTTTATCATGACTGGGCACTGGACTTTGTCAAAAGCTTTCCCTACATTTATTATTGAGAGGTCATATGTTTGTCCCTTGGCTCTGTTAATATGGTTTGTTACATTTATTGATTTAGATGTGTTTCACCATACTGCATCCTTGGGTGAATCCAACTTGGTCATCCATATGATCTTCTTGATGACTTGCTGCATTCTGTTTGCCAGTATCTTATCAAGGATATTTGTATCTATGTTCATTACAGAGATTGGCCTGTCATTCTCATTTTTAGTTGGTTCCTTTGCAAATTTTTTTATCAAGTTAAAGCTTGCTTCTAGGAATGACTTTGGGAATATTCCTTCTCTTTTTGTTTCATTAAGGAGTTAGAGAAGTAGTGATATTATGTCTTTTCTAAATTTCTTGTAAAATTCAACAGTGAATCTATTGGGGTCCTGGGCTTTTCTTTTTTTTTTTTTGGTGGGGGTGCTTTTCTTTTTTTGTAGGTTTCTAATTACATCTTTGGTTTCATTGTTTGGTATTTATTTAGGATCTTTTCATCTTTCAAAGAACCAAAATACATTTATTCCTGATATTGTTTTCTTAATCTCCAGTGCATTTATTTCTGCTCTGATCTTTATAATTTCCTCCTCTGTATGAGTTTTGGGCTTGACTTGCTTTTTCTCTAGAAGTTTGTGTTTCAACAGTAAGTTAATTATTTACACTAGCTCTGTTTTCCTGATATGGATATTCAGTGCTGTAACATTCCCTCGCAGAATTACTTTCATTGTGCCCCTTAAGTTCTGGTATGTTGTATTGTCATTATCATTTAATTGTGAAAACTGTCTAATTTCTTTTTTTTTTTAATTTTTATTTATTTATGTGTGTGTGTGTGTGTGTGTGTGTGTGGCCAGCTTGGCCCACCTGGGGGCAGGGCTGGCTGGCATGTGGTGCTGGGGGATTGAACCGCGGTCCCTGTGCTTTGCTAAGCTTGCTCTAAGTAGGTGCTTTAGACCACTGAGCCATCTCACCAGCCCGGTGATTTCTTTTTGTTTGTTTGTTTTGTTTTGTTTATTTAAGGGAAGGGTCTACAGGGTGTTCAGGGTCTCACTACTAGCTCAGACTCATAGTTATTTACCTCTTTATAGCCTCCCAAGAGCTGGGATTACAGGCACATGCCACCATGCCCAGTCTCAATTGTCATCTCAGCATGCCCAGGGGACAGGGCCAACACAGCAGGCCTGGGGATTGAACCCCTGGCCCCTGTGCCAGCTTGCAGGCACTTTAATCTGCTAAGCTGTTTGGCTGGCCCTGGGTGATTTGTTTTGAAGTGCAGAAGCTTTTCAAAAAGATGAGATCCATATTATTGATTCTTTGAAATATTTCCCAGTTTTATTTTTGTTTATAAATTCTCTACCTACATCTATGTCCTTAAAAGTTCTACTGATTTTCTCTTCCAGAAGATTTACTGTTTCAGTTTTATTATTTAAATCATTGATCCAGGATGGGGAGATAGCTCAGTTGAATAAGTGCTTCTCTGGCAAGCGCCGGGTCCTGAGTTCAATCCCCGGTACCACAAAAACAAAAACAAAAAACCCCAGAGGAACAAACAAATCATTGATCCATTTTGACTGTAATTTTGTGCATGGTGACATGCATGGCTCTATTAGAAGCCATTGGCATGTGGAAAGCCAGTGTTTCCAGCACCACTTATAAAGAGGCTTTTTGTTGTCTCTCTCTCTCTCTCTTTTTTTTTTTTTTTTTTTTTTTTTGGTGGTACCAGGGATCAAACTCAGGACCTTGTGCTTGCCAGGCAAACACTTATTCCCTGAGCTGTATTCCCAGCCCTAGAAGCTTTGTTTTTCCAGTGAACATATTTGGCCCCTTTGTCCAAGATAAGGTGGCTTAGTGTGTTACTAGTTGTGTGTGCATCTTCTAGTCTGTTCCATTGGCCTTCTGGTTTGTCTTCATACCAGTACCATGCTGATTTTATTATAGTAACCCTGTAGCATAATTTCAAGTCAGAGATTGTGATGCCTCCTGCCTTTCCTTTGTTACCCAGTATGGCTTTTGCTATTTTATATCTCTTCTGGTTCCAGATGAATTGTAGGAATGTTTTTCCTGGCTCTGTGAGTTGGCATTAAATCATCTCCTAAATTTCTTGTACAATTCAGCTGTGAATCTATCCAGATTCATTTTTTCTTTGTTAGTAAGTTTTTTATTACATTTTCAGTTTCACTGGCTGATTTTAGATTATTCAGAGTATATCTTCTTCCATCAGTTTCAGTAATTTGTACCTATCTAGCTATCTGTCCATTTCTTCTCCCACAGAATGGAAAACACAAAGGAAATGGACATTTTCCTAGATTCAAATAAGATGCCAAACCTGAGTCCAGAAGATATACAAACCCTGAATTACCCAACATCAGTCAATGAAATTGAAAATGTAGTAATAATAATAGTAAAACTACTAACAAAGAAAGGCCAGGACCTGATGGATTCACAGCTGAATTCTACAACAGATTTAGAGAGGACACAATGCCAACTCTTCCTAAACTCTTAAATGAAATGGAAAGGAAAGCAATTCTCCCAAACTCATTCAGGGAGGCAAGTATTGTTCTGACAGCAAAATCAGAGAAGTACCAAACCAAAAAACAAAACTACAGGCCAGTCTCCCTAATGAACGTGGATGCAAAGATCCTCAATAAAATACAAGCAAACAGAATGCAGCAAATCATCAAGAACATTATACACCATGACCAAGTGGGATTAATCCCATGAATGCAAGGATGGATCAGCATATTCAAATCCATAAATGTAATATACCACATCGATAGAGCCAAAAACAAAAACTACATGATTATCTTTATAGATTCAAAAAAAGTTTTTCAGAAAATCCATTCATTCATTAAAAAAAAAAAATACAGAAAAACAGAATAGATGGTCTATGTCTCAACCTGAAAAGAGCCATACTAAATACTCAATGGGCAAAAATTAAAGGTCTTCACTATTTTTTTAAGGCCTTCACTTTAGGAGACGTTTTTTTGTCTTTTTTTTTTTTTTTTTTTTTTTTTTTTTTTTTTTTTTTTGGTGCCAAGGACCGAACCCAGGGCTTCCAGCTTGCTAGGCAAGCATTCTACCGCTGAGCCAAATCCCCAGCCCCATTAAGGCCTTCACTTTAAAACTAGGAACAAAACAATGATGTCTACTGCCTCTACTCCTATTCAGTATAGTTCTAGAAACATTAGTCAGAGCAATTAAACAAGAGAGAAATAAAAGGAATAAGGACTTAAAAAGAAGTTTGTTGGGAATCCATTGGTCTCACTGCAATTGGCTCTACCCAGGGAGAAATGGTGGCAGGAATGAGAAAAGAAGTTTCAGTCTGTGTGAAGAGAACAGCACATTATGAAGAATTTATTGTGTTAAACTCTTAGCTGTTCCTGCCTCATCCCAGAGAAATGATTGAGGGCTGGTGCTACATTGAAACTATTACTCTGACCACCGTGCTAAGATTAGTTTTCAGAATTCTGGTTTTCTTTGTAAGTTTGGAATAGGCAAGTTTCCCCTCTGAGACATTTGAAATATTTTCATCTTGATTCCTTTAGATAATACTGTCATCACATTGTAGCAGCTTCTTAGTTTCTTAGTTATATTCTCTTTTTGTCATGGTTTTATTTTTCTTACTGAAACTGTATTGATAAAGTTCAAAAAAGTCTGCTCCATGAAGCTAAGCTAAATGTGTGCCTCATGTTTCCACACCCCTGACAACCTTAGGGTTTTCCTTCTACTACAGTGTGTTCTGCCCTTGCCTAGAGCCGAATTCTGGCTTAGGTGTAATGGTTTTCTCTATGTGACACTGACTCTGAAAGTTCAGTGGCAATTGTGATCCAGTATTCAGTGACAATAAGAAAGAAAACCTACAAGTACAGTAAGGATACTCAGGGAGCTCTGCAAAGCTAGAAGGAAACCCTGCTTCAATGCAATGATCTAACATGCTGGCAGGAATCAGTGTCCAAGGAGCGGCCTGGTCTGCAAAGGTTTTTGTCTCAGGTCTCATTGGGACTCTAGTCAGGCAGCTATGGCATTGCTTTTCTTCTCCCTCTTGGCTCATTAGGCATAAAGTGGAGCAGCCTTAACGATGAAAAAGAGTTTCTATTGTATGCACTGTGCAGTCAGGCACAGTCCTCTGCCAAGACTCGAGTCAGAAGCTCCCACTGTGTTGTTGAGGCTCCCTGCCTGGCTCAGCAAGACTTGCCCTGTGTATTATACTGACTGGCTGCATGGGAAGGTTCTGGGATAACATCAGCCCTCAAACTGTGATGAACAAAAAAAAAAAAAAAAAGCACCGGGAAGATAGCTCAGTAGAATAAGCACTTGCCTGGCAAGCGCAAGGGCCTGAGTTCAATCCCCGGTTCTGGGGAAAAAAAAAAAAAATTGTGATGAAGCAAGTGCTGGGATTACAGGCATGCACCACCACATGTGGATAAAGTTTTGCTTTTGTGTCTAATTACTTTGTGGTATACTGGTTTTCAATGTATATAATACATTTTATTCATCTTTTTTATTCATTGCTGTCCTATATCAATCTAGAATTTCTTTTATTTTTTAAAATTTATTTATTTATTTGTGTGTGTGTGTGTGTGTGTGTGTGTGGCCAGC
>NW_004524729.1:6517564-6519911 GCF_000260255.1 Octodon degus | reverse complement strand
GCTGGGGGATTGAACCGCGGTCCCTGTGCTTTGTTGAGCTTGTTCTAAGTAGGTGCTTTAGACCACTGAGCCATCTCACCAGCCCTAGAATTTCTTTTAGATTTTATTGTTTATTACTTAAAGAGAATAAAAATAGTAAATATAAAGAAAACTTTGGAAATGATCCAGAATTTCACTAAACAAAATGATAGAAATTCAATGATGGTTGTTATACTTCATATTGTTGTTTCTAAATTAGTTGTTCAAATTACTAGACATAAGCATGTAAAATTATAGCTGAGTGGAGGTGACCATTTTGTGACCTTTAGCTACAAGATAAAATGCCACCCTTTCTCTATTTACAATTTTCATAGACTTACTCCAATAAAACTTTCTATTCACATTTTAGTTATAACCCTTATTTGATATTTAATTATTTTTATGTAACAAAATTCAAGTTTTAAAATACTGCATAAGTATAATCAAAGAAAGGACTCAATGCCATAAATAATAAAATTGAAAATGAGATATCACTGTGGTCTGTGAAACCACATGTTCAATAATTATCTTCTCCAGTGTTGTGTGAATGGTGATCTTGAAGGCTTCCTCTGTGAGCTCTGTATTAGAGACGGTACTGGGTCATGCCCCAGCAGAAGAACCAGTGATCCTATTCTCCTGTTGGTTTAGCAGTGAGTGACAATCTACCATCAGAATTGCTCTCTGGGGCTGGAAGACAGCTCAGTAGTCTAAGAGCCTGCCTGGCAAGAGTAAGGACCCAGGTTCGATTCCTGGTACCACATGCCATGAGGGCTCCCAAACCCTCAGCCTGCTGTTGGCCACTGAAACTGGGTGTGGTGACACATACCCATAATCCCAGCACTGGGGAGGCTAGGACAGGAGGATCACTAGGAGGCCAAGCTGTGTAGTGAAACTCTGTACCAAAGAAAAAAAAAAAGAAAAATACCTTAAAAATTGGAAAGAAAAAAAATTGCTTTCTGAGGGAGATACCTCAGAGCCACAGCGCCTGCCTGGCCAGCACGAGGTCCTGAGTTCAATTCCCAGTACAAAAGAATAATATAAATAAATAATTGCTATCTGAAAAAGTGTGCATATGCATGGACTTGATGACCAAGACATGGAATCAGGCTTTCAAGGATTCAGTAAGCTTACAGCTTCTGGCTTTCTTTTTTGAGACAGGATCTCACTATGCAGTTCAGGCTGGCTTTGAACTCACTTTGTAATCTGCACTACATTCAAATTCATGGCAATCCTCCTGTCTCGGCCTACTGAGTGCTGAGATTATAAGTACACACCACCATACCTGTCTTTAATTTAAAATTTTTATGAGAGAAGTTAAAAGATCCCAGGCTGTATGACTCAACCTTCCTTCAAGAAACATATGTATGATCACTTAGGAGGAAATGACCTTTGAGGATGTGGCTGTGAACTTCACCATGGAGGAGTGGGCTTTGCTGGATCCATCCCAAAAGAAGCTCTACAGAGATGTGATGAGAGAAACATTTAGGAACATGGCTGCTGTAGGTAAGGATGACACCACTTTCTCATTTATACAGATGAAGCACATTGTTGCTCATCAGTGCATTTTCATTTATTTTATTTTATTTTTTAATAGCTTGCAAATTGGGGCAGGTGAGATGGCTCAGTGGGGGCTGGTGAGATGGCTCAGTGGTCTAAAGCACCTACTTAGAACAAGCTTAGCGAAGCACAGGGACTGCAGTTCAATCCCCCAGCACCACAAGCCAGCCAGCCCTGCCCCCTGGTGGGCTGAGCTGCCCCCCCACAAATAAATTTAATAGATAAATAAAATGAGCAGTACTATTTAAAAAAATAGATTGCAAATTGAAAAAAAAATTTACAAACATAAATGAATATAACAATAAAAATTGTCCAAAATAAAAATGAAGAAAGAATTTACAGATCAGCCATAATAGTTAATTGTGTCAAAACCAAGAAACTTATATTCATATAATTAGAATTCTCAAAGTAGAAAGGTGTAGGCAATAAATATTTAAAGATTTAAAATTTTTTAATTTAGTCCAACTTATAATGCCACATTTCCAAGAAAAATGAACCTTTTGCACAAGAAATTTAAATAAAATCATACCAAGATACACAAAAATGAAATTGTCCAAAACTTATGTTAAAGAAAAAAATCATTAAAGCTTATACATAAAAAATATTAGCTGGAGCTGGGGAGATGGCTCAGTGGAATAAGCGCTTCTCTGGCAAGTGTAAGGGCCTGAGTTCAATCCCCGGTTCCGGAAAAAAAAAAGAAAAAGAAAAAAAAGAAAGAAAGAAAAATATTAGCTATGGAAGAACAAAATTAAATAGCATCTTATTCCACATT
>NW_004524729.1:6512056-6516044 GCF_000260255.1 Octodon degus | reverse complement strand
TTTTTTTTTTTTTTTCAATTTTTTTGGTGGAACCGGGGATTGAACTCAGGTCCTTGCACTTGCCAGGATATTTTCACTTTCACTCAAATGGTTTTTCCAGCTTGTGACTGAGGTTTTAATTTCCTGGATAGCACTTTGAATCTGTTTCATACATTCTATTTCTTTCCTATATTGCTTATTCAGGGATTCCATCATTTTTATATTCTGTTCTTATTTTTTTATCAATGTATTCTTTAGAAGCACTTAGTACTTCTTTGATTATAATTATCATTACTTTTTTTAGTTCAGAAATTATTTCTGATCTGATTTCTTCTATACCTTTCTGCAGTTGTTTCTTTACTTCCAACGCTATTATTTCAGAGATTTCAGGTGATTTCCAATTTCCTCTATGCTAGTGTCTTCTACATTTGTACTGGGTGGACTTGGGGCCTGAGACTGCATTTTGTTCCTTCTCTTTGTCATTTTGTATACCACTGTCTTCTGATCTTTGGTGTAGAGCTTAGATAGAGTTATTATCTTAGCACCAGGTCTGGATCTACGAAGTTCAGATTCCTCCAGCTGGGTGTTTGGATCTGGCTGCTGTGCTCCACTTCTTCCTGCTGCAGCCATTGGAGTTGAACCCTTTGCATCACTCTGGCAAGATGTTCTGCTCCTGAATCAGCTGGGTGGGTCTTGCCTCTAGCCTCTTTCCAGGGAGTTCTGCTGAAGGGTTCCACGCCAGGCCTGCACTCTGGGTCTAATGAGGATCTGGTGGATCCCAGGCGATCTCACTCACATGTTGGGCATGTGCTCTCGCTCTGGATCAATTCAGGATCCAGTGGCCCCAGGTGGTCTCACTTGCTGGGCCTGCACTCTGGGTTGAAAGATTTTTCGGCGGGCCCCAGGCAGTCTCACTCGCACTCCTGACCTGCATTCTGGGTCCATTCAGGATCCGGTGGCCCCAGGTTGTCTCACTCACACCAGACCTGCCTGCAGTTTCGTGAAAGAGAATATGTAAACATTTTTGAAGAATATCTCAGGTCTGATTACATTATGCCATGAATCTATTTGGAATCTTTTTTCCAAAAACTCAGCACCTTGCACTTGCCAGGCAAGCACTGTGCTGCTCAGCTGTATTTCTGTCCCTGTAATCTTCATTTTCATGCAATAATATAGTGTCCCCTTATATTTCTATGTCTACAATTCAGGTAGAGCCCAGGATAACCAAGAAGTTGAAGAGGACAAAAATGACTGGAGAAACCGAAGGTAAATTTGAACTCAAAAAAGAACTGTTTCTCAAAAGTAAATGTGTAAACACAAATATGACAACCAGGAAAATGTGGCAATGTAAAAAATTTTTTTTTAATTTTATTTATTTATGTGTGTGTGTGTGTGTGTGTGTGTGTGGCCAGCTCAGCCCACCAGGGGGCGGGGCTGGCTGGCATGTGGTGCTGGGGGATTGAACCGCGGTCCCTGTGCTTTGCTAAGCTGGTTCTAAGTAGGTGCTTTAGACCACTGAGCCATCTCACCAGCCCCTAAAAATTTATTTAATCTCACAGATATTCTCCAATGATATATGTAGTTTTACTATGTATAATCTGTATACTGAATACAGAAATATTCCCATATCCGAAATATACTGATATGCAGCAAGTGACACCATCTGACATATAGGTACAAAACTTTTCTTACATGATTACCTCTATGAAAAGGTATGAAATTTCATTTAGGTGTTTTGTGTAGGTATATATGAAAATAAATAAATTGTGAGTTTTGACAGAAACACTTCTTCAGAATATCTGTATACATGTAAATATTTATGTATAAAGAACTCAGTATCTAAAAGATTAGAAACCTGGAAGCAGTAGTGAAAGTACAAATGAATGCTAGTGTTGTACTTCTCCAGAGAATTGAATCCATTCATGTTTTAAAATACTTCAACATTTTTGGTAGGAATGTTAATTATAGGTGGTATTGTGCTCAGTATAGAGACTTCTCAAAAAGTAAGAATAGAATTTTCATTTGATCCAAGATACCTCTCCTGAGTACAGTTCCCAAAAAGTTAATTTTTTAAATGTATTTTGGTTGTTACAGGGTGTCACTATGTAGCTTAGACTTGTGGTAACCCTCATGCTTTCAGCCTCCCCAGCACTGGGATTACAGATGTATGCCACTATGCCTGGACTGGTTGGCTCCTCCCACCCTGAGAGCAGGGCTGGCACAGCATGTGATGCCAAAGATTGAACTGCAGTCCCTACACTTTTTAAAAATTTTATTTATTTATTTATTTATTTGTGTATGTGTGTGTGTGTGTGTGGCCAGCTCAGCCCACCAGGGGGCGGGGCTGGCTGGCATGTGGTGCTGGGGGATTGAACCGTGGTCCCTGTGCTTTGCTAAGCTTGTTCTAAGTAGGTGCTTTAGACCACTGAGCCATCTCACCAGCCCCTGCAGTCCCTACACTTGCCTAAGCAGGCACTTTAGTCAACTGAGTTACCTTGCTGGCCCCAACATTGAAATTCTCATATTATACTGTTACAGCATAAGAATACACAAGGCAGGACAGTTTATAACAGCTAAGCTATGGAATCAGTTTAGATGTTCATCATTGGATGAATGGATAAAGAAAAAATTTAATAGGTGTGGCATTGTCGTACAATCCCAGCTCTCTGCTGAGCTGATTCAGCAGGATCAGGCAAGTTGAAAGTCAACATGAGCAACTTCATCACCAAAGAGAATCTCTCCTAAAATAGGAAATAAAAGGTTGGTATGATTCTGTCCTGCGTGTCTGTGCTGTGGAGCAGTACTTATTCGCTTACGTCCATATTCTCTCCTGCCTAAATGCATGCCACCACTCCATGGAAGATACGATGGATATGGACATGAGCCCCCTGAGGCCCCAGAACTGTTTCTTTGGTTGTGAACTAAAGGCCAACAAACATTACCACTTTAGGGTGGATAACAATGAAAATGAGCACCAGTTGTCATTAAGAACAGTCAGTTTAGAGGCTGGTGCAAAGCATGAATTGCACATTGTTGAGGCAGAGGCTATGAATTAAGAAGACAGTCCTTCATAATTAAAGTAACACTGGCAGCTTTGAAAATGTCTGTACAGTCAATGGTTTCCCTTGGGGGTTTTGAAATTATGCCACTGTTGTCTTAAAGTTGAAGTGTGGTTCAGAGCCTGTGTTTGTTAGTAGACAGCATTTAGTAGCTGTGGAAGAAGACAGAGTCAGAAGAGGAAGCGGAAGAAGATGTAAAACTCTTAAATATATCTGGAAAGTGATCTGCCCCTGGAGGTGGCAGCAAGGTTCCACACAAAAAAGTAAAATTAGCTGTTGCCAAGGACAATGAAGCTGAGGCTGAGGATGAGGATGATGAGGCTGCTGCTGCTGCTGATTTTGATAATGAAGACACTGAAGAGAAAGCTCCAGTGAAGAAATCAATATGAGATACTTCAGCCAAAAATGCACAAAAATCAACCAGAATGGAAAAGACTCAACCCAAGATCAAAAGGACAGGGATCCCTCAAGAAACAGGAAGAGACTCCTGAAACACCCAAAGGACCTCGTTCTGTAGAAGACATTAAAGCAAAAATGCAAGCAAGTATAGAAGAAGGTGGTTGTCTTCTCAAAGTGGAAGCCAAATTCATCAATTATGTGAAGAATTGCTTTCAGATGACTGACCAGGAGGCTATTTAAGATCTTTGGCAGTGGAGGAAGTCTCTTTAAGAAAACAATTTAAACAGCTTGTTAAAATTTTCTGTCTTCTTTCATTTCTGTAACAGTTGCTATCTAGCTATCCTTTTTGTAATGCAAAGTGAGAACTTTCCATACCATGTTTGATAAATGTCCAGGTTCCACTGCCAAGAATGTGTTGTCTGAAATGCCTATTTAGTTTTTAAAGAAGGAACTCCACCCTTTACTTGGTTTTAAGTATATATGGAATGTTATGATAAGACATAGTAGTAGTGGTGGTCAGACATGGAGATGGTAGGGAGACAAATATACAT
>NW_004524729.1:6490736-6511956 GCF_000260255.1 Octodon degus | reverse complement strand
TCTCTGTCTCTCTCTCTCTGTATTTTTTTCTGTCACTTAATTATTGGGTTCTTGATTATAATTGCCTATAGAAAATAGCTTTATTTAGTAGCTAGTATTTAGATCACTTAGGAAATGACAACTCAGAGATGTCTTTCAGGTGTAGCTGGCTTTTAGGTTTTGAGTCTGTTGCAACATCCTACCTCCTGAATTTATTGAGGATGATAAATTACGGCATTCATGGCTCAACCTCTAGTTCTTTGGCACTGTTCTATAGTATTTTTTATGATCTTTGGGCAATCTCAGTCTTGGTATAGTGGAAGAACAATTGGTTAGAATCATATGTCACTTTGTTTAGAGTGGTACCATCAGCCACAACAACATCAAAAACAACCTAGCCAAACTGAAGTAACTATTTAACCATATAAGCTAGGTTTGTGGTTATATAACAGAATCTAGAATTAATCAGAAATTTTATGCAGTGAGTAGACCCTGAATAAATCAATTTTACCCTCAGGGAGTAAATTTAAAAGGGGTTTAGGTGGAAAATAGAAAAATAGAAGAAAATAAAGAGTATAAATAAGACTGGTGTGAAAGGGAAGATTACCCAAATTTTGGGAAACTGGTGGGAAAGATAGCAGGGAAGGACAGAAGGAAGAAATAAAACAAGGATAGATCATCACAACAACAAGAAATAAAACTAGAAATCAAGTTCACATTCATACATAAAGAACAACTATCAAGGAAAACATTAAAAAGAAACAAAGAAAAAAAAAGCTGGAGATTTAATTCATTACTGAAAGTATCCCCATCACTGCAAGAAGAACAAAAAAAAAAAAAAATGCTATCTGATTAAGTACAAAGATGAATTATAGTCATGTCATTTGCACAAAGAAATGAGTGGGCCTTCATCATGAATGTAAAGTGAATTAAGTCAGACACAGAATGTGAAAGTTCACATGCTTTCTCTTATAAGAAAAACCAAAAATGTAAATTAGGTAATAAAATATAGGAGTGGCAATTAAAAAAGTAAAACCTGACTGCTTGGAGATAAGGAAGCGCATGATAAGGGGAGAAGAAGGACAACAGTGGCCAAAAAGGTAGCAAATTGATCAATACACATGTATGTCAATTGCCCAAAATGAAACTGTCCATCTGTATTGTAAATACTCAAATTTAAAACTTCCTAAATGAGGGGCCAGGGAGATGGCTCAGTGGAATAAGCGCTTCCCTGGCAAGTGCAAGAGCCTGAGTTTAATCCCCGGTTCCACAAAAATAAATAAATTAATTAAATTAAATAAAACTTCCTAAATGAATACCGTTCTTGGGAATAGCTGTTTCCAAGGTATCCACCAGGGCATTCAGTTAATTGTCAGAATTCCTTTGAAGGAATCATACCAGAATTTGTGGTAAATGATTATTAGTATGGAGACCAATTTTATTGTGACTCATGTTTTTGTTTTTGATTTGTTTTCTTTTAACAGAAAGGAAGAGTTGGAGAAAGGCTACCCACTAAATATGCCCACCATAGCTCATACTGGAATGAAGACATACAAGTTTTTTGAATTAGAAGACAAGCTATATAAATGTAATGAACATGGAAGAACCTGCAATGATTTCCACACCTTTCAGAAGGATGCAAGCACAAAGACTGGAGAGAAATCCTATAAATATGATCAATGTGAAAAATCCTACCCTGATCTTAGTGAAAGAACTCAGATTAGAGAGAAGACCTTTGCATATAAGGAAAACTTGAAAACCTCCAGTACAGCCAACAATGTAAAGATTCATGAAAGAATTCACACTGGGGAGAAACCCTATGTGTGTAAGTATTGTGAGAAAGCTTTTAGTACACAAGGTTATTGTAAAAAACACGAACGGCTTCACACGGGGGAGAAACTCTTTGTATGTAAATATTGTGGGAAAGCTTTTTGTAGACATAGAGATTGTAAAAGACATGAAAGAACTCACACTGGGGAGAAACCCTATGTATGTAAGCACTGTGGGAAAGCTTTTAGTACACAAGGTTATTGTAAAACACATGAAAGGCTTCACACTGGGGAGAAACCCTATATATGTAAACAGTGTGGGAAAGCTTTTTGTAGACATAGAGATTGTAAGAGACATGAAAGAATTCACACTGGGGAGAAACCCTATGTATGTAAGCATTGTGGAAAAGCTTTTAGTACACAAGGTTATTGTAAACAACACGAAAGGTTTCACACTGGGGGGATACCCTATGTATGCAAACAGTGTGGGAAAGCTTTTTGTACACATAGAGATTGTAAAATACATGAAAGTATTCACACTGGGGAGAAACCTTATGTATGTAAGCAATGTGGAAAAACTTTCAGTACACAAGGTTATTGTAAAAAGCATGAAAAGCTTCACACGGAGGAGAAACCTTATGTATGTAAGCAGTGTGGGAAAGCTTTTAGTAGACAAGACTCATGTAAAGTACATGAAATAATTCACACTGGGGAGAAACCCTATGTGTGTAAACACTGTGGGAAAGCTTTTACTAGACAAGGTTCATGTAAAGAACATGAAAGAATTCACACTGGAGAGAAACCCTATGTATGTAAGCAATGTGGGAAGGCTTTTTTAACTCAAAGTCGTTGTAGAAAACATGAAAGAATTCACACTGCAGAGAAACCCTATGTATGTAAGCAATGTGAGAAAGCTTTCCTCACATATGATGGTTGTCAGAAACATGAAAGAATCCACACTAGATAGAAAACCTGTAGGTAAGCAGTGTGGGAAAGCTTTTAATACAAAAGCATATTGTAACCTGAATTTTGAAACACCAAGAACTATGAACAATATGAGAAAGCTTTTTTATACAAAGTTAATGTGAATTACATGAAAGAACTCACACTGGCAAAAATCCCTGTGTATATAAACAATGTGGGAAAGCTTTGACCATAAAAAGTACTTTTCAAACACATGAGAGAAGTCACATGGGAAAAAAAAATATATATATATGCAACGTAGCAAGGCTTTTATCATAGCTGGTAGTTGTAAAAGACAAAAAAACCCTCACACTTACATTAATTTCATATGTGAAAGCATTGTGGAAAAGCTTTCAGCATACCTGGTGTTGGCCAAAGACAAAATAACTCACATTGGACAGAAACCATATGTATGTAAAATATATAGGAAAGCTTTTTTTTTTTTTTTTTTTTTTTTTTTGGTCAAATAAGTGAAAAGTCTCACTGGAAAGAACATTTATAAGCTTAGTTTGATAATCTTCTTCTGAAAGTTTCTCAAGTAGTGCAAATCTATAGGACTAAATAATACCAAATGCTCGATGTTAATATTTCTCCATAAAATACATTCCCAGATAGGAATATGCTAAGGCACATTACATGTTTTTCAGTAAGTCACTTAAGGATCTGGATTATGTTTATGCACGACTTAGCATAAAAATACTGACTTGCCATAATTAGATATTTTTCTGTCTGAGCTTAATACATGGTATCTTTTAATTAAGCAAGATGAATTCAAATGTTTTTTACTTTCAGTTACAGTTAGTATTTATGTAAGTTTTGCTTGGTCTTTAAAATTAGGAGATAGGTCCAGCCAGGTAGCTCAGCAGACTAAAGGGACCGGGGTTCAGTCCCAGTGTACCATGCTGGCCCTGCCCTCAGGACACGCTGAGACAGTGATTGAAACTGGGCATGGTGGCACATGCCTGTAATCTCAGCACTTGGGAAGCTGAAAACAGGAGGATCACTACAAGTCTGATTTGTGTAGTGAGACCCTGTAGACCCTGTTCTAAATGCATTTTTAAAAAATAGGAGATGTAGGTCTAAAAAATTAATTTTGCTAATTACTTTTTGTTAATTCTTGGGATTTTGTCACTATGTTTGCCTTAAAGTTTTGATGTGTACACCCTGTATTCTGGGTAACAACAGATATTTTTCAGTTTAATAACTTTTTTTATATTATATATGTATTTATTCAGACTTGTGAACATGTTTTCGAAAAAGTTGATTTGTTTTCACATAACTTGTGAATAGCAGTTGTGTTTCTTGTGTCATGACCAAGATACCTGCTTGTATCCCAATGTATATTATATCATGTACATAATTTTGTCTATTTTTCTTTCATATTAGGGCAAATATTTATATAAAATTTTGTTTCTTACCATCCAAATTGTGAGTTTCTTGCTTTGATTGGAATGACTTTTAATTTGGTGGTAATTTTTCCACCATATGTGCCAAGATAATCCACATTACTGTGAGTTTCTGATTACCTACATCTGCAGCACCATAACTTATCTTCAAAAGAATATCATTAACTGTAGTAATCTCTCCAAAATTAAAAATGACAGTATTATTTATCAGCAACAACACTTTGAAAGGAATTTTTGTCAATAGTGGTGTTGCTTTGGAGAGAATAACTGTATTGAGCATGACGAAGCAAGTGCCTGTTTTGCCTGATGCTGTGATGCCATTGTATGTTTGTTATTCACATTTTGAAACACAGTCTCACTGTGTAGTCCAGGCTGGCCTCAAACTCATGTGATCCTCCTCCCTCAGCCTGCCAATTATTTGGATTACAGGCATGTACCACCATGTCTGGCCATCATTATTTTTATCTAATAAGGCGAAATAATGGCATAGAGGAAAACCTAACTCATGAGAGATACCAGCTTTGTAAAAAGTGAAATTTACTAAATTTTAATTCAGATAGTGTTTCCCCAATTTTTGAGATACATTTTACAATGTCATTTTTCATTGTTCATAATAACAGCTGCATAATGTTGGAGCTATGTGACAGATGCCTTCAAACATAGGTAAAGTATGGGTCTGAGGGCCAGTTGATCTCCTTGGATATTATATATATGTACAAATTATTAATCTTTATTTGGTACAAGGTCTTGCTTCACAACTCTGACTCATACTGATCCTCTTGTCTCAGCCTTCCCAGTGCTGGGATTACAGTCATGCACCACCATGCCCGGTTTTGGTGGCTGGCATGGAGTGCCCAGGGTTCCAGAGCCAGCATGGCATGTGGTACCCAGGATCAAACCTGGTATTTTGCACTTGCCAGGCAGGTGCTTAGACTGCCAAGCTATCTTGCCAGCCCTGATCTGTATTTTTAAGGTCCTTTAATATTAAAATATTTTGTAAAATGTTTTTCATACAGTGTTCTTGAATACAAAAGCTGCTCAATCTCTAATATGGTTACATTGTTACAAATTTATGGTATCATAAAATCATAATTAGGAATTAATTTTTATTTTATTTATTTATTTATTTATTTATTTATTTATTTTTTTGGTGGAACCAGGGATTGAACTCAGGCCCTTGCGCTTGCCAGGCAAGTGCTTATTCCACTGAGCCATCTCCCTGGCCCCAGGAATTAATTTTTAAATATCCATAATACAATGAACATTATAGTTTGCTCTAGACTTAATTATGGGTAAGTGCATAATTACCAGTTGTATACATCTGAAATGTATAATTCATGAAATATACTACACTGCAGAGTAGTGTCATTTTTACATGCTACAACTTGTTTCCTTGTATTGACATGTACATAGATGGCTAGGACTTCCCTTTATCCTTTCAATTGGCCTTAAGCAATGTATATTGGTCTAGCTGAGGTGCTGGTGATAGTCGTCGAAGGTGGCATGCATGTTTCCCTGGTAGACTACACTTGCTGCTCTTTAATGTGAGCTGGGTCGAGACAGCATGAAGAGCCAATGTTCTGCACTGCCAGCTGGGATTGTGCCTTAAAATAGAGGCATGACTTCCTGTGGCTTGAAAGATTACATCACAGCTGAAGCACCAGACCCCTGAAACATTAGATACTACCTCAATAGCATAATGCAAATTACTTTCTCTACTTTCCTGGCTTCTTGAAACCTCTGGGGTCTCCACTGCACCTTTCACTTCACAGAGCTTCACACACTGTCTTCTTAGGCACACTGCCTAGCCTCCTAGGCCCTCTGAAATCTGGATGGACACCTTTCTGACACCAAAACTCTTGCATTCTGCATGCACCTAAACCAATGCCACGTAGATGATGAAAGTCCTGCTGCCACCAGAAGCACGAGCTACATGTCCCTTCTCTTGGCTGTAGGGTGGATGGACTGGACCTCTGAGCACTCCAAATCCAATCCTAAGGAACAAATTCTCTAGGCTGCTGCCATTCCAGAGCATGATGCTCCAGGGCTTTCTTCTCAAAGCAAAGTCTCTCCACCTTAGCACTCTAGCACTTTTGAGGCTTAAAAGGGTGGAATCCTGCTACTGCTTAATACCCTGAGACCATCTTCTGTGCTTTCCTGGTCCTTCTCAACTACCAAGATGTACTCTGCTCTATCTTTCAGTCCACAGCTTTATTAAAGCTTCTTTTCTAGGAAAATTCAAAATATTTTAAATCATTCTGCAGGCTTATATGCTCTTGATTCTCAACATAGATTGGTGGAGAGTCCCCAAGAGCAGATATGCCATGACCTTAGCGTGGAGTGCATTAAACTTTCATCTACAAGATTAAGTTATCTGCCACACTTAATCTTAGTTTCAGGCAATCTCTGGCCATAAGCAAAATGCAGATCAACTTTCTGCCAAATCATATCACACATAGTGTGGGGTCCAACAGCCAATACAATCCTTTACTGCAGAACTTTTCTAAGCATGGTCTTTAATAGCATCTCTATCAACCTTGTGGACTTCTGAACTCACCAGAATCTCCACACAGTACAGCCTAAGGCACTCCAGCTCTATTTTTCCATCTGGAATCTCTGGACCTTTCCCTTTTTTTTTTTTTTTTTTTTTGAGGAACCAGGGATCGAACTCAGGCCCTTGCACTTGCCAGGGAAGCACTTATTCCACTGAGCCATCTCTCCGGCCCCTCTGGACCTTTCCAAACTCTTCCCACGAGCCATTTCCAAAGTCTCCTACACCATATGGTCAGTTACACTAACAGCAACAACCCTACTTCTCTAGTACTAATTCTTCTTTCTAAATTAATTACCTATCTCGTTGAGAGAAAAATACCTGACACCTAAAGTTAAGGGAGAAAAGGTTTCTTTGGCTCATAGTTTGTAGGAGTTTCAGTCTATATTTGGCTGGTTTGAAGGCAGACTGGCATGGTGCAAGGACAATACTTCAAGGTGGCAGAAGACAGCAAAAAGAATAAGAGCAAAAGAGGGAAAAGCAGGGCTGGGGAGATGGCTCAGTGGAATAAGTGCTTCCCTGGCAAGCACAAGGGCCTGAGTTCAATCCCCAGTTCCACAAAAAAAAAAAAAAAAAAAAAAAAAAGGGTTGGGGGAAGCAAGCTTCTTTTCCTTCCTTGCATTGTGTGTCAGCAATCTGCCCAAACTATCTCCATGCTCTCCTCTTCCATAAGCTCAAGATGTTTACAAAGTAAGGACTCTGGCCTCTTGCTTAGTTAAAATTCTAAGCTCATGTTGATATGGTATCAAGCACTACCATCATAAAAGGAGAGCCCCAGTTTCCATAAATATGCTGAATCCATCCTGTTTTGCCCTCATAGAGAATTTGGGGGGCAAATTAAGCCCCAATATCTAATCCAATTAATAAATTCACTGGGCTCAGAAGTTAAGGAGTGGTCTAGTTGGCTTCTCAATTAAAGGGAGAACCCATATTCCTGTTTATTTCTTCCTAGATACTTTGAGGTGCCCAATCTATCAAGTGAACAGCATACATAAACTCCTTTCATTCTAGCTTCTCTTAGTGTATTTCCCAGAGAGAGAAAGCCCTAGTTTGTGTTGATAAGAGTCAGTAGATGGCCCATATGTAACAAGTAACTCTAAGGTTATCATACTCAGTTTATCACTTGTCACTCCCACAAAGTTTTGAGTCTTTAAGGAAAAGGGCTTCCAAACAATGTTGTTGTATGCAGTGAGCCTTTCTTTTGAATGGCAAGTAGCATATGCAGTGTGATAATATGGGTCTATACAAATATTATAAATTGTAATTGCTAAATGAGGAAATGTGTGTAACATGCATTTGTCAGATCTTATTGCCTTTATTTTTTTTTTTTAAAAAAAAAAACTTGGTACTAGGAATTGAACTCAGGATCTTGCACTTGCCAGACAAATGTTTGTGCCCCTGAGCTATATCCCTCACCTCATATTGGCTTTTATGCTTCATAGATTGCTGTCCTCTTGAGGCAATGGTTGGGGGATTTTCTGGAAAGAGGGAAGGAAGATCAGCCATTCTAATTTCTCTGGCTTGCATTCTAGTACTTGAAATTCTTTCATAAGGGTGTTGAAATTCTGATGAAAATATTCATGAGATTTCTTAGCTTGATCTAAAGAACAAACATAAGTAATTAGGGTATTGGCCTGTTGATTTTCTGAAGCTAGGGGTCCCAGTAAATCAGAATGTGATCTAATATGATTTACAAAAGACAGAGCTGTCCTAGCTAAAATGGCCTTTAGTAAAGTAAGGAATAGATTTAAGAATACAGGATCAAATGTTGAAAGTGTTGACTTAAAATTGGAAGTTTCTAGTCTCTAGGTCAGACAGAACATGTAGCCTGAGTCACTAACAATGTTTATGGGTATTGAAGGAAATTTTGTTATGACATACATGATAGCATTAAGTTCTGATCATTGAACTGGGAGACCACTAGTTAAGATGTGTTAAATCCTTGCTGCAAATGGCCACTTTGCCTTTTGAAGATGCATCTGTAAAATAAACTTTTGTATTAGGCATTGGTTTGAGTGAAGTTATTTTGGGAATTATACAGACATTTTGAAGGAAGAAATGAAACAAAATCACTACTATAATGATTATATATTTTGTCTAGAAATTCTACAAATGCTATCTGCCAATAAATAGCCAATTGTAACAAATTATAATATTGAGTCAAATCTAAGAGCAATACACATATATCAGGATCCCTGTCAATTAATTGTCTGGCCTTTGTCTGACCTGCAAGAACAATTTTTGCTATTTGTTCAGCATAAAGTTGAAATGTCTTAATCAACTGATTAGGTAAATATAGCCACTCAGTGGGGAAAATGTGCATAACATAGTGTTGCTCAATTAAACCTGTTGGGGAATAAGAAGTCTCCAGAACAATTAAGTACAGTAATTGATCAGAATTAACAGAGAATACCTGATAATTGTGTATCTGTTGTTCCACTAATTTAACTCCTTTTTTGGTTTTTTGTCTAGTTACTTTTCTCTCATAGTGGGGATGAAATACCTAAAATTAAGGAAACAAAGATTTATTTAGTTCACAGTTTGTGGAGGTTTCATTCCATAATCAGCTGGCTTCTAATCAGTGGAACATGGCAGAGGAACAATTCAAGGTAGCAGAAGATAACAAAAGAAATCAGAGGAGAAAGGGAGAGAACAAGCCTCTTTCCCTCCCTTATATTGTGTGAAGGTTACTCACGCTACGGAGGATATAGAATTCACATCTCTGCCCTCTTCTTTCACATTCTCAGAATGTTTACAAAGGCAGGACGCTGGCACCCTGCTGAGTGATGGAGTTAAACTTCTAAACTTCCCAAGTTGATACAATAAATCAAATATTATAACATTCTGGAATGTAAAGAGCTTCCCCAGGACATGTTCTCTGAACTCTAGGTAGTAGAACTGTTAAGTTAACTTCTCAAGAACACAAAGTATCAACCATTATGCATCCATAGTCAAAACTTTAGGAGAGAAACTGCACAGTAAATACTTCAAAGAATCAACAATTGAGATCTCATGTTTGAAAATTTTCTGCATGTCAAAAGAAATCACCAAGAGAGTAAAGAGAAATCTCACAAATTGGGGAAAAATTATAGCAGACTGTCCCTCAGACAAAAGATTCCTGTCTAGAATATATAAAGAATTTTTAAGAGATCAGGCCTCTAAATTCAAAGACCCACTCCAAAAATGGGCATCTGAGATGAATAGACACTTCACAAATGAAGAGATGCAAATGGAAAACAAATACATGAAAAAATGTTCAACATCATTGGTCATTCAAGAGATGCAAATTAAAACAATGCTGAGGTACCATCTTACACCAGAAAGAATGGCTATCATCAAGAAGTAACCAACAAAAAATGCTGGCAGGGCTGTGGGGAAATAGGAACCCTGCTGCACTGTTGGTGGTAGTGCAGGCTAGTACAACCTTTATGGAAATCAGTGTGAAGATTCCTCAGAAACTTGAGGATTGGAAGTCTCATTCAAGCTAGCTATTCCCTTCCTAGGTATTTTTCCAAAAAACTGAAATAATCACACCACAGTAATATATGTGCACCCATGATTATAATGCAATTTGTCATATCTAGATCTCGGAAATAACACAAATTTCCATCAACCGAGGAATGGATAAAAAAGATATGGTACTTTTATACAGATATAAGAAACAATAAATTTGAGGCTTTTGCAGATAAGTCAGTACAACTAAAGACTGTATTGCTGAATGAAATGTATGAAACCTGCATGTGCAAACATCATATTGTCTCACTAGTGTAAGAACCTAAAAGAGTAAATAAAATCTGAAAGATACAATAGAAAAAGAAAAGCTCTAGGAGTGTTAATATTAGGTTCAGCTCTTAATATATTACACAAATGATGTAACTGATAAGTAACTATCCCTAATTCTGGCCAAATCCAATGTATACCACCTAGTAATCATGGGAAATCATTTAAAGTTTTAAAAGTATTTATCCCATCTATATTTGTGTGGTCTCACCATTCTTTTGGACACTACAGTTCATATATACTGATATGAACTAGATATTTGGACCTTATCTGGGTCTACACAAAGCCCACAGTCAATTAAATCTTGTTTTCACTTGAGCAAGTATCTAACCATTACATCCTTGGAGGAAGGAACAATAAGAATATCATCTACGTGATGAATTATGTAAGCCTCCTGAGAAGGTGTCTTACAGGAGACAAGCCCTGTGATACAAAGACCTGGCATCAGGTTGAACTCTTTGACATCCCTTATGGAAGCACATTCCCTTGGTATTTTGCCATAGGCTCTTCAACATTTAAACTAAATACAGAGAAAGCAAAACATGGCTTGTTTCTTAGAAATAAATATTGAACATCAATCCATGAAATCTGTGACTACAAAGAGCCAAGCTCTGGTGTCACACTTGGACTGAAGTAATATCTATTGTCCTAATTTTTAGGTATAACAGAAACAGTTGTGTTTCAGACGCTTAACTGATGGCTCAAGCTGTCCTTTTGGCAACTGTTCCTTAACTAAATGGTCTAATTGTTTCAGTTTCTCTTGTTTTGAGGGTCATTGGATGATCCACACTGGTGAATCAGATTTCCAGATTAAAGGCAGGGCCATTCTGGATGAAGTTCAATGACCCTGATCAAAATGTGACTGATGACCTATTCCTGAATGATGCATCTTTTGTTTGGACTGTGTAAGATGAGCGATGCCCTATAAATATTTTCTTAATCTTATTCTTTCCTCATATTCAATTTTTTTCATTGTCCTTTTTCCTGGAGAAGTAAGGACATTCGTTAGAATTAATTTCCTTTTTTTTGGAATAAATCTTGACCCCATAGATTGACCAAAATAGGGGTGATATAAGGGCAAAAAAATCCTGTTTGCTACTCAGGCTTCTCATAGGAAAGGGGGAGGCAATTTGTGCTACTCTTTATGCAGAGCCCAATTCTGCTAAGGAGGTAAAAGCAGGCTGGCTGTGCCATGTGGCAAGCTATTGTTCTGAAGAAGTGGTAAAAGCATCTCCCAGTATTAAGCCTTCAAATTATTTTCCATTAATTCTTTTTCTTTTTTTTCTTTTTTTCTTTTTTTTTTTTTTCCTGGAACCGGGGATTGAACTCAGGTCCTTGAGCTTGCCAGGGAAGCGCTTATTCCACTGAGCCATCTCCTCGGCCCTTTCCCATTAATTCTCATTGTGCAAAAAAAGTCTACCTCTGGTAACTTTCTTTATTTTTTTTTTTAAATTTATTTATGTGTGTGTGTGTGTGTGGCCAGCTCAGTCCACCAGGAGGCGGGGCTGACTGGCATGTGGTGCTGGGGGATTGAACCGCAGTCCCTGTGCTTTGCTAAGCTTGTTCTAAGTAGGTGCTTTAGACCACTGAGCCATCTCACCAGCCCAAAGTCTGATTCTTTTCTTTTTTCTTTTTTTCATTTTTTGGTAGAACCGGTGATTGAACTCAGACCCTTGCACTTGCCAGGGAAGCGCTGATTCTACTGAGCCATCTCCCCGGCCCCCAACTTTCTTAATTTAAAAAATGTCCTTTGTGGTAATTTATTTGCCCAATTCATCACACCAATTTTCATGCCTATTTTGAATACAGAAACGTCTCACTAGAGGTAACATAGTAGTTGTGCTACATATTCACCCTTATTAAAAATCCAATTATTGGGGCCTGGGAGATGGTTCAGTGGAATAAGTGCTTCCCTGGCAAGTGTAAAGACCTGAATTCAATCCCCTGTTCTGCAAAAAAAAAAAAAAAAGAAAGAAAAAAAATCTAATTATCAAGACCAGTGAGATAACTTGGCAGACTAAGCATTTGCTTAGGCAAGCACAAGGACTGGGGTTCAATCCCCAGCACCATATGCCATGCTGGCCCCACCTCCAGTGATCAAGTCTGGGCATGGTGGTGCATGCCTATAATCCCATTGCTAGGGAAGCTGAAAACAGGAGGATCACTTGCATAGTGAGACCCTGTACCAAATACATAACTTTTTTTTTAAAAAAAATCCAATTATAAGAACAAGCATAATAAAAATGAGGTATATAAAGTAAATCCATATTAATACGATGAGCTGTAAAAGGCTCAAGTCAATAACTTCTGAGGATAACTCACTAATATTATAGACTGCTAGACAGTATTAGATGTTTAGTTGAATTCAAACACTTATAGTATTTAGATGCCAATAGAATATTCACCTCTGACAGGACAAATAAATAAATAAATAAATAATTTTTTAAAAAAGAAAAAAAAATGGAAATAGAAAGAAGCAGTCAATGCTCTAATTAGCTTCGTCTCCCTTTTTTCAATTGTTTGTACTTTTTCTTTTTTTAATTTCTTATACAGGGGCCAGGGAGATGGCTCAGTGGAATAAGCGCTTCCCTGGCAAGTGCAAGGGCCTGAGTTCAATCCCTAGTTCTACAAAAAAAAAAAAAAAATTCTTATACATTGCTCCAGTTTTTTCTTCTTCCAATATCTGGTAATATGAATAGCTGGTAGTAAGACAATACCATGTATTACAACAAATACTGTGAAATTTATATTACTTTGTTAAGTAAAATTCTGTATGCCTTGTCAAAAAAAAATAAAATGAAAAAAAAAAAAAGAACAAGCATATACTTGAATTTCCTCATCAAAATCTGCATCAAGGGGCTGGGGAGATAGCTCAGTAGGATAAGCACTTGCCTGGCAAAATCTGCATCAGTTATGTAGGGAATGATTGTACTTCTTTTTTTATTTAATGCAGCCTTACCAACAATTAACCCAAGAGTTCCAGTTGGGGGAGGCCTCACATCCCTGTGGGTAAAAGGCAAGCCCTTTTGCCTGAGGCAGGGAGAGCTGATCATGCACTTGGCTTGTGCCTTGAGTGAGGGCATTGTGTCCTGCTGGGTACTATTGCTGCTCCCTACCTTGCTGATTAGTTGGAACGGGGTAAAGTGCAGGCAGACCCTGTGGGCTGACTTTTTTTTTTTTTAATTGGGGATTGAACTAAGGCCCTTGTGCTTGCCAGGCAAGCGCTTGTTCTATTGAGCTATCTCCCCAGCTCTGGGTTGCCATTGTTGGGCTGGCATTTTATGGTCAACCCAAGGAGAGGCCTGTGCTGTTTTCCTGAAATGGATACCATCCTTACTTTTAGACTTAAATGGTGCACAGAGAGAGGAAAGAAACATGAAAAGTAAAAATTCCTTTATTACAGGAACAGAGAAGACCATAGAAAAGGAGAGCTTCTGAGGGCCTGGCTAGAAGAACAGAGACAACATAGGTCCAGGATGGAGGTGGGATTTAGAGGGCAGTCTGTATGAAATGGCAGGTAGAGATAAGGCAGGATGGCAGGAACAATAGGATATTGTGAAAGGGAAGTAGGAAATTGTGATCTGACCAAGGAGAAGGAAGGGGAAGCATAGCACATGACCTCCTGTGGCTGGTGCCCTATTGGCTTGCCTCCATGATGACTTAGCAGAATTTTTATTAAGGCAGAGAAAACCCATCATTCCCATCTTTTGCTTATAAGAGGCGTTGACTCTCTTAAACTGCTTCCTTCTGAACATGGCCATTGTCATGGTAGGGGGCTGGGAGATGATGGTTTTTAGTCATGCAGAAGCTGGTATTATCTGCGAACTTATCTGCAAGCACCATAAGTTCCTTGGTGGTAATCATGTGAATCCTGGATTTTATGAAATTAGAAAAAAATTTTAAATTCAGGGCCCTATAAACAAGCATGTTATCTATTATCTGTTTTATTTTTTTTTAATTATTTATTTACTTTTATTTATTACATTTATTTATTGTGTGTGTGGCCAGCTCAGCCCACCAGGGGGCAGGGCAGGCTGGCATGTGGTGCTGGGGGATCGAACCGCCGTCCCTGTGCTATGTCAAGCTTGTTTCAAGTAAGTGCTTTAGACCACTGAGCCATCTCTCCAGCCCCAACAAGCATGTTATTATCATAATTAAAGATCCCATAAGGGAAAGCAGAAAAGATCCCATTTTGGTTTCCAAGAACCAAATGTGTCCTGCCACCATGACCATGGTATAGGGACAGGATATTGGTTTTTAAGTTCATGGCATTTGCATTCCAACCAGGATCAAGATTTTTTACTTTATCCATGACAGTTCCAGACTCACTTACAAAGTAACAGCATTGTTTCTTTAGCATGCCACAGGTGCCCCCTTTTTCAGCTGTCAGTACCTCAATAGCACATCAGTTTTGGAGAGTAACCACTGCAAGACTATTGATTTGATTTTGGAGTATGTGAATAGCAGGGGTGATGTCATCTATTCTCTGGTGGAGGTCCAAAGACAGTTGCTGATATAATTGTTGGGCCTGTGTGCCTACAGTTATTTCCCCGGCTCCCAGGCCCACTCCCAAGCCTGCCAGAATGCTGGCCCCTATGAGGATGGGGATGTGAGCTGCTCTGGTCTCGCAGTCTAAAAGATTATCTTGTACCTGAGACAGAAGGGACATTTCAATAGTGTTTTGAGAGTTTATGGTCAAGGTAACAACCAAGAGGACCAATGTACATGATCCAGTCCATTTGGGGAGAAGGCAAGTGCATGCTCCTTTTTTTACAACCTATAAACCACCCTCTGGGAGGACAGACAGCACTGTCTTATACATGGGTGATGTACTGACTACAGTGGGGAAGGTCTTCTAATTGTAGAGACCTGTTTTTGACCTGAGAAATAAGGCAGATGAGGTTGGATGGCCACTTTTAGGAGTGATGAATTAAAAGAGGGCCTACTATGGCTGGATTTTTAGAAAAACCACAAGTGTGAGTTATTCCAGTGAGTGGCAGTTGCCATGTACAGGTCCTGCCAATAGGGAATACAAAGCCAACATTCAGAAAGGTTGGAGAACAATGACAGTGTGTCATAGGCATGTGAAAGAAGTTGTGGAATTTGGGGAGTAGTCTTTTGTTGGAAGACTGCAGGGGCTAAGTCTAATATATCCATAGATGGAAGTGAAGTGACTGAGTTTTTATGGTTAGAAAGTTATCATTGGATGTGCCTTGAGGGTGAAGCCATCATTACACACCAGAGTAGTCTTCTACTCTTTGAAATATGGGGAAATATAGCCCCCAGGTTTGACCTAAAAGAATCTGGGAATGCACTGCTCTGGGGATTGAAAAGGTGACTCATCTATCATTGTGCCAAGCAGAAAACTAGGCTGAAATACAGTGATCTCTATCCCTTGAAATTTCCCCCTTGTGGTTTATATTTAGGGTTTCACAGCCTGGGGTGTCATAATAGTATTCATTGGCATTGACATATTTCCATTGATGAAGGGTGGGAGGCTTGAAAGTGACATACATCCTCGATAGCCAACAACGTGTTCCAGTAGAAGAGGAACATTTTCTATCTTGCCATATTCCAAATCCATCTATATATGACCTTTTCATATAGATTCTTTGAGCATGAGGCATGTTTTCTCCATCCTTGTAGGTTAATTGGATGGGGACATTCTGGAAGAAAGAAACTATGAGCATGACCCTGGGGTTTGATGGGATGAAGTTGAATGAGCCTATATTTCCTTGATCAGACAAGGAGAAAGTCATAGTGTATGTGAGTTCAGGTAGTAAATTTACAGCTAGAGGTGTCCCTTTAAATATAAGAAGCAGACGAGGCAGCATGGCTTGGAGTTGTACCATTGTCATAAGAGGATATAGGATTTAGTTTAACCAGAGAAGAGTAGAAAGTCCCACGTGTAGATAAGATATATGGATATAAAGGCTCTCTGTGAAGTGGAGAATTTGTAGGGTAGATGGTCCACAGTACCATTCTGAAGGCAAAATTAACCAGACTTGAAGAATCAGGAGGAAAAGAGGTAACAGTACATTGGTTACCTTGCTGGCCCCTCAGAAATCTTAGTAAGTTGAGGGCAGATAGAGGATAGGAGTTGTGAGGAACACTCTGGTGAGGCCAGTTGAGTATCTGAAGTCATGGAGTCATTCTGATATCTCAGTCTGGGTGATAGGGAACCAGAGTGCAAGACCAGTGACCTTTACCACAGTGGGTGTTGTAAGCACCACTAGGTGGGGTCTGGACCATCAGGATTGAAGTTCTATGGGCTTAGAGATTTTGAGATGCATTAGATCCCTGGGAGTAATAGGAGGACCAGGTTGTGAAACTAAGTTCTTAAAAATTTGGACTGGCACTAGCACAGAAGCTCCACACCTGTGTGCTGGAGGTTAAGGAAGGTTGGAGCTTACCAGAGTCCCACAGGCTGCCCAGAGTCTGACAAATGTCTTAAAATCTGATCCCAATTTTCTAAGTCAATTGTCCTTGACTGAAGGAACCAAGGATTGAATTTAACAGTACTTGTAACATTTTGGTTAAACTACTGGTTGGAATTGTAATCTTAGCTTTCTTTAGCCAGGTATGAAGCAACTGGATATAATGCTGTTCCTCAACTGATAAATCTTGCCCCAGTTTTAATCTCAGTTGAAAACCTATTCACATCAGCTATCACTTACCTCATTCTTTGGGTATTCCAGGTGTTCATGTGAGATCATGTCCTCATCTCTGTTCTCCAGTGGCATTGATTCAAGGTGACTTTCTCTTAGCAGGCTATAGTACCCCACATTGTGAACCAGTTAGAGGGGTCCAGGCCTAGGACTACTAATCTGGTTAAAGGTACAACAAAAGAATAAAAGTTAAACAGAACATATATTTTAGTTCCAAGGAGCATCAAGATGGCCAAATCCCAGTGACAGGGTAGGACCACAAGTCATGTTGTCTTTTGGCTTTTATTAGGTGTACAGCTTGATTGGGGGGTGTGCTGGTGGACTACAGGAAGCACTGAGGGTAAGTTGCTGACATAGTCGAAGTTCAAGATTTAAGAAACTATACACTTTTGCAAAATCACACAGAACCAGATCATGGTTGACTGGTAACCTGATTGTCTGCTAACTGTGATTACTGAGTTAGACAGAAATTGCACAAATCAAAGGTCTCAGCTTCCATCTTTTTTTTTTTTTTTTTTTTTAATTTTGTGTGTGTGTGGCCAGCTCAGCCCACGAGGGGTCGGGGCTGGCTGGCATGTGGTGTTGGGGGATTGAACCGCGGTCCCTGTGCTTTGCTTAGCTTAGCTTGTTCTAAGTAGGTGCTTTAGACCACTGAGCCACCTCACCAGCCCTCAGCTTCCATCTTAACCTGGTTTGTGGTACCAGAACTTCACAGGCTATTTGTTATCCTCAGCTCTGGCCATTGGCTTAATAATAAATCTGTCCCTAAGCCAGCTGGGGGCCTTACCGCAAGTCATGTAGGGCCAGGACAGACTCTCAAATTACTTTTATGCCAATTTTATTAATATTAATTACTGCCTGCTTTTACCACATCAAGATGGTTCTCAGCACTAGCTTCCAGGAATGACTTTGGGAACACATTAGTCTTTCCCTTTCAATTTCATTAAAGAACTTGAGGAATATTGGTGGCAGACATTGCCTAGAATTCTTGTGCAATTCCACAGTAAGTACATTAGTCCGTGGGGTTTTCATATCTAGTACATTTTTCTATTAGTGTTTCAATTTTATTACTTATTATTGGATTATGCAAGATTTTTCTATCCTCTTGGTTCAGTTTTGGAGACTTATATTTATCTAGGAATCTACTCAAGTTTCCAGTTTATTAGAGTAACACTTAAGAAATATGTGATAAAGATTTAGATTTTGGTGGTGTCTGTGCAATTACATATTTTAATTTCTAATGTATTGATTTGGACCATTTCTTTACTTTTTTGGTAAGATTGTCTAAGGGTTTGTCTATTTTGTTCATTCTTTCAAGGAGCCAAATCTTTGATTTGGTGACTATTTGTATATTTTACAGCTCAATTTCATTAATTGCTATCCTAATCTTTACAAATTACTTCCTTGTACTAGTTCTGGAGGTGTATTTTTCTTGTTTTTTAATACCTTGAGTCATCATTAGGTTACATATTTGAATTTGTTCTATTTTTTCAATGTGAGCATTCACAGCTATAAATATACCTCTGAGGATGCCTTTCATTGGATATGCTGAAAATCCCAAATCCCATAAATTTGAATATGCTGTACTGTCATTATCATTTGTTTTTAGGAACTAATTTCTTCCTTGATTTTATCTGTGACCCATCTATTATTCAAGAGAATATTGCTTAATTTCCATGTATCTATGTAATTCCTATTGTTTCTTCTTGACATTGATTTCTAGATTCACTATGCTACAATCTGGTAATATATGTGAGATAATTTCAATTTTTTGCCATTGCTTAAGAATGCCTTAGGACTAGTGACATATTTTGGAGGAAATTTCATGTGTTGCTGAAAAGAATGTGTCCTGTTGTGGGGTGGAACATGCTATAGTTACCTATTAAAACTATTTTTTCAAATCTTTGGTTCATCTCTGACATTTTTGTGTTAAATATTATTCTTGTATATAGCATATTATTGGATTTTCTTTCTTGATCCAGTCTGCTAATGTGTCTTTGAGTGGAGAATTGAGACCTTTCACTTTGAGAGTTATTTCTCAAAGGTATTGACTTGTTTGTCTCATTGAACTATTTTACTTTTGCTGATTCCCTTTGTTCCTTCTATTTGGTCACCCTGCATGGTATATTCATTCTTTTAGACCTTATGGCACTGCTTATTCATTATCTTTTTCTAGGATCTCCTGGACAACTTTATGGAGTGCTACTTTGTTGGTCTTGAATTTGTTTAGGTGCTTTTTGTCACAGGAATCCCTTATTTCTCCATCAGTTCTGAAAGATGAGAACATATCAGCCTGGGTGGAAAGGCATTTTCTTTTAGGGGTTGAAACACTTCACCTGAAAATATTATGGTATTTAAAGTTGTGGTTAGATGTCTTCTGTAACTGTAATTGGTTTACTTTTTTTGAGTGATCTTTTTGAAATTTTATACTTGTTTTGGATTTCTGGGATTTTGACTATGATGTGTCATAAAGAGTTTCTTTTCTGATTGGGACTATTTCATGGTTCATTTCATTTCACTTAACCTATATATTCAATTATTTTCCCATATTTTGAAAGTGCTCTGCTATTACTTCTAGCAGCTCATAAACAGCTCGTTTAATGTCATAGTGCTGTCATATATTTATGAATTCCAATTAATTTTAGATTAGCCTTCTGTGCACAGTCTGGCAGCAGATGAATTTATTCTTACATTTTCTTTTGTTGCTTTCAGGGTATCTTTGAATAATTTCTCACCAACACTTGCCCTATCACACTCTGTTTTGACACTGATCACTTCTTTTTTTTTTTTTTTAATTTAATTTTATTTTTTTTTCAAAGTTTTATTGACAAACAGATAGCAATGAGACAGTTTCAAATCATATCGGAAGGACAGTTTCAACAAATAATACACTGCATATATTCTTCTTAGTGGTTAATTGCTGTACAAGATGCGGACTTGTGATCCCATTTACAAACACCATTAGAACAAATCATTCTATGACACTGATCACTTCTACTGGCTATATTTTCAATAGAATTTTTAATCCCCTCAATTTTGGGGTGGCTCTTTATGGACTTTTATTTATTTATTTATTTATTTATTTATTTGCTAAACTTGTAATTTCTTTTTCTTTTTATGGTACCAGGGATGACAAAAAGAACTCAAGATCCTGTGCTTGTCAAGCATGCACTTACGCCACTAAACTATTTCCCCAGCCCTAAGCTTGCAATTTATGTTTTGTATTGTCTTATTTAACTATGATAGCTTTTTATTTCATTAGACTCCTCTGTAAATTCACTCTTCATTAGGTTCATTTTCTGTCTAGTTGTATCATTTTTTTTAATCTTTTATCTTTTATTTTTGAGACAGGGTCTTACTATGCAGTTCAGGCTGGCCTTGAGCTCACTTTATAACCCAAGATGCTCTCAAAATTTCAACAGTCCACCTGCCTCAGCCTTATGAGTGCTGAGATTAGAGCTGTGTGCCACTAAGCATAGCAGCTTCTTTTATTTTGACAAGCACTACACTGACCTTATTTTTTCTTATCTCCTTTGTTATTCCCTTGAATAACTTGGCTGTGTGGATCTCGATGTCCACTTCAATGATAACCCATTGATCATCTTTGGAAGTTTGGGGAGACATTTTTTGCCTTTATTCTCATGCTTCTATTGAGATTTTTGTTGTTTTACTTTATTGTACTGAGGTTTGTGGGTTTGTTATAGTGGAAGACTTTGTTGCTACTTTGGTCGCTTTCTTATTTAGTGTCCATACTTCGCTAAAAAACAGTTGTGGTATACAGTGGGAAAGGCTTACTGTAGGCTTTACCTTCTGATTCCAACTCCAACCACCTCCACTTGCATAGGAGAAGAAACTACAGTTTATTTGGCCCAGTGATATATAGATGGAGGGAACAGGGAAGCAGACAATTAAAAAGGGAATATGTGAAAAATTGTTCAGTAAAGATATGGAGAGTGACATAAAGGATCCTATTGAGGAGTACATGGAAATTAGTATTAAGTAAAATTAACAAGGGGCTGGGGAGATGGCTCAGTGGAATAAGCACTTCCCTGGCAAGCGCTAGGGCCTGAGTTCAATCCCCAGTTCCGCAAAAAAATAAATAAA
>NW_004524729.1:6488459-6490376 GCF_000260255.1 Octodon degus | reverse complement strand
GGGCTGAGCTGGCCACACACACACACACACACACACACACACACACACTTTTTAAAAAAATTTGTTCTTCTCCCCTCAAAATTTCTCTGTATTTTTGATTGAATAGTTTATTGAGGATGTCCTTGGAATCCAGTAAATTATAATTTTCTTGGCCTTGTTTTACACCTTGTAGCTTTGTGAGGTATGACCCTTGATTCAGACAGAGGCCCATCTGTCCCTACATCCCTAAGTGTGCCAACCATCCAAACCAAGCTGTGCCTTTGTTTACACTGGTCAATGGAGAAAACAATCAGATCATTGATATCAGCTGGATGTAGGCTACAAGGCTGAGATTAGTGCCAGCACTTTCAAATTCAGCCACCTCTGAATGTCACATTCACTATGCCTGGTTTCTCATCCTAGAAGGCACCTTGTCCTTCCCAGTCTGAGTTTAAACCTTTCAGGGAGACTATATCTATTCTGCACCCTTTCTGTGCCTGCTTTCAATGGCTGTCTCTCATCCAGTCACCTTAGGAGGATGACAGTGGGTGCCTGATATATAGGGTTGTTTTATAGTTGTTCTGTAGTTGAGTTTTAAAGATACAATCCATTATGCAAATGACACCTGAAGAAACATTCTCTGGCAAGATGCCAGGTGATACATTAGCTTGCTTCTCCAACTCTAGCTTACCATGAAGAAGCCACTTTTTGTGGAAACCCTATGCTGTTCTTTTTACCCTTTTCTTCTCTTTTTAGTTTACAACACCTCTGGACTCATTTAGAACTGGTGCTGCTGCCCAGGACCATAATTTCTCCCTGGAGCTACCAGCCCTCCAGTCTGTTCTCTTCCTGGATGCTGGGGAGATGGCTCAGTAGAATAAGTGCTTCCCTGGCAAGTGCAAGGGCCTGGGTTCAATCCCAGATTCTGAAGAAAAAAAAAAAAAAAAAAGAGCTGGCTCAACATTGGTGGGTGGCTGTGGTTAGGAAATAGAGTTAGGCATACACTTAACTTAGTTGGGGGCCAATTGTGGATCCATCCATTTTGAAGGGCTCCATTGGGTCCACAGGTAGGTTAGCTCCATCTGTTCAGAAGCAAACTCTTTCCAAAAAGTGAGACCAAAAAGTTTATGGGAATACTTCAGTCTGTGCAGATACCAATACCAAATAACTTCAGTTCTAATATGTAATCATCAAAGACTTGAATATTTCTACAACTGTGGTGTTGGTTGGCAACAATGGCATACCACAGATCTTCATGTACATCCTCCTACAAAATATATTGCATACAAATAAGAATTTTTGCCTTGTCAACTGGGCTAGAGTCATTAAGATGGATAGTGTACCAAAGTGACTCATTAATCCTAAAAATTATGCTTTCATACACTCTGCTATTCCATCAGTTTGTCTACTTATGCTGCTCATGCAAAGAAGAAAACTTGCCACCCTGTGAACTGTAGCCTCTCCTAAAAGTTCATTACAAATACCCTTACCAGCAGTCAGGGTCAGCTCTTCACAAATAGCAAAGATTTTCTTAGCTTTATCAAGATGGTTATCCATTAAGAAGAATGATGTTGGGGGCCAGGGAGATGACTCAGTAGGATAAACGCTTGACTGGCAAACTCAAGGATCTGAGTTCAATCCCCGGTTCTGAAAAAAAAAAAAGAAGAAGAAGAAGAAGAATGATGTTAGTATAGAGACATTTGATAAAGAGTTAGCCTTCAACAATTGCTTCTGTTCATTTATTTTTTATTTATTTATGTGGGGGGGCCAGCTCAGCCCACCAGGGGGCGGGGCTGGCTGGCATGTTGTGCTGGGGGATTGAACCGCGGTCCCTGTGCTTTGCTAAGCTTGTTCTAAGTAGGTGTTTTAGACCACTGAGCCATCTCACCAGCCCTGCTTCTGTTCTTTTTTTTTTTTAATTAATTAATTTATTTATTT
>NW_004524729.1:6486290-6488359 GCF_000260255.1 Octodon degus | reverse complement strand
TGCTGGGGGATCAAACCGTGGTCCCTGTGCTTTGCTAAGCTTGTTCTAAGTAGGTGCTTTAGACCACTGAGCCATCTCACCAGCCCTCATTAATTCTTTGAACTGTTTTCTTCGTCACAATTCAATTAATTTCTGCTTTAATCTTTATGATTTCTTCCTGTCTTTGGGCTCTGGGTTTGGTTTACTCTTCCTTTTCTAGTTGTTGGAGGTGAAGCATTAGAGTGTTTATTTGTTCCCATTCAGTTTTCCTAATGTGTGTGTTCACAGCTATAAATTTCCCTCTGAGAACTACTTTTATCGCATCCCATAAATTTTGATAAGTTGTGCTTGCATTTTCATTGAATTGTAGATATTGTTGAATTTCTTCTTTAATTTCATCTGTGACCCATTGATTGCTGAGTAGGGTGTTGTTTAATTTCCATGTATTTAGGGGTTTTTTTCTGGTTTCTTTTGTCATTTATTTCCATGAACTGATAAGTGTTCTTTTCCTTGGGGAACTCACCCGGCAAAGTACCTCTTCAGATCCTAGCCATGACAATAGGCATCGTCAGTAGGATGGTGAGGTGAGTGTCCCCTCCCCAGTGGCTGTGAAAACAGTACCACCCAGAAAGAAAAAGCCCCCAGGGAGTTTTAATATGCACACACCCCACACCTCACTTCGGTCATCTATAGCCACCTTTTTGGTGGCTTGAAGCCTCCAAAGGATTAGGACATGGTCTGTTCAGAGTTGGGGGATATTTTGAGAAACCTTGGAAATGCTACATGCATATGTCTTCTTCCCAACCTGAGTTGGCTGGGCATATGTCTTGACATTTTTACCCTTTACTGCTGCATTGGACCAAAAGCAGAAGTCCTCATCTGATAAATAGGGCAGCTTCCACAGTCTGAGGATGGTCTTAGAGGCCCAAACAGTACAGCCTGTGCCACAGCATCTCCCACAGTGTAAGGCACCACCTCTAAGAGGAGTCCTGGGAGGGCCCCCCTCATTTACATACAAGACCTGCCTTTCATCAGAAGGTGGAGGTAGAGGAATCCTACCCCAGGGAAGAGTTCTCTACTTAGCACATAACATACAGGATCTATACAACCACGGAGTTGTGGGAGCTGGCAAAACAAAGCCAAAAACATGAGACTGCCCATTCAGCTGCTGTGGCTGTGAGATGATGAGACTGATAACACATAGTTAAGCACACAGGATCTGTCTCAAATAGCTAGGATAGCCAGCACCCCTCCAGCACTGAGTTGTTTTTTTTTTTTTTTTCCCAGCACTGAGTTTTGCAGGTTGTGCAGAGATAGCCCTGCAGGCAGGTGAGCAGACTTTGATAAACTGGCTAACACAGCAGTTTGCCTGGTTTAGGTGAATACAGGTGACTTGTCAGACATGCACTGGACAAGCTACCTAGACTCAGTCTCTGTGTTGAGGGCTGTGGGCTTGTGTCCAATGACTTTTGCTATGCAATACAGTACACTTCGTAAGGAACTGCTGATGGCATGCATGAAAGACTTGATCCTGGTGAGCAGACCAGGTGGCACTTTTGGAACAGTGGCAGCCTTGTAGCCCCCTTCATAGATCACCCAATCCATGAAGCTATGGATTCCTTGGCCTGAGTAGAAAGTAAAGTGCCAGTGTAAGGTGAGACCTGTATACACTAATGGCATACACTATACTAGCAAAGAGTAAAAAGCAGGTGGGCCCCTGGCAAGCTGGACCAAGTTCCTAAGGCCATATGGCAGGGCCACTGAAGGTCAGCTGGCACCAGATTTGGATGGATCTGCAGGCTGCTGGTTTAGCTCAAGAGAAGATAGACAGGCAGCCCTTAGGCCTATTGCTGACTCTGTGGCAGCAGCTGTGCCCCAAGCAACAATACTGACCAATGGACCCAAAAGTAAAGGCAGCCCCAGTGAAACAGGAGGAAATGACTCTGTCTTCCTTTTACCCAGACTAGGATGCAGGCTGAGGCACCCAGTTAGTGGAGAGCCTGGTGGACCAGAGGCTACTCATGGAAATGACTATTTATTGGTCTTCAAAGAATGTATAGGGGCTGGGGAGATGGCTCAGTGGAATAAGC
>NW_004524729.1:6478681-6486190 GCF_000260255.1 Octodon degus | reverse complement strand
AGGGGGCGGGGCTGGCTGGCATGTGGTGCTGGGGGATTGAACCGCGGTCCCTGTGCTTTGCTAAGCTTGTTCTAAGTAGGTGCTTTAGACCACTGAGTCATCTCACCAGCCCCTGCTTCTGTTCTTAATGGCCATATTTTTCCTTTTGAGAAACATCAAAGCCTTGATTTTTGATACAGAGCTTTTGATCTCCGTCTGGTGAAGCACTCTGGAAGTTTCCATAGTCTTACTGCATAGCCAGTCACCACATGTTATACGAAGTGGTCTTGAAGAATGTGAATGGTTTGTTGCAATGAACCCATAATGTATTTTTTATTTTTTATTTTTTTGGCAGAACCAGGGATTGAGCTAAGGCCCTTGTGCTTGCCAGGCAAGCACTTATTCTACCTAGCCATCTCCCCAGCCCCCAAATCCATAATTTAAATAAGACTCTTGGTAGGTTCTTTTAAATGGACTTTGATTTTGTTGGCAGCCCTTAAGTCATCAGCTATCTCATTATTGGGTTCTTCCCACCTTTCAAAGAAGTTCCCTGTTATGTTTGTTTTACAGACTTTGCCTAAGGCTAGCTATTGAGCTCACCAAAACTGTGAGATACATGGATGGAAATGGAATAAAATAACGAGCAATCCTCATGTGAACTAAAATAAGTATCAGAATCTGAATTAAAGCCTCCTACCAGACACAGTGACACAATTGAAGTTCTTCAACTCACTGACCACTATAAAGCCTACCATCAGATGCAGCTTGTCACTTGCTTCTCACTTTGAATATATGACTGCAATCAATCTATTAGTGTATGTGTGGTCATCCTTCTCTGCTAATGTTGATCTGTATTTGCAGTGGTACTATCAGTGCTAGTAGCACCTCCTCAGATCCACCGAAAATCTTTAGGCATCAGACTCTAAGGAAGGTGCAGCCTAGGTCTCTTGATTGCATGAATTACAGAAGGGCTCAGGATCCTTTCAGAATGTAATGCCCTATTCCTCTGACAAAAAGCAGCACTCGGGAAGTAATACAATTAATGGGAAGTGGGTCTATGTACAGATGGTGTTTGCTTGCTCATCTCCTGCTGTTCACTTTGGCTTCTCTCAGACCATCAATTGGTATTGGTTCATGGCCCAGGCTTTGGAGACTCCTGCTTCAGAAGAGTTTTAAAGCTATTCTGAGTTGGGTATGGAACTGCATGTCTATAATCTCAGCACTCTCTGCAGTTGTGACATGAGAATTACAAGTTCAACACAAGCATGAGCAATGCAGGAACATAACAAAACTTTGTCTAAAAAGTCTTTTTTAATATAAAGGGCTTGAAATGTAGTTCAGCGCAAATGCCTTGTGTTCAATCCATGGTGTACCATCCATATAATGAGCAATGACAGTCTCCTTCTGGTGAGGCCTTCAAAGGGAATGAGGCACATGTTATACTCAACAGCAAAGAAATTTTTGCTTCATAGTAACAAAGTAATTGACTGAATTATGTTCTTAGATTTATAGAAAGGAAAAAGCTATAGAAAGGAAAAAACATAAAATGTTAAGCTGAAATTTTTCTAAGTAAGCGTTCAAAGTGTGCACTGCCTTATTTTTGCTTATTGTAAAATGTGAGAAGACAGAGACTAATGAAGAAGATATTGTTAAACAAAAGAGTTCCACAATGTAAGATTTGGAAAATTCTCATCATATTCATATTGCAAATACTCGATAAGTAGATTCTAGGGAGAATTCCAAATTGGCTGAAGAATCTCTTTGTATAGAGATATTGGGTGTGAGCCATGGATCCACGCAGTCATCTGAAACCAGGAATAGAGAAAGGGTTTTACCAGCAGAAGCACACTCATCCTGAACAAAACAGGAAAGAGATGGAAAAGAAGTAAGGAAGAGGGGCTGGAGAGATGGCTCAGTGGTCTAAAGCACCTACTTGGGACAAGCTTGGCAAAGCACAGGGACCGCGGTTCGATCCCCCAGCACCACATGCCAGCCAGCCCCGCCCCCAGGTGGGCTGAGCTGGCCACACACACACACACACACACACACACACAATGTTAAAATAAAAAAAAATTAAAAAAAAATAAAAATTAAAATTAAAAAAAAAAGAAGTAAGGAAGCATGTTGGACTTTCATAGTTCTACAGGAGAGAAAAGTAAAGTTATTGACTTGTCAATGCACATGGACCTCAAATAGGAAGAGGGGAATCACTACCCACAAAGGTGTGGTTGGCTTCTTGGATGCAGAGTGTGGTGTCACTTCAGGTTCAGCAGAATAGGCTGCCACAACCAAAGAGTAAGGAGTAGTAGAATTGACTGCCAGCATGGACAGGAAAGTTGCCCCACATCCTTGTGAGCTTGAAAGGCAAAGTCATCTCTCTGGTGATCTCACAGGGAAAAGGATCAAGTCGGAGAGTACTGTTGAGCCTTAAAGTCTAAGGAAATCTGTCCTTGTATGACTTGATTTGTTTTAGAGTTGTGATCCCTTTCTTCTCTCTGATTTCTTTCTTTTAGAATGGAAATATTTATCGTATGCCTGTCCCATCATAGTATTCAGGATTTTGACTGTTGAAGTTAGGAATTGTGTAGTTTGCATGTGATAATAATGTAAATATTTGGAGACAACTATGTGAAATATAATGGACTTGTTCTTTTCCCTCCAGAACCAATATGTTGACATCCCAACCCTGGTGCCCTATTATGCAAATGTAGTTAAATAGTGTTTTTTATAAGTGATGATACTTTAAAATGAGACTGTTAGGATAGTTCTGAATAAAATCTGACTATTTTACTTACAATAGAAAATATTTGTAAAACATGTGCCACACACTTGTAATCCCAGTACTCTGGAAGGAAGAGATGTAAGGATAACATGTGCAAGCCTAGTGTAAACAACCAAGAGAGATCTGTCTCAACTTCTAACTCTTACATCTATGAAGAAATATATTTCCATTGTTTAGGCCACATGTGTTTGGTACTGTATTATGACAGCTGTACTAAACTCACACATCTATTGATTTGCATTTGTTGAACCATTGTTGCATCCTTAGCATGAATCCTTTTTATTTATTTATTTTTCTTTTATTTTTTACATGATTCATGCAAGGCAAAAGTGCTACCATTGACCCACATCACCAGCCCAAGGTGAATAATCTGGATCATTTGCTCAATTCTGTGTTACAATATTTTACTGAGGATTTTTGAGTCTATGTTTAGTAAGGTAACTGGCCGATGGTTCTGTTTTTTTCTTGAGTCATTCTTTCCACTGTGATGTTATTTACCCCTTTCACTTCTAATTGCATGAATTTGAGTCTTTAATTGTCTATTTTTGATAAAGTTGTCTAGGGGTTTGCCAATTGTATTTAATCTTTCAAAGAACCAACTCTTATTTTTTGTATTATTTTTCTGAGTCTCCATTACATTAATTTATACTGCTTTCTTCATAATATTCTCCCTTGTGCAATCTTTGTGTCCAGCTGAACTATGGAAGTTGGTTATTAAATCCTCAAGTCTTTTAGTGCAGTTTTTGGGGCCTTCTATGTAGAGCTTCATCTTGAAGCTGTTGAATTTTTTAATGAGTCCTTGCTATTTTTAAGATGTCTTCCTTTTCCTGGTCACTAACTGCAACCATCTTCTAGATGTGATATCCTATATTCAACTTCATTCAAAATATTTCATATACTTTGGGTATATTTCATAGGATGCATTTCCTGTGTTGGGCACTCATGATTTCCATCATTTTCCTAAGTTTCTGTATATCTTTATCTTTGTATGTAGACTCTAGATTCATTGTATATATCTTTCATTTTGATCATTATTTCTTTTTCTTACCTGGGAGATTTTTTCTATATCTACATCTATTTGTTTTTTCACATCTACTGCTACCATTTCAGAAAGTTTAGTATATAGCTTCTGATTTCTTCTATCTCATTGTGTTCTGGACTTGTTCTGATTTGTCCTGGGGGCCTGGTGTTGCACTTTACTTCTACTTCTGGGCATTTTCTAGTTTTTATTTTGTGTTATTTTCTGAGTCAGAGCTTGTAAATTTCTTTCTTTTTTAAAATAATTTTATTGAGAAACAAATAGCAATGAGACAGTTTCAAAACCAATTAGTAGGACAGTTTCAATAATTAATACATTGTACATTGTTGTCTTAGTGGTTATTCATTGCACAAGATGAAGATATGATATCCTGTCCACAAATACTATTAGAACAAATATTTCTATTCATTGAATTAAGAGAATGTAGCTGTATATCTATCGTAACTATTTTGAATATACAGATACAAAATGGTTGCTCATTTGTATCCCCTTTTTTTGTTTAGTTTTTTCAGAGAAGGGTATTCTATTGTCATTTAAATATTATACATGCATGAATTCAGCAAAATGTTCCAATATAGTCCAATAGTCCATAATAGTAGTGGGTTTTCCATAAGACTGACAATGTCAGAAGTTGTTGACTTGAGCCTTTTACAGCTCAGCACATTAATATAGCTTTACTTTTTATACTTCGTTTTTATATTTTTCTGCTGGATGGTTAAGACCAACTTAAAGCAAGACCTGTATAACAAGAAATGTAGCTTCTGTATTTGATAAGATCAGTCAAATCCCCTCAGGATTTATCCTGAAACTCTGTACCACACTTTGTAGATCCTTTGTCAGTGTCAGCCTTGTGGATGAGTCATGGCCATTGCTTGACCAATTTGATCTCTGTGAAAGCCTGAGAGAATGTTTTCTCTCCATGTGACTCTCCTTAAGCACACTCTACATCATTGATCTCTTTCCTCTATGGCCCCATAATCTCCTTGATCAGAAAATCTGGGACACAACTGAGTTACATAATATTACAGTACAGGTTCTTCTATGTACTGAGTCTTTGCTGACCTTGAAAGGCTAGGGCCAAAATGTTGGCTGTCCTTGTAGCCCTTCTTTTCCTCTAATTTTTGGTCTGCAAACTTAGGTTGTTAACTCTCCAGAAGAGAAGCTTATTGTTATTACCCTACAACATAGGCAGTTGAGCTTAATCTCACTCTCTGGCTGAATATCAAACATCTTTGGCATAACATGAAACAGGTATTTTCCATCAAGTGTTGTTATGTTAACCTTTAAGTCCCTACAGAATATAGAGAAAAAAATTAAAAATATGAAACTTTATTTTTAAAAAATAGGAATTAGCAATTACATATTTTTACACATAAGTTTAGAAATCTAACCTTATACAGCCTTGTAGCAGGACAGTACTATGACATTTTTTTCTCTTGACTCTTGTTTTCATTTATTGCCTTTTTTAAAAACCAACATTTACTTGAGAGACATTATGGCAGTAATTGGTATGTCATGACAAGCAGTACATATTTGGAAGACCAGGATTGCAGGCATTCCAAGAATGACCCTACTATTAATCATTGCTATCTTCAGTGCAGTTGCTTAGTTCACAGGTATCAGCATACATAGTGAGGGAGAGAATCCTACCAATTAACTGCTAGTTTCAAATACCTGCTGAAGATTCTCAGGATCATTGCCTAACCCATCTTATACATACAAATGTGTGGCTTTGCCCGTCATGTTTCCTGGCTTTTCCCCTTGTCCTTTCTTCATTATCTAATCCTCAAGTTCTCGCTTTCCTTTTAATTGTGTTATACCTTTCTATTTGTATTTCTTCTTTTGAGTTTTTTTTTTTGTTTCTTTATTATTCCCATACAAATCAACCCACTGCACACAAGAGAAGATCATGTCTGAGTATTATGTTCTCACAATTCCTTTCGCATCACAATCACAAGTCACATATTTCATGTGTTTCATTGCTGTCTCTCCTGCCTCCAACACTACAATCTTTTGAGTGTGGTGCCTTGTTTTGCAATCATTGTATTCCCGTTTAGAGCACACCATCAACACACAGCCAGTACATAATAAAAATGACATTTACTGAGAATAAGAAGTCAATAATAGGATACTTTATAGCTCAGACAGCAAACCATATTGTGTATAGAATTCCTAAACATTTTGCTACCAGAGCCCATTTTTGTGGAAGACCATTTTTTTCATGATCTGGGACTTAGGATGGCTGCCCACCCTGGGGGTAGAGCTGGCACAGCATGTGGTGTCAGGGATTGAACTGCTGTCCTTACAAACTTGCCTAAGCTTGCCTGAGCAGACACTTTAGACCACTGAGCTATCTCTCTGACTTCTTATTTATATGTTATAATATGTAATTAAATAATTACACAGCTCACCATAATACAGTCAGTAGTGGGCTCTTAGCTTGTTTTATGTAACAATACAGTCTTATCCATGATACAAAGCACAGTGACAGACATTATCACTCAAAAACTTCGGACAGTGATCTAGCCTTAGAGCACCATCTCACTTCTGTGTGTAAGAGAAGACATGTATGTTCTGTGCCCATGTTCCCACAGAGCAATGGGAACAGACATGAGTTAAGGGCATGTACTTCACTGCACTTGATGATTTTAATCATGTCCAATGAAACATTAAGACAAAGTGTCACTTTTTGACTGGTCAGCATTTTCTTTAGGGGTGAACAGTGCACAGACTCACGTTCAGATGTGACCCATTTGAAAGGTATGTAATCACACAAATATTTTTTTCCAGGGGTTTTAAAATAAAGTTGTGGATTAAATCACTATTTTTATTTATTTCCATAATTTTATTGAGAAATAAATAGCAATGAGACAGTTTCAAACCAAATTGGTAGGACAGTTTCAATAATTTACACATTGCATACATTCTTCCTAGTGGTTAATTGCTGTACAAGATGCGGACATGATATCCTATTTACAAACACCATCACAACAAATCCCTCTATTCATTAAGAGGATGTAACCATATATCTATCCTAAGCATTTTGAATACACAGATACAAAATGGACATTCATCTGTATCCTCTTTTTTTCTTTAGTTCTGTTATTTGAATATTATAGGTCCAGTAGTCCATAATAGTATTGGGTCTTCCATTTCACTGGCAATGTCAGAAATCGTTGACCTGAGTCCCCTGCAGCTCAACATAACAGCATGGCTTTACTTCTTATACTTCATTTTTTCACTTTTCTGCTGGATGGTTAAGACCAAGGTGAAGCAGGACCTATGCAACAGGAGTTGTAGCTTTTGGGTCTGATAAGGTCAGTGAAATCCCCACAGGATTTATCCTGAGATCCTGTACCTCAGATTGTAGAACCTTTGTCAGTGTCAGCCATGTGGATGAGCCATGGCCATTGCTTGGCCAGTGTGTTCTCTGTGAAAGCCTGAGAGAATGTTTTCTCTCCATGTGACTCTCCTTAGGCACACTCTGCATCATCAATTACTTTCCTCTTTTTTGGGACACTACCGAGTTACGTGACGTTACAGTACAAGTTCTCATACGTCCTGAGTCTTAATTGACCTTGGAAGGCTAGGGCCAAAATGTTGGCTTTCCTTGAGGCCCTCCTTTTTCTCTAATTTTGGTCTGCAAACTTAGGTTGTTAACCATCCAGAAGACAAGCTTATTGTTATTACCATACAACCTAGGCTGTTA
>NW_004524729.1:6442032-6473241 GCF_000260255.1 Octodon degus | reverse complement strand
AAAAAAAAAAAAAAAAAAAAAAAAGAAGAAGAAGAAGAATGTATAGCATGTGTTAGTGCTAGTAGATACTAGAACTGAGACAACATTAATTTATGGCAACTCAGATCATTTCACAGGACTTTCTGTGCACATAAAGGGTATGGAAGTCAGCGCATCACTGTCTAGAGAGCTCAGATCACACTGTGTTTTGGTGTTTGGCTCCAGGCCTTTATCATGTCCATGTTCACCCAGTTGTCGAGTATGTCCTGGGGTGGACATACTGGCTGTGCTCAGCTTGACACCACACAGGGTAAATTCTGCTTGTGAATCAACATGGTAAAAAATTCATGGTGGGCCAGATAGCTCAGCAGACTAAAGGGCCAGCTTAGGCAGAGCACAGCGGCCAGGATTTGTTCCTGGTGTGCCATGCCAGCCCCGTCCCCAGGGCATGCTGAGATGGAGATTGAGACTGGGCTTGGTGACACGCCCCTATAATCCCAGCTCTTGAGAGGCTGAAAACAGGAGAATCACTAAGAGTCTGATCTACATAGTGAGACCCCTACACCCTGTACACTTTGTCCTAAATTCATAAAAAATAAAATAAACAATAAGCCAAGTGTACCCACACTGTGCACTGCTGACTCTCCTGAAAATTACTTGGGTTGTATGTGTCAAACAAAATTGACTTCCTGACACCCTGAGGAAATAGCACAGACTGCCTTGACATTTGAGGAAGCAGGGTTGATATGTCCTGAACAGAGCCCTCTTAATTCCCTGGTACGGCCCATGTGGAAGCATGATGGGATAGGAAAATGGCTGTGGATTAGCAGGACCTGAATAAAGCGACTCCTCCACTGTGTGCAGCAGTGCCTAACACGGTAGGCTTGGATTATGTCTCACCCTAATGCTGGCTCAGTACCATTATGTTGTGGATTTGGCTAATTCTTTCTCCACTGCTATTGTGTCAGACAGTCAGGATCAATTTGCCTTCACCTGGAAGGCAGTGGACCTTCCAGGCGTGGCCACAAAGCTACTTGCATAGCCCAACACTGTGCCATGGCATGGAGGCCCAAGACTGCCACCTGGACCAAGCCCAAGTCTATGTCACTGTGCCGTTATACTGATGATACTATGTTAACCTCTGGTTGCTCCACTGACCTTGAAGTCGCCCTGTTGTTAGTTGACCCTACCCCAGCATTTACCCCAGCTGAGTGTAGCCGATGATGGGTTTGGCCTGAGCCCATGGCAGAACCGAGGGAAGCGGAAGCACCCTATTGGATTTTGATCACAGGTATGGAAATGGCGTGAAAGTTGGTACCTTTGATTGAGAAATAGTTGACAGAAGTGTATGCTGCTTTGCATGCCTGTGAGGGGATCACAGGACAGCAAACAGTGAAAAGGTATGCTAAATATCCTGTCGAAGGCTGGGTCCGTACTTTTCCCATATCAGGAGTCGAATGGCTCTGGCTCCCGCCCTCACATGCTGGGGATCACACTTGCAGCAGTGGCCTCCTTGTAGCTAGCCCACTGTCAGCTAAACTGGCAATGTTCTGGTGATCTGTGATGCACAGCACAAGAAGCAATCCAAGATGACACCCAGCCCCTACGCAGAGGGTAAAAAGGGACCTCCAGATGACACCTGATAACTGATGTACTGTTTAACTGTGGCACAGCCTTGCACTGGATACAGTAATGGTCCAGCCCAGTACAGAAATATTCTGGTTTGAAACCAGAAGAGGTAGGTGAAGTCAGAGGTCAGAGCTGTGGGCCATGTGGCTGCCGGTAATGCATGACGTACATCCCCATACATCTGCATGGATGGCTGGGATGTGCTGGGAGGGCTGATGCTCTGGCTGCTGGTTCAGGCATCCCAGTACTGGCAGTAGGGCACCGGCCTTTAGGGGGTGCTGCCATATGGTGCGATTTATGGGAATGTGGCCAAACAACTGACCATGTAAGGTATCCTGTTTCAAGACATAAGTCCTTCTCTCACTGGGGAATGACGTGGTAGATGCCTGATGACAGCAGCCACTTTCCAAGGGCCACCTTGGCTCCACAAGAGACTGAGACACATAAGACCCCATACCATGCAAGCTATAGTGCAGCAGTGGCACCTGGACTTGACTCCTGCTAAGTCAAAGGCTGTGAAAAGGTGTGCTCCAGTGTGTTCAGTTGGCCCGAGGAGAAGGGTGCTCACACAGCTTGGCACACTACCACAGGCACCCCACATGCTTCAGCAACGGCAAGTGGATGATGCTGGACTTCTGCTTCCCTTGTAGGGACATAGGTATGATTTGATGACTGTGGATACAGCCACAGAGGTAGACCTTGCTGCCCTATTCCTTCTGCTCACCAGGTCCATTCCATTAAGGCACTAAAGTGGTTGATGGCCACATATGGGATGCTGCTAAGGAAGAGCGTGTGACCAGGGAACCCATTTCACAGGAGCACAGGTGCAGCAATGGGCAAAAGACAATGATATCAGATGCCACTTCCATGTGCTTTCTCAGCTACAGGCTGTGGCATGACTGAGAGATATAATGGGCTCTTCAAAACCAAACTGATAAAATAAATAAACAAACAAACAGGCCTACTTGGCATCAAAGTTCATGGAGTGGGAACAGGTCTTACCTCAGTCAGTCCAACTGCTCAACGACCAGTCCCAATATGCAGGTGACAGCCCATTGTATCACTTCCTGAAAGCACCAGTTCATCTGTACATCCAATCCACAGAGTGAAGCCATAAAGCAATACAAAGGGCTTTACTCTTAATACACTGGAATGGATAAAGCCAAGAGACTATTGTCAATGGACTTGGGATTGGCCTGCAGAATCCCTGATGGGGAACTGAGTGTACCTTTTGGAGCCCTGGGATGAAGGACTGGCACAGGTCATAGAAGTATAGCACTGGCCTTCAACATGGATCTTAAAGGCTTCAGTGTGCTCTCCACTAGATGCTGGAACCACCATTCTGAAGAGTATTGATGTTGTAGCTGTGTGGCCCATCTCCTGGGAGGTCATGGACCTAGCCCTAACTCCCTTACTGCCAGTAACAATGGAAATCCATGTGAAGTATTCTAAACCGGGGGTAGGATGATCCAGCTACAATCCTATCACAGTCTGAACACATGGCCTGCATTCTTCTGGAAGGGTGGGGGGTCTCCCCATAATGGTTTCTCTTTCTGCCATGTCCTGACCAGGATGAGTTGCACTAAAGCATTTTCTTCTGGGCATACAGGTTTGGCCCACTTAACAATGGCCACATTATTGAATGTGTAGCCATCTGATTGACTCAGCTGAGGGCCTCTTGTAAAGAATTGTGTCCATGTCCTTGCTCAATTGGTCTGGCTGCTGGCACAAAACTGGACCAGCTCTGTCTGGGATCCATTATACCAGGCAACCGAGGCACTGAGCTGAGGGGGCATGACCATCCCACAGAAACTGGGACCTGTTATGTGCAATGGTTGGTGGTGGGTGATGGGAACTCCAGTAAAACTGCTGGTTGCAGCCCCACTTTGTATTCAGCAGATGAACCCATCCGTGGAAAGCCAAACTAAGGGGTGGGTATTCCCTGATATCTGTAATGACACAGTAGTGGGATGGCCAGAAATGTAGCAGTATGCTGAGTGTCTACTGATAGGCCTTTGAGGAAAGCCTTACAGGTCTGTGGCACATGGGTTGGTCATACCTATCTACACAGTGGACAGGTCACTGTACCCAGGGTTTCCATATGTCAAGAGCACTTTCTTTCTTTTCCTTTTTATTTTCAGGCTGGTCTTGAACTCACTTTTTAGCCCAGGCTGGCCTTGAACTCACAGTAGTCCTCCTTCCTCAGCCTGCTGAGTGCTGGGATTACAGGTGTGTGCCACCACACCTGGCTGTTCAAGGACACTTTCAAACTCACCCTTGCAGACACACCCCACAATTGCAATGCTACGTATCACAGGTGGCACCACACCCAATGTGTGACCTTGTGGTTTTGTGCAATGGTCTTAATGTTATCAGAACAGGGACCAGAGACCTAGTCTCGCCCAGCATATGTCCTAGGCTCTGAATGTGAGGCAGCAGGGCCTATTTTATATTACTAATGGGTGAGACATCTCAAATGAGAAAGGTGGTTTTGCAAAACTGCTCTTGATTTGCTGATTGCAGTACAAGGAGGCATTTGTGCCCTCTTACATGTGGAATGCTGTGTTTCTATTCCTGATGATAAGATGCAGGTGCAAGCTCTACAGCACATGGATGTGGAGATGTCTGCCATCCAAGCCTTGAGGCAAGACACCCTCACCCAGTTGGATCCACCTGGAGCCAACTAGGCATAGGCCGCGCCATGGTGGCAATGGGGTTGGTAGTGTCCTGCTATTCCCTGTATTGTTATTGTGGTCTCTGTGCATAAGGGTCAGCTCTATGGGCTTCTTGCAAGAGCTGACTTGCCCTTGACCTTTGAGGGATTGGGATGTGGGACACGGCTTCAAACAGACTACAGCAGACTTCAAATCTCAGGGCACAGGGGCTGGTGAGATGGCTCAGTGGTCTAAAGCACCTACTTAGAACAAGCTTAGCAAAGCACAGGGACCACAGTTCAATCCCAGCACCACATGCCAGCCAACCCCACCCCCTGGTGGGCTGAGCTGGCCACACACACACACACACACACACACACACATAAATAAATAAATAAATAAAATTTAAAAAAAAGATTTGCTAAATCTCAGGGCACAGATAAAGGCACCTCTGACCAGGTTGGAGGACACAACCCTCATGTCTAGCACAGGCACTGACCAGGGGACAGTTACACACAGATGACTCAGCAGTAGGCAACTAATCAAGGACTACTTCACTCAACACGGAAGAACATAAATATGAGAAAACCATCTGTATGAGACTTAAATGATAAAGACACAGACTGCTTTCTGGTTACTTCTAGCCTTTTGAACTAATGTCTGTCTCATGTGCATTCTTTCACTTGGAGACCTCATCTGCCAAAGTACCTCTTCAGGACCCCAGTCATGACACTGAGTTACCCTAAAGCTTCTGCATGCATACATTTGTACTACAGCACCCTTATATTTCCACATGCCCCTCCTTCCAGGACAATCCAAAAACTGCATATCCAAAGGACTGCAATATTCAAACATCCCACTCCCTACTAACTACAGGACCCAGAATCCTCTGAATGTTCCACAAGGACTAGCTACCCAGGATGATCCCCAAGGACTCCACTACCCAGAATCCTCAGTGTTACCATCCTGAGAATTATGATACCCTGAACCTTCCACCGGCTATAGGACTGTAGTATGCACAATCCTCATGTGCCCCCTCAAGAGGAAGGTACCCTGGATCTTTGACAGGCTCCCTCACTAACTCATGTACCCAGATTCCTAAGTGAAACATACCCCAGGACTGTGATATCCTGTTTTTAGTGCTCCTAAATGAAATACAATATCCTGAATTCTTATTTGGCCACTGGGGGATTATAGTGCCCAGAACATCTGGCATGATATTCGCCCCCCTGATCAGATATTCACTCCTGTTTATAATACAATGAGATATGTAGGCAGTCTAAGGTCTCTTGATCTAATAAAGTGGCCTTTTCTGGGCCCTGGTTTCTATAAGCTTTTGGAGTACTATGGATGCATTGAGAATATTTGCCATTTCTGTACAATAGGAGAAATTTTTCCCCAATGCCTTTGGACCTTGGTCTTATTGTTTGTGCTATGCAAAACCTAATTTTCAGCCCACATGGTGATTCATGCTAGTATTCCCAGAACTTGGAGACTGAGGCAAGAGATCAACCATGAGTTCAAATCCTGCTTGAGCTACATTACTGAACTCAAGGTCAGCCTCATCTACATAACAAGACCATGTCTCAAAAAAAGAATACTTTATATTTTATAATTCTGTGTTTTAGGTCATAGTTAGGAAGACATTGCCTTTAATTCTTTTTTGTGCAGATTTTGTGACTTTTTCATATCTAGATCTCTCAATGTTTTAATTTTTGTCCAGTTATATATAATGCCAGTACAAATCCACTTTTAAATTTTTCCTACTTTCTATTTATTTCCTGGGTTTGAAGCATAGTCTTGGGGCCAGCCAGAGAGCTCAGTGGATTAAAGTGCCTGCTTAGGCAGACATAGGGGTCAGAGGTTCAATTCCCAGCCTGCCATGCCGGCCCCACTCCTGGGGTACACTAAGACAGCGATTGAGACTGGGCATTGTGGCGCATGCCTGTAATACCAGTGCTTGGGAGGCTGAAAACAGGAGGATCACTACAAGTCTGATCTGCATAGTGAGACCCTGGAGACCATGTAGACCATGCACTAAAAAATACACACATACAAAAAGCATAGTCTTTATCCTCGAACTTGTGGTTTTAGCCACTGACTTTGTAAAGGAAATTTAGAAAATTATACTTAGTCACTATATTCAAGGACAGGACAGACAGGCCTGAATAAAAAAATCAGTTAGTCTTGGCATTCCAAAGCCAGCTGCAACTTGTAAGGTAAGTGCAACTCAGTCAGACAAGAACTTATCACCTAGAAAAGGACAGGCCAGCTTGGTTTGAGACAATGATGTATCATACCTGCTCACTACACTCCCTGACTTTCCTCTTGTCTGATGAGAACTGTACCCCTCAACCAAATATTCCTGAAAAAAATCTGCCTCACAATGTAGGACAAGATGTAACCAACTATAGAATATCCTGTCATTAGCCTTTTTTTTTCAAAGTTTTATTGATAAACATATAGCAATGAGACAGTTTCAAATCAAATTGAGAGTACAGTTTCAACAAATAATACACTGCAAGTGAAGAGTGATTTTCTTTGTTTTTTTTTTTTTTTTTTTTTTTTTTTTTTTTTTTTGTGGAACTGGGGATTGAACTCAGGTCCTTGTGCTTGCCAGGGAAGCACTTATTCCACTGAACCATCTCCCCGGCATAGCCTTTGTCCTTCCTGCTAACAACATATGTAAGTTTCTGTTTAACCCCAAACTGGGGTTTGTGATTTGGACCTCAGTGTGCCCCAGCCCACTGGTGTAAATAAAACTGTATGCCTTCCAAGTTCCTGTCTATCTTCCATCCTTCAGTGCCATTTTTCTGCAACATTTCTTGGGTGTTTGCCCAGGACACAAAGTGCTGACCATTCTTGTGAAGGCATGTGGGCCATGGCCAGAGCTCGCCTTCTGACCTGTGATGGGAAGGTACACCCTCCACTTCTTTTCTTGGAGTTTCCTCGGTGAGCCAAGAGCAGAAGCCCATGTGACAGCAGTGACCTCACCAGACCCTAGAGGAACACAGTAGGGTCAGCCCTTTTACAAGGTAGACTGTCTCGGGATGCCCCTCAGCTGGCCTGTCCATCTCTGTTACTCAGTTTCCACCCCCTTAGTGGAGGGGAGGAGGACTTGATTAATCCTCACAGCCTGTGTTAGGACAGTCAGTTTCTGCTTGGGATTAGGTTAGGTTTTCCCCTGGGCTTAGGGAGCTGGAATGTTTGGCCTCTGAGTGTCTATGGAATGATTAGGTGAGTGTTTGTGATGGATGATGTGAGAAATAGGTCATTCTATCTGTGCTCCATGGTACAAGCACACCCTGGGAGCTTAGATCTACAGGACTCAATTGAACCTTAATCTATGGCTCCATGGACACATCTGTCTGGGGTACTCCCAACAGGTTCTCTTTAGAAGCCTGAAAAGAGTATAACAGAGGACTAAGCAACACTTTCCTTAGCTCAGATGGTCCCATCATTGCCAAGAGGCAAGTGGTCAAGCAGGCATCTGAGTGGCCTCTCATTCATGAGAGACATCCCTTCCTTTGTTATGACTCTGCTCAAGGGCCCACAACACACACTATAGGAAGAGAGGATGGGTGCAAGCCATATTAAAGTGAACCTCCTCAATGTAAGATGAAAATCTCCAAGAAAGGCTTTGCAGGACACAACAGAGTGATTATGAAACTTCAACACCTCTGCACCTTCTGTGAAACTGAACAGCTGTGCCTATGCCCTAATTGGCCACGAGAGGGCAGTCTAAACCTAGAAATTATTCACCAGATTTGGAGTAGGCGATTAGGTGGAACCAAACCTGGCAAAGAAAGCTGTCCTGAGCAGTTCTCCTACAACAATTCCTGGCTGAATCTATGTCAGAATCTACCGAGCTGGGAGGGCGGCTCTTGTGGAGGCAGCTAATGCGAGGCTGGGAGCCTGAGCTTCGCGTCATGCCCTGCGCTGCCCAGACTTGTGATCAATACAGTCAGGATGGCTAAAGGGGACCCCAAGAAACCAAAGGGCAAGATGTCTGCATATGCCTTCTTTGTGCAGACCTGCAGGGAGGAGCACAAGAAGTACCCGGAAATACCTGTCAATTTTGCAGAATTTTCCAAGAAGTGCTCAGAGAGATGGAAGACGATGTCCGGGGAAGAGAAGTCCAAGTCTGATGAAATGGCCAAGGCAGGTAAAGTTCGCTATGACTGTGAGATGCAAGATTACGGACCTGTGAAGGGAGGCAAGAAGAAAAAGGACTGCAACGCTCCCAAAAGATACCATCTGGATTTTTCCTGTTTTCTTATGAATTCTGCTCCAAGATCACATCCACCAACCCTGGTATCTCTATTGACGATGTGGCCAAAAAGCTAGGTGAGATGTGGAATAATTTAAGTGACAGTGTGAAACAGCCCGACATCATCAAGGCCAAGGTGAGGCTGAAGGAGCAGCATGAGAAGGGTGTGGCTGACAAGTCTAAAGGACAGTTTCATGGTGCAAAGGATCCTGCTAAAGTTGCCTGGAAAAAGGTGGAAGAGAAAGAGGAAGAAGGGGAGGAGGAGGAAGAAGGGGAGGAGGAGGAAGGGGAGGAGGAGGATGTCTTCTTGTGAATCCCTCAGAGTAGGGGAGAGCCGTGACTGACCATTTCTTAGGTTAAACGCCAACCGGATTGCAATCGTGTAGTCTCTCAAATGCTCCAGAAGCTGGCGGTAGTTGCTCACCGTGGCCATGGGGGTCGGGATGCTGTGAAATTGTATCAAAGCTGTACATATTTCCAAACATTTTTAAACTGAAAGGCACCCTGTGTTCTCCTCGCTCTGTGCACTTTGCTGTGGCTGTGAAAAGGCATTTGGAGATGTCCCTGGCATTCGTTTTTTAAGTTGTAAGGTGGTGTTAACTGTAACGTCATTGGCTAGAATCCCTGAGTTACCAACTGTACACATCTAGAGTTTGTAAAAAGAGCAGAGCAACCCAGGCAAGCCCTCGATGCTTCCTGCCTGGCACTGAGGTCGGGGTGAGGGGGCAGATGCCACTGAGAAGGGACCTTAGACCTGTTGCTGCTGTAGCAGCGTCCATCAGCTTCTGTATGTGGTGACCTAGCGTCCTGCTGCCCTGTCTTAGCTGGGGACTGAGAGGGCCAGCTGGCATAAGAAGTGTTTGGATTCATTACTGTTTTTTTTAGTTAAGTGCTAAACTGTTTTCAAACTGTAGAACTCTTCACTGGCAAAGAGTCAGAGAAGGTTCAAGAAGCTTCTGTCCTTAAACATGATTTGCAGTGTTGTAGGGGTTTTTTTTGTATGTTTAGAATGCTGAAATGTTTTCCAAGTTAAATAAACAGTATTATGTTTTTCAAAAAATTTTTAAAAAAAGAAAAAGAATCTGCCAAGTTGGCTTGCCTGTGCTTGCCAAAACAAGGAAGCCTCTGTGAAAGCAGACCAGCCAAATCCCAAATCCCCTGGAAAAACGACTCCCAAAAGAATAAAAAGATTTATCCCATCCTGCCTGATAATCCAGATGAAGACTGCCCCTCACCATATATAGGCAACAACCTAAACCTTCCCAAAGTAGCTCACAGCCAGCCACCAGCTGTCCACCCCGATTCTACTGCCGCCACCAACTATGCCATCCCTGGTATCACCTAGCCCATCTCAGGCTGCTCTCTCAGACTCTACTGCTCCATCCCTGCCATCTGCACCTCTCTTGGACCTGCTCTGTCTCTGCCACCTGTAGCACTGCCAACACAACCTGGTCCCCAACAGTATCCCTCCCCCAGGCCAAACCCCATCTACTTGGCACATCTCCAGATGCCTCTCTGAGGGTATCCTGTTGCCCACCTGGGAAGACTGCCAACAAATTCTCCTGACCCTCCTCAACACTGAAGAACATACCTATATTTTTGAGGGTGGATAAACCTAGCTAAAGACTAGAACACCAGACTCTTTTGCTGACCCTGTTGCTTGGGTAAACACTGTCCCTCCAATCTGTCCAGACTGGGGCTTCAGTATTGTAGAGGGCCTTGATGCTCTGAAATCATATCATGAGGCTCTTCTGGCAGGGATAAAGGAAGGGAGGAAAGAAGCCTATTAACATGGCCAAGATTGCTAAAATTACCCAGAAATCTAGTGAAAGTCCTGCTGAATTTTATGAGAGACTCAGTGAAGCATGCTAAACTTATTCCCCATTTGACCTCAAGGCACTAGAATTTCAGCAGATGATAAGTTCAGTCTTTGTAATACAGTATGCCCCTGACATCCTCAGGAAGATATGGAAAAGTCGTGGGTTTTCTGGCATGAAAGCTTCGGATAGCCCAGACATTTTTTATAAACTGGGAGAAAGCAGAGAAAAAGGAAAGAAACCATCACTAGCCTGCTCCCTTGCTGCATTCATGGAAAAGCCACACCCAGAGAAACACCAGACGAATCAACTCAACCACTAGGGCAGAAACAACAAGGCCTCACAGGGTCCCCAGCTCAAGTCATCCCTATGCCTTAGCTCCAAACCAGTGTGCCCCCAGTGTTAGCAGCTGGGCTACTAGAAAGACAGTGCCCCCTCCAACTGAAAGATCCTCAGATCTCCAAAGAACCAAGCCTGCCAGAGCCTGATCCCCTGCTCTCACATTTTGGAGATGGTGAATAGGACAGACTGGGCTCTATAAGACTGGGCCCCTGGGAGTCCATAGGCACTGCTAACATCAGGGAAATCAGTGACTTTTGTGGTAGATAGTGGGACCCAACACTGCTGTAATTCAGCCTATGGCTCCTCTGACCACATTTAAGACTCAAGTAGTAGACACCACAGGGACCCCACACTGAGCAAAAGTTCTGCCAAAGCAGATCCTTTTAGATTAGGGGACACTGAGTCAAACTTGAATCCCTGTATGAGATTAGGGGACACTGAGTCAAACATGAATCCCTGCATGCACCTAAATGTCCTGTCCCTCTCGGGATGGGACCTCCTCTCAAATCTGGGAAAACCTACTGCCTCTGCCATAAACCAGCCAGCATCTGTCATGCTTAAGCCTACCTCCAGACTTGATATTGACTCTGTGCCCTGAGAAGAAAAATGGCAACTATACCAATCAGCAATGCTTACAGTGTGCAGTACTGAGGGTTTAAAAGCATGTTTCCAGATGCCTGGGCAGAAGAGTCACCACAGGGGCTAGCCATCAGTCAGGCCCCTTTGGTAACTGAACTCAAGCCAGGCACTACTCCAGCTGAAGTCAGATAATATCCAATGTCAAGGGAGGTCAGCCTTGGGATCCCGCCCCACATCTCCAGGCTGAAGCAAGCCAGAATCCTGAAAGATTCTGAGTCATCTTAGGACACTTCCCTGCTCTCAGTAAAGAAACAAGATGGAGACTTCTGCCCAGAGCAGGATCTATCTCGCCAATGCAGCCACCATGACACTGCATCCACTAGCCCCAAATCGGTACACCCTCCTGAGCCTGCTTACTTCTGATTGCTGTTTGGGCTTAAAAGACGCTTTCTGCCGGCAGATGGCCCCTGGCAACCAGCCTCCATTTGTCTTTGAACAGGAAGATCCTGAAACAGGGCAAAAGGGAATCTCCCATAGACTGCCCTTCCTCAGTGCTTTAAGAATTCTCCCACACTGGTCAAGGAAGCTTTGGCCGCTGACCTGGCCAAATTCCCACATGGAAAATTTAACTGCATGCTTCTAGAGTATGTTGATGCTATTCTGATAGGAAGCTCCACCAAAACGTGTTGCTGGGAGGGAACCCAAGCCCTCCTCCACCATTTAAATAACACTGGGTACAAAGTCTCCTGAAAAAATGCTCAACTCTGTAAACAAAATGTCAGATACTTAGGTAATCTAGAGAACGAGCTCTAAAACCTAAGCCCCAAAAGAAAGAAGTAATTTGCTCCATTCCATGATCTGACTGCAAAGAGGAGCTTAGTGAGTTCTTAGAGGCAGCTGGCTTCTGCTGGATCTGGATACCTGGATATGGTGAAAAAGCCAGGCCACTTTGACATGTTAAAGAAACCCAAGACTGAGACAGAAGTAATCAGATGGACTTTGCAGAAAACTGAGACATTCAAGCAATTTAAAAGAGCTCTGGCCTCCACTCCAGCTTTAAGAATTCCATATGTAACTCTCCCCTTTCAGCCTATTTGTCAGTGAAAGACATGTTGCCTCAGAGATCCTAACTTAAATAGTGGGACCCTGAGAGAGACCAGTCACCTACTTGTCCAAGACTCTGGACTCAGTGTCAAAAAGGTGACCTCCCTGTCTGCAAGCAATCCCTGCTGCATGTAGCCCTTCTGATCAAGGAAGCAGACAAATAGACCCTGGGACAAAACTTGACTGTCCAGGTGCCACACACTGTTCCTGAGCTCCCCGGTGGTCGGGGACACAATTGCCTCTTGAACAGCCACATTACTCAGTATAAGGACTGTTTGTCAGAAATCCCCAACTTACACTCCAGCAGTCAAAGCTTTAAATCCAGCCACCTGCTTGCCCACACAGTTCAGATAGCCAGACCATGACTGCCTTTTGCCAGCTTTCCTCACCTGCACACGGGGCCCTTGGCCAAGGCTGAATGCACTCTGTTCACAGATGAAAATGGCTTGGTCAGAATTGGGTCACGTCAGGCTGGCTATGCAGTTGTCACCACTGAAGAGGTGCTCCTAGCTAGACCTCTTCCCTAAAACTGGTTGGCTCAACCGGAATGAACTGTGGGCTCTCACGCAAGCTTTTAACTACACAAAAGGCAAAAAAGGTAAACATGTACACAGATTCCAGGTATGCTTTCGACACCATTCATGTCCACAAGATGCTATGTAAGGAGCATGGCCTTCTGACAGCCAAAAGAAAACAAATTAAATATAGAGATAAAATCTTACAAAATTTGTTTACTGTATGAGACCAAAAAAAGTGGCTGCCATATATTTCAAGGGACATAAATAAAAGACATTGTCACCTTTGAAAAATGAAACTTGGACAAAGCTGCCAAACAGATTATAGAAGGCTCAACATAGGGAGACAATGATTTGGTTCAGAACTTAGAAGCTCAACATGAGGTCCCACCAAAAACTATTCTCACCTTGTACTAAGGTTTCCTCCATATATTGAGGTAGAAATAAAATGGGAGTTCCAAGTCCAGGTGCAGGGCACACAAGGTCTCCTTACCCACACTAGTTGGGACCCCCACCAGCCTTGTATTTTGTTGCCTTCCCTAACAAAAAGACTAATAATTATTACACAGGATGTGGTGACCTAGGTCGGGAACAAAATACCAAACCAAGAACAAGTATGTTTGCCAAAGTTGGCAAGATTACTCCCACACAATAGGTGGTGGTACATGTAATAACTTACACAACTGGTATTGTGATGTTTAGAGGTGTACTAATATATTTTGGCCTAGAAGAGAAAAGCAATGGGGTGCAAAGGTCTAGAAAATTCCTCACTCAGTCCCTAGCCCTTTCAAACTGCACAAAAGGTGCCAATGATCCTGCTTAATATCGTGTATATAGCTCCAGTGACATCAGCTGGTCCTCAGGCCACCTGCTGGTCATCTAAGTGGATGGCACAGGTAAAATATCCAACAACATTAGTTCACATGCCAAAGGTCTTTATTCCTACTATTTAAGTCCCCACTCCCATGGTTTTCACAAACTTCAAACCTGAGCAAACCAAAAATGACACTAGAGATCTATCCCCACAGGCCCCAGACCTGTTACAGTTAGCAAGTGGCACTCGTGCTGTTCTCCAGTAGGCCAACCCCACTCTGGGCAAAGACTGCCGGCTCTGTGTGCTCCTCACTGCCCTAACACAACACTTTAGGCTTAACTCCAGATGTTTCCTGTTTCCACGTTACTCAGTCCTCAGTGGTCCAGCTCCAAGTCTCTCCCACCCAGACAGTGTGAAATTGTACCTGCTCCCTAGGAAGCAGAGGATTTCCAAATGTGTCAGCTGACTATGCTTCCAAAACCCAACCCAGTGCCTCACTTCAGGCAAATAATGGAGCCTTCTGTGTGTGATCTAATGGGGCCTACTATGTTCTCCCCAAAGCACATGAGTTTCTGGCGTTGCTTTCCTGATCCCAAATCTAAACACCCACCCTGGCGACTAGAACGCCCTGGCTCACCTTGGATCCTGCCAGAAAGGAGACCCCGTGCTTCTGCCCATCTGGGCTAGCACAGCAACAGCAGGTGGCCTCGCCATGGGTGGAACAACCTTGGGGTTAGGGCAGAGCCAACACATACAACTGGCCAACCAAATATTAGGAGCTTTTGAAAGTGTTTAAAACAAAATTGACACTCTGGAGAAACAAAACAGTCTTTGGCCAAGGTTGTTTTACAAACCCAGAGGGCAAAATCAATCAATCAAACAGAGAGCATTAGACCCCTGACAGCCCCAAAAGGGGAAGCCTGTCCTTTCCTAGAGGAAAAATATTGTCATTATGCCAACAAGTCAGGAATAATCAAAGAAAACTCCTGCCAGTTGCAAAAACACCACAGAAAGTGATAGACACATTAGGTGTTTCTCCTTGGTGGGGATCCTGGACTTTCTCTCCTCATGGGCAGGAGCCTTGCTGACCAATAATGGCCTTCCTGTCAGTTCTTTTAGGCTCATGTGTGGTTCAATTCTGATACACTTTCTGTCTTTGTTTACTTTAGTGTATCTAACGACACACCAACACCATCATAATCCTTTCGTGATAGAGGGAATGGGCCATCTGGACTATGCTGACTTTATATTTCAGAGTTTTACTAGCCATATTCACTATTTCATTTTTCTGTATAATCTGCTACGGTTTCAATATCCACACCTAAGGTCAGATTGAAATTTAATTTTCTTTGGAAATATGAAACACTTGGTAGTGGAAGTATTTTTAAGAGGTGGGTAGGTCATGAATGGAGTGATTCAGTCATAGACTGATGGCTTACTGAGTCATCTATCAAGTGGCACAGCAAAAGCAGGTGTAGGGATCCATTGGTTTCAGTCAGACTAGTTCTACCTGGGAAGAAACAACAGCAGGAATGAGAAAGATAGACAAGAAGACAAAAGCTGGGCTAGGTGGTGGCTGGTCTGACGAACCCCACAACACAAGGAAATCTACATTTATTTATATTTTTTCAAAGTTAGTAACACATGACACAAGGTTGCCTAGTGACTAGTAGCCGACATTAACCAGCCAGGATGCTCATCTCAGGACTGAGGTAGCTTGTTTGCTTTAGGCACAGAGGCCTAGTCCCACCTATGCACCTTTGACTGATTTTCCAGCTTCCGCGGCTCCCTACAAGCAGGTGCCACCTTAGAAAAACTGCCTTGGCCCAGTGCTAGTGTGCACCTCTATCTCCTCGACTCTGCCTTGGAACTCCGCAGAGTATCCCCACCAGGAAGACGGTGGTCTGCTCACCAGATGGGCCCTTTGCCGTTGGATCTCCAGAACCCCAGGCTGAAAAACTGTATTCATTACAGATTATCTGGGTTAGGGATTTAGCTCAATGGTGCAGCACCTGCCTGGCAAGCATAAAGCCCTGAGTTCTATTCTTGGTACAGAAAAAAAGGGAAGGCTCATGCTCATTACAAAATTATCCAGTCTAAGGCACACAGTTGTAGTAACAATAAAATAAATTAACATAAGGAATATATAAATGGACTTACCTCCAGAAAATAATTAAAACTAGACTTTTGTTGGAATCACATTAAAATTATAATCTCATGGCATGGCATTTTAAATAATTCTTTTAAAAAATCTTTTTTTTTCTTTTGATATCAGGAATTGAACTTAGGACCTAGCACTTGCCAGGCTGGTGCTGTGCTGCTGAGCTATATCCTGGGCCCTAAATAATTCTATTCTTTTATATATAAGAACATCTAATGTCATCTCATCTGAATGTAAGTTTGTAAATGAAATTTTCAAAGGAGAAAATATCCTTATAAGGATTTTTAAATACCAGCTAACTACATAAATTGTGGAGATGCAGTCATACCACGTCAAATACCTGAGTACAATTACCAAGAATATGATCATTTGGATGTTACCAGATACTTAGAATTGTGTAAACGCAACATGGAATTTATAAATGATAGGTTCTAGCCCAAGTATAACTTGCTGAATTAACATGGCTGAAACCCAAAAACAACAGCTTGTCTTTCCAATGACCACTTCCTCATTCCCCACCACAGTCCTGCATCTCTTTCCCCATGCCACAAGGGAGAGCCAAATCAGCTCCCTAGCTGTCACTTAAACTGACCCTCAAACTCCGTCCCTATCAAACATTCATATAACCCCAACAACCCTTTGTCTCAGGTCAGAGGATCCCCCCATCTCCCTGCTGTTAATCTATTCCATGTCTTCAGAGTTAATGAGGGCTTCCTCCTTCTTTTAGTTCCCTCTTCTCTTACTTCCCCCCTTCTTTTACTTCCCTCCTTTCACTGTCACCACTGAAAAAAAAAAAAAAAACTAACAATAACACATTTTTTAAAAATTATGCCTTGACTAGAACATCACCTACAGAGTCCCGCCCAGACATAAATGCTTAATGAATGTGTTATACTTTATCCTACATGACAACTGCTAACTGAAATCACAGTAAGAAAAACTTGCAACTAAATCATGTTAGGATTTTCCATCCCAATCTCATGCTGCATGCTGCACTGAAGATGCAGTCAGACTGAGGACAGTATAAACAGATGGTCATATGTACAGGTTGTACTTGGCATTGCTAGAACTGAATAGAACAGTGATCCATTGAGGCCTTGGGTAGCTTGTAGGCCATGCACAGTTTTGCACTTTTCCTCTCTGTGGTCCTACAGCTCTCGGCAGGGTCAATAATCATACCACCTCCTCCTCCTTTCTCCCTCGTGGAAAGTAGCTGAACTGGAGATTACTCACACACCTGGAGCTGAAGCATAGAGCTCGGAAAGAATGCCCTTAAGGCATGCAGTGCCTGAGGCAGACAGGTGTTCCAGCCCAGAAAACAGGAGGGTGCAAGTGAGCTAGTTGTTAGGCAAAGAGGTTTTGCTTGACAACAGCTTGTCAAGTGTATAAATAAATGCACTTGCCTGGCAGGCATGATGTCATGCATTCAACTCTCAGTGCCAAAAATAAACAAACAAGTAAATAAATGCACTGTGGTGGTCGAGCAATTCCTTTCCTCCCATTAGCAGCAGGGTTCCACCTGACCTCAACTTTCTGTCTCTATTTCTCCATGCTCTTGCTGCACCCCCACCCCTTTCCTGGGGAACTCTGAGAACTGTGCTGGGCATGGCCCTCTCCCCTCACACAATGTAATTTGTATCCCCTCTCTGTGCCATCCACTATACCAATAACATAGTCTACTTTATTCAAAATATCTATGCAAATGTCCAAATATCTTTTGAATGGCAAAGGGCTTTGATCTCTGCTTTCCTTATAGGAAAAAAAGGCCATGAAGTCTGGGAAGGATGTGAAGTTTGAAAGAAAATCCTCCCATAGGAACACATTTCCTAGTTAGGCCTGCCACCAGCTGTACTTCCCACAATAAACTGAGGCCCCTACTAGACAAGGGATGCTAAGGGAATCCAGTGGTGCACCTTAGACCAGCGAGGCCTGGTGTAGAATGGATTCTAGCAATAGAAGCCCCCAGTGACAATATTTCCAGGCTGAGCCCTGAGAGACTGAGACTGGCCCTCAGTTCTGGATGACTGGAGCAGGTACTGTTGCTGCTCAAGTATATGATGGATGAAGCTGCCTCCTGAGAATTCTTCAAAGAGTTCCTATGTTGGGACCACTGGCCAGACTGGCCTGGGTTATCTACAGAGTAGAAACGAGTGTGTGAGACCCAGCTCAGCAGATGAGCCTAAACTTTTCATGTATATCCTTTTTTTGTTTTGTTTTGTCAGAGATGGTTGTTCCATTGCTGTTAAAGAAGCTGTATTTGGAGAAGTCTTTAAAGGACCCTTTCATACTTGATGCCAGTCCAAATATTGTAGGTATTTGAATTCAGCAAAATATCCCAATATGATACAATAGTCCATAATAGTTGTGGGCTATCAGCAGAGCTGGCAGTTGTCAGAAGTTGTTGACTTGTTTACAGCCATACCACCCTGAATATACGAAGTCCCATCTGATCTCGGAAGCTAAGCAGGGTTGGGCCTGGTTAGTAATTGGAAGGGAGAAGTTGTTGACTTGAGCCAATTACAGCTCAGCACATTAATATGGCATTACTTTTTATACCTTGTGGTTAAACTTTTCTGCTGGATAGTTAAGACCAAATTAAAGCAAGACCTATATAACTGAAAATGTAACTTTTATATCTGCCAAGGTCAGTCAAATGTCCTCAGGATTTACCCTGAAATCATGTAGAGCAGCTTGTAAATCTTTTGTCAGTGTCAGCCATCTGGATGAGTCACAGCTATTGCTTGACCAACTTGCTCTCTGTGAAAGCCTGAGAGATTTTTTCTCTACATGACTCCTTAGGCACACTATACATTGTCAATCACTTTCCTCTGTGGCCCCATAATCTCCTTGAACAGAAAACCTGGGACACCACTGAGTTACAGGATGTCACAGCACAGGTTCTCTTATATCCTGAGTCCTCACTGAGGACTTGAAGGGCTAGGGCCAAAATATTGGCTATACTTGTAGTCCTTCTTTTTCTCTGATTTTTGGTCTGCAAACTTTAGTTGTTAACCATCCAGAAGAGAAGCTTAATGATATTATTACCCTGTAACAGAGGCAGTTGAGCTTAACATCACTATCTGTGTGAGTATCATATGCCTTAGACATAACATGGAACTGGTATTTTCCAACTACCATGGATATTCTAAACTTTAAATTCCTATAGAATGTGAAAAAAAATTACACTTTTTTTTTTTTTTTTTTTTTTTTTTTTGTGGAACCAGGGATTGAACTCAGGCCCTTGCACTTGCCAGGGAAGCGCTTATTCCACTGAGCCATCTCCAGGGCCCCAAAATTATACATTTTTACACAGAAGAGCCTAAACTTTTTATGTCATCTTTTATATGATCCAATTCTTTATTTTTTAAAGATAAGTTCTCACTATGTAGTTGAGGCTGATCTTGAAAGCAACTTGTATCCCAGTGTAGTGGTTGATCAACTGTGTCAACTTGAAAAGTCAAAAGCTAAACTAAGTCTACTCAACAATTCTACATCCTAGGGTGTAGAGGCCTCACCCTAGAGTGACTCATCACTTAAAGAATATAAAAGGGAATTGAGGGAGGATAGAGCATTCCATTTCTTCAGTGGAACTCTGGTCTTCACAGTCAGTTTAGTTGTCATCTCCTGGCTTCCAGTACACTCTTCAGCCTTCTTATGTAGACTCATCAGACTTCTGTTGCAGATAATCAGCCTGCAGAACACTGCAGTGAGCTGCAGACGTTGGACTGAATCCTTCAGTCTCCAGTATGTAGACGCCCTCTGCATGCCTCCTCATCCAATTCTGTGGCTGACCAGCATAAGCCAATCTTGTGATTTCTTATGCATTTGTACATTTTGTGTTATATCTGTTCCCCTAGTAAAACCCTGAATAATGTACCCAGGCTGACCAAGAACTCACAGTGATCTTCTGAGTCCTGATTGCAGAAATTATGGATATGTACCACTATGCTGGTATGAGCCAATTTGTGTGTGTGTGTGTGTGTGTTACATTAAAAAAGGAAACAAAATTGTGCATCTCTTCTGACTTGAGTACTTATGGTTTGGGTCCAGATGTCCCTCCAAAACCTTATATATTCATGGAGTGGGCTTCTAGAGTTTGTGACTAATTCAAGATCCAAGCTAGGATATGAGTGCTGCCAGGGTTAAGGGTATCAGTGCTACACCCACCCTGGGGCAGATAGCCTGAATGCAACATAAGGGAGGGAGATAGGCTTGCTCTCTGCCACTGCTCCTCCCCTTTTACTGCTGCTGTCCTGCTGTCTTTCCTTCCATGAACTGCTGCTCTCTGCCATGTGCTGCTCTGCCTTGGAGCCAGCCAAGTATGGACTGAAACTTCCTCAAACTGTGAGCTAAATAAACTTTTTCTTCCTTAACTTTGGGTGTTGGTTATTTTGTCCCAGAAACAAGAGAAAAGTAACCAAGACAACTTATAAGAGACATGAGTGATGGACATATGCAGGGCCATGTGAGGATAAAGATAGTACTCAGCCATCTTCCATCAAAGAAAGAGGACTAGAGCCAGGGATGTAGCTCAGTGGCTCAGTACCTGCCTGGTTACCTGTTAGGTTTTTCAGTGACATGACAGAGAAGCAGAAGTAAAAGAAAGGAGGGAGATCCTTTATTAACACTGAAGACATGGAGAGAATCAATGGCAGGGAGATGGGGGAATCCTCAAATCTGAAACAAAGAGTCACTGGGGTTATCTGGATTTTTGCTGGGGGCAGAGTTTGAGGGGCAGATTCAGTGACATGTAAGGAACTGATTGGGGTCTTCACTGTGGTGCAAGAAAAGTGAAAGAAAATTATATCTAGGACTGGTGGTGGGGGAGGAGGGGGTGGTTCCTAGGAAGATAAGCTGTGGTCTTTGGGCTTCGGCCATCATAATAATTCAGCAATTCATATTCAGGCCAGAACCTATCATTCCCATTTTTTAGTTGTCATGAAGGGGTGATGAGCCTCTTAGACTACTTCCTGCAGAATGGGGGTATTATTTAGGGGGTGGGGAGGATTGATAGGATGATGGTTCACAGCCATGTAGAATCTAGTGCCAGATGTCCCAGTCAGGATGTTGGTTCAATGTTAGTGAAGGCTCACACCTGAGACTAAAGAAGCCTTTAAAAAAAAGTTTTAAAAAGCAGGTTGCTATGAGTACACATGTCATTATCATGATTAGGGGACCCAGAAGGGGGAGCAGGAAGGGGCCATGATCTGAATGTGTCATTATACCAAGACCACGGCAAGGGGGAAGAGTATCAATTTCCTATTTCCTGATATTTGTGCTCTAGGGTCTTAGGAAAGTGAGTGCCCCATGAAGTGCCCTGAGTCTAGTTAGAGCAAAGGGAAGAAGCTGAGTCCAACGCAGGTGTAGCTTCAGGTTAAGTTTGGTGAGGTGAGCCTTTAAAAGCCCATTTGCCTGTATTACTCTAGATCCACTGACTATGGCATATGTTGACCTTTTTTGAGAGTCTGTATTTGTTGAGCTACCATCTATGACTCATGTGTCAGAATAGGTGTAACTGCATGAGAATGTCAACTAAACTATAGGAGCCATTGAGTGGCATGAGTAGGGAACAAAAGTGTCCCAGAGTATGTGGTCAACAAGGGAAGAGGGAGGGAGTTGCTGGCTGCACAATGAAGTTTGGTATGTAGGATGAGCACTGTAGGAAGAGAGATGGAAAAGAGAAGTGGAGTTTTTAGATGAGATCTCTTCTCATGAGAAACGTGGGGCAGATTGAGATCATAAGCAAATAAAGAGTGAAAAACAGTGTCTGGAGTCAGAAGAAAATAGGCCGTATCTGAAGGGGTTGTGCAGGTCAGCCATCAACACTAACTATGGAGACTGTAGATCTAATACAGCAACCTAAAAACTCTTGAAGAACATTATATGTGGCCACTGTGTCAACTAGAAAAGTGTGCCCTACCTGAAATGTCCAGTAAGACTCAGGGTTCTGACAGAGATACCTTGATGGGGGTCATGGACCCAGAGCCCCATCATTCCTCTCCAGTGGCAAGAGTAGTTTGGGCCAGGGATATAGCTCAGTGGTATAAGCCTCTGCCTAGCAAATGCATAGTCCTGAGTTCAATCCCAGTACTAAAAGAGAGAGGAAAAAAAAAAAAAAAAGACTGAGCAGATCAACTGTCAATGGATATGGCTGCAGTAAATTCTCCCATGAGGGTAAGGAATTGGATAACTTACCTGCTCTCTGGCAGAAAGAGCAATTGCATTTCCAGTGATCCTCAAGCTTGTAGATGGGACCCAGGTCCTGGTGGTGGCCACAGGCTGGGGCAGGCTCACGCCCAGTGTGCTTCTTCACCATACCCAAAACATAGTCCAGGAGGGTCTCAAGTGGCACCATTTTGTTTAGGCTCGCTCAGTATTACCTTGCCAAGGTCCTGCTTTGATGGGGGTCCTGAGTGTTGCAGCCAAAAACTGGTACTTGTGTACAGTTAATTTTTGTCTCTGTTATTGAAGATACAAAAAGCCAGATTAAGTAAATCTTCCTGTGAGGTTTGAGGGCCAAGATCTGTCTTTTTAAGCTTGGCACAAGTGTCAGAAGCAGACTGGAAACTGAAGTGGGAGTTAACAAGGGTCATGCCCTCAGGCAACCATGGGTTAACCTTAGTATATTTAGTTGAGAGCAATAAATTTAATTATTAAAATTTAATCTGATGGGCTGGTGAGATGGCTCAGTGGTCTAAAGCACCTACTTAGAACAAGCTTAGCAAAGCACAGGGACCGCGGTTCAATCCCCAGCACCACATGCCAGCCAGCCCCGCCCCCTGGTGGGCTGAGCTGGGCACACACACACACACACACACACACACACACATAAATAAAAAATTTACAAAAAAAAAAAAAAAAAAAAAGAACAAGCTTAGCAAAGCACAGGGACCGCGGTTCAATCCCCCAGCACCACATGCCAGCCAGCCCCCGCCCCCTGGTGGGCTGAGCTGCCCCCCCACATACATAAATAAAAATAAATAAAATTTAAAAAAAAATTAATCTGAGGGGCCAGGGAAATGGCTCAGTAGAATAAGTGTTTCCCTGGCAAGGGCAGGGTCCTGAGTTCAACCCGTTTCTGCAAATAAATAAATAAATAAATAAAATTTAATCTGAGTATTAAGTACCTTGAAATATAAAGTGTAACCAGAGAATTATTATTTCTTTCCAACCATGGACAACCCCCATAGAACAGACAACAGTTATATAATTTTACAGAGACAATTTGAAATTAATATTAGTACAGCATAACAGTCATGATTGTCATGGGTCACTCAGAATAGGAACCAGATCAGCCAGATTGGAATTTGGAAAGCCATTTATTACTGAGCTCAGGGCCCCCCATCAGCTCTCACGCAGGAGAGGACGGAAAGGCAGCTAGCCCAGGAAGCAGGGGGCTTTTAAAACATGAAACAATATTCTGTTTGGTAAATAAATTCATTGACACAAAACAATGCTTTCAGGGTCATTGTGACCACTACCCAAACTAAATTTCCTGGGGCTCTGTTTTAGTTTCTGGTTATCTGGCACCTGAGTACCTGCAGGGAACCTTGCATAGCCCGAGGTTACAAGAAGTTAAATCCCATTTAATTTCCTTATGAAGTCATCTCTGTAATCTAACTTTGTTTACAGGGATTGGTTAGGTAGGAATTTTATCTAGCAAACAGCAAGAAACAGCCACTATTTACTAAACAACTTAGAACAGTGGTGAGTATACATTTACAACAGAAAGCACAAGATTTACATTTATAATCTAAAATGTGAGTTGACCCACTACAATGATGAAATCTCCACTTTAGCTAAGCATCTCTAAATACAATGGCATGTATTACAAATATCTGGAGCATAAGAGAAAGGCATATGTTAAATCTGAAAGAAAATTTTATTATTAGTTTTATATTATAGAATACTGTACATATGAAAAGCATGAATGCATTTAATACACCATAATATTAGCAACAACAAATTGTCATTATTTTAACCATTTTTAAGTTTACAATTATAAAACACTGGCCAGAACTTTTTGTAGGTCAATTAGCAGAGATCTCTTATAAGAATTTGAAAAAAGCAAAAATCTCTTATTTGTAGTTACTATATATGAATGTGGAGTTTAATCCCTTTTAGCTTTCACAGGCACTGGGTATTGCCTCAGCCAAACTGGCTTCCCATGTCCCATCAACTCCACTATGACTGGGGGCACATGAATTAACAGACCTGGGAGACTGTCTTTTGCCCAAGCCTTTTGAAAACACTGAGTACTCTCTGGTTTGTGTTATAACCTATGTAACCGTCTCCATTTTTGTAACTAGAACAGCTATTTTGTTATACAATTCTATATGTTCCTGTTATAACCTATGTGATTAACTCCATTTTGTAACCAGAATAGCCATTGTATTATACACCTCTGTACATTTCTACTGTAATTTTATTAATGAGGATTGTTTGGTATAAGCTGACAACTTAAACTCCATCTTGGTGGCTCATCGGACCTCTGAACACAGTTTGTTAATGTTCAAACTATTCCTTTGTTCTAAACCACAGTGTGTTAAAGGTTAAGATCTGAACTATTTCTTACCCCAGAGCACTCCACACAATATGTCCCGTGATCAACACCGAACCATAAATTGTAATTATTTGTTCCTGAAAATTGTAACTGCATGTTAAAAAAATGTAACCTGTTTTCCCGAAAGTGGATGCTGACCCCTGTGCTGCATTCCCTTGCACTCAAGTCACAAGACCTCCCCTTTGCAGTTTTCAGCCTTAAAAACCCTTGTCTCTCCCCTCCTGGGCGTGCACTTAGGCACTTTGTGCCAGGTGTTGCCGCTGGGTACCAGCTAAAATAAAGCACTCTTTTCTTTTTGGACTTGTCTCCCAGTTGTCTCATTTTTGGGTTACAACAGTTTGCAAGTCAGCTGGATTATTGACAAAGCTGCATTAGTTTATCAAAAGTCTTAACAAGGCTTTTTCCCCACATTGGCATTTAAAATGTTGGGATTGAGACTCAGAGACCCATGATCTCATAAATCTGAAGCTCTCTGATTCCATCAAAAAACACTTTCTTCTTCCTCTCTAGCAGCTTTGGAAATTTTCACTTGAAATATCCCTTCTTTCTGCAAGGCACACATTGGTCTGGATCCAGGAAAGCATGACTTTTTCCGTTTCCTGATTGGCCCTTTGGCCTCCTTTCCTATCAGCTGGCAGCATCACTTGTCTCTTCTCTCTCTCTCTCTCTCCCTCTCCCTCTCCCTCTCCCTCTCCCTCTCCCTCTCCCTCTCCCTCTCCCTCTCCCTCTCCCTCTCCCTCTCTCTATTTTGGACAGGGTCTACCGGTTCTACAGGGTTTTACTACGTAGATGGGACTGATAGTGACTTTCCCGTTTTCAGTCTCCCAAGAGCTAGGACCACAGGCACCACCCCACCACACCCAGTCTCAATCACCTGTCAATCACCTGGCAGGTGCTCTACGGGCGGGGCCAGCACAGCATGCTAGGGATGGAACCCTGGCCGCTGCACTCTGCCTAAGCAGGTGCTTGTAATGGGCCAACTCACATTTTAGACTATAGATGTAAATCCTGTGTTTTCTATTGTGTAAAAAAAGTATACTCACCACTGTTCTAAGTTGTTTAGTAACTAGTGGCTGTTTCTTGCTGTTTGCTAGATAAAATTCCTACCTCACTAATTCCTGTAAACAAAGTTAGCTTACAGAGATGACTTCAGAAGCAAATTAAATGGGCTTTAACTTCTTGTAACCTTAGGCTATGCAAGGCTGCATGCAGGCATTCAGGTGCAAGATAACCAGAAACTAAAACAAAGTCCCAGGAAATTTAGTTTGAGTAGTGGTCACAATGACCCTAAAAGCATTATTTTGTGTCAGACAATGAATTTGTTTACCTAACTGAATGTGGTTCCAGGTTTTTTTAAAAAACTCTGCTGCCTGGGCTAGCTGCCTTTCAGTCCTCTCCTGCATGAGAGCTCACCAGGGGCCCTGAGCTCAGCTTTCCAAATTCCAATCTGGCTGATCTGGCTCTTATTCTAAGCATCCCATAACACACTGAGCTATCAGGCCGGCCCTTTTCCTGTCTGTATTTCTATTCTGCATTCTCTGAAACACTTTCTGAATAACTTCTATTAACTGAGACAAATTTATTCCTACAAACTTCTCTAGCTTTGCAGATTGCGCAGATAACCAGAGAAAGAGATTTTTTTCCTCACTTCTGCACAGGCTGGGGGAGGGCCAAGAAGTCAGGAACTAAGAATCCTTTTCCTGTGACCACAACAGGAGACCACTGCTGAAGGGGGAAGTGAGCAGCAGGCTCACCAGGAAAGGACAGGATACATAAGGGCCCATGCCCTCTGGGCTGTTGTCCTCCACACCAGCTTGAACACTCAATAGCAGAGGAATGGGGCACACACCCAGTTAGGGAAAAATGCTTTTGAGAAAGATGAGTTAGTGATCTAGGTTGGGGCAGACAAAAGATTGGCAGGGGAAGGCAGAGCGGAATACAGGACCAACAGATGCATGCAGAGGAGAAAAGGGCAGGGTAGGGGAGCAAAGAGAGAGGGAGGAGTTTAGAGCATCAGAAGGTAACACGGTAGCAGCAGGGAAATCAGTCTTATCGAGACAGGAGTGTGGAGGATCACCTGAGCAGCTCTCCTTGAAAGAAGAGCGATAGTCTCCATTTGGGCTGAGCCCAACACTATTTTCTTGTATTGATATGTAGAGCTGGCTAGGACTTCTCTTTATCCTTTCAGTTGGCCTTAAGCAATGTATATTGGTCTAGCCAAGGTGCTGGGGGTAGTCTTTGAACAAAGACAGCATGCTTGTTTCCATGAAAACCCACACCTGTTGCTCTTTAATATGAGCTGGCTGAGTAGGACGAAGAGCCAGTGCTCCACGCTGTCACTGTCAGCTGGGATCGAGCCTCAAGACAGTGGCTCTGACTTCCTGGGGCTTGAAAGATTACACATCAGAGCTGAAGCACTGGACCCCAACACAGATACTATCTCAATAATATAATGCAAATTACTTTTTATGCAGATCCTTCTCTCTGCATATGACAGAGATAAATGCAGGCCACTGACCTAGCTCAGCACACAGTACTCACCTACTTCCCATAATTCCCAGTCATTCATTTTCAAGCCACTCCTCCTTCACAACTGAATAAAACCTGGGTACAGCCCTGTGTTAGTTGATACATTGTGTCAACTTGGCTGAATCAGCTCCAGTAGCTCTCAGCATGGGAGCCTCACCCTGCAGGTGGGCAGGGCCCAGGAATTGAGAAAGGCAGGAAGCTGCCCCACCCCGTTTAGGTGGAAAAGTCTGTCTTCGGAGGAGCTTGATCTCCGCAGCCATGCCACTTTGGAGGAGCTCCGGATCTTCACTGTGGAGCGCTGGTCTTTGCAGTCAGCGCAAAAGGAAGAGAGAGGCTTGATGGACACTGGCCACAGCTGCTGCTGCTCCTCCCCTGCTCTTCACTGTTTTCTGCAGCATGAACTGCTGTTGTTTGCCTTGGAGCCAGCAGAATATGGACTGAACCCTCCAGTAACTGTGAGCTAAATAAACCTTTCCTTCCTTCATTTTGAGTGTCAGGTATTTGTCCCAGCAACGAGTCAAAAGTAACTAGGACAAGCCCTAAGTCAATCTGTTCTCTTCTAGAAAGCCATCTTTGTGGCTGAACTTAGGACACTTGGATCCCCATAATTATAAATGTTTTAATGTCTTTATTTTCATCATGGGTCACACTGAGAGTGGTAGACTGAAATTAATTTAAAGGCATTCCAATAACTTATCCATGGGATTGTTGTAGGCAGCTGAGTTAGACAGAAATATTACAGGCAGTAAGCCAGGGTTAGGCTCTCAAGGAGACAAGATGGAAGATGAGGTGACTGCAACTTGGAAGAGACAGACACTCCCTGAAGACCAAGACAAAAAGAAGAAGCACAGCTACATACTTCCCTAGGGATGGTAATTAGGGATTAGTATCCTAACTAGTATCAATCAACTTGAAAGAGCCCAAATGAGTCACTAGCCCAACCCCTAACAGAAAGAAACCCTGTCCCGTATTCATGCCCGCCTGCTACGTGACTCGCTTTCCCATTTGATACTGGATTTAATCAATTTTACCTGAGCAATGGTGCTTGTAATCTCATTGGTTGACCATAGTTTTCTCCCACCTCATGCCCAACTAAGCAGTTCCCATGTTTTCTACACCACCTTAGACCCACCTCACCACATGGTTTTCCTCTATAAAAGTCCCTGGAAGAGACAACTTCCGGGGAATTACCCACTCAGGCCCCCTCTCCTGTCTCTCTTGGGACAGGAGCTTTCTTTCTCTCAATAAATATATTCTGCTCATAACCTCTGTTTGTTCCTAAAATTGTTTCGTTTTAGAGAACACAAACACAAAGGGTGCAGGTCAGGTCCAGAGCCCTATGTCATTTGGAGGTCACCTAACCAAGACCAGTTTTTCTCCCTGTATCAGGATTACAGATATAAACTCCCTAGACCAAAAACAGCTCCCTACAGAGGAGGCCGGGCAGGTTGTGAGTACCGGGGAAAGAGGTGTGCCTTCAAAGCCAACAAAGACTTTTATAGGATTTCTGGCCATTTGCTGTGGCAATAACAAGAGTCTTAAGGGGTTAAAAGTTTCTCTTCAGGCCATTGGCTGCCATTGTCAAGTTTATATTCTAGCCAAGCCAACTTGACCTCCCAGAGGCCAAGGGAGCCAGGATTATGAATGAGGCATCCCAGTGGGGTGTCTTTCGGGGGCTGGGAATTAATATTTCCCATGGGGACCAAATGTAAAGTGAGCCAGGAGATGAGAGCCTCAAACTGCTGTCTCAGTCATCACTGAGTCAAACAGGGAGGGCATCGTTGTAACCCAAGAAGGAGACAACGAGGCAAAACATCCAAAAAGATGGTAGCGCTTTATTTTAGCTGGTACCCAGCGGCACCCTCAGAGTCCAAGTGACAGAGAGGAGCCCTGAGTAAGGGGAGGCACAGTAATTTAAACCCAAAAACCGCAAAACCGCCCATCCAAGCAAGCCGATCACAGAAGCCAATAGCAGATGTTACTGTGGTTAAGGGGGCACATGACCTTTTACAGGATTGGTTGTAGCCCACCTGGAGGAAGCTGGACATAGAGGAGTTACCCCTTTGGACTAGGTGGAGTACAGAGCAGGGTGTGTAATCTAGGTATGCGGGTCATGCTGACCTTATAAGGACAATGTGGCAATCCGTTGCCAGGAACACCTGTTTTTTTTCCGCCTTAAGACATTCTTGGAACCAGGGCAAGGGTGAATCAGAGGACCAAGATGGAGTTACTAACGTCAGGGTATAACATGCCCTGAAGGGAGTGGGCTTAAGAAACAAAAAGTCACATTTTACAGCAGCTGACATGGTTCACTAAGACAGCGCATACAGAACGGGATGGCGGCGCTTTGGTCAGGTTATAACAGGCATCACTCTGCCTTGGGGCATAAGGGCAGTAGCCCTGCCCCAGGAACATGAGGGCTGCTTCCCCAGTCCAAAGGACATGGCGATTTCCTGATGTGGGCCCACAATTTCTGAGATTGCAAATGAGTGAAATTAAGACAGAAAAATGAGAAATAACTCTCCTGTGCAGTGTGACATGGATTGGTGTTGGATGTAGGCTAGCAATAGCAAATAGGCAGACCTCAGAAGAGACAAAGTGAGTGAATGGGGGGCTCAGAACTTGGGTCCAGGAGCCACACACATCCATCTATCCAAGTCACAGCACCAACATGTTAGGTTTTTCATCAGCTCAGTAGAGACAGGAATAATAAAAGAGGCTTCTGTTGACTCTGAAGACACGGAGAGAATCAGAGGGAGACAGAGGGACCCTCTGACCTGAAGCAACAGGAGGCTGAGACTTCATGGACTTTTCCTGCAGGGGGCAGGTTTGCCATACCTGAGGGGCTGATGGGGACCTCTCCTATGTGCGGGCAAGGTGAGAGGAAACTGTATCCAGGGCTGGGTTGGGGAAGAAGGGGAGGTGGCCTCTGGGAAGACATGCTGTTCTTTTAGGGCTTCCGCCATGTAATAATTCAGCAATACCTGATAAGGCCAGAAGCTATCAGTTTTCACCTGGGTGTCCTCAGGACCACTGGTGCAAAACCTAGGCCTATCAGGTTTCCATGTTTGCTGGTTGTTGGGTAAAATTATGATCTACCAAAAAATACCTCTCACAGTTCTTAAAAACTAAGTTATTTCAGCGGGGCATGGCAGTGTATGCCTATAACCCCAGAACTCAGGAGGCTGAGGTAGGAGAATCACTGCAAGTTCAAGACCAGCCAGGGCTGCAAAGTAAACTCATGGCCAGCCTGAATTGCATGGCAGGACCCTGTCTCAAAAAAGACAAACAAACAAAAAACTAAGTTACTTCATACATTATTTCAATTCATTGAATTCTGGGCAGGCTGTTTTCATTCGGTGGCTCAACCAAATACCTCCTCTTGGTCTCTCCTTTCAGCAATAATGTTTTTATAGGCTTCTACAGCCCTTACAAAAATAATTATTTTCCTTTCACTACTGTGGCAATAATTTATAGGGGAAAAAGATAGCTTTTTAGAAGAATTCCATCTAATTCAATACTTCTTTTACTCAGTTTTTCAAATATGAATACTTTACTCTTTCTGGCCATATACTGCTTAGGAATAGCACCAGCAGCTTCAAAACCTGGTTACACTTTACAGTACATTCACCCCAGTGGAAGATAATGCACAAGCAGCTATATGGCACGGCTGGTGATGTCTGACATGTCCACAGAGACATCAGGGAGAATGGTGGTCACAGTTGGGTGTTCCTGACTGAAGAGAAGTTGGAAGAAGCCAGTTCTTGCCAACCACTCAGCTAATGGTGTGCACTGTGAGTACACTGTGGCCAGGCTCCTTGTGGAGTCGGCGTGGAAAACAGCTCCCAGGGGTGCACAGCCAGCCCTGGCTGTGGTTCCTCTTCCATCTGCATCTGAAAATCCACTTAGTAAGTATAAGTGTGCAAAAAGAATACAGAAATTAGTGTACTGCACACAAAGGAATACCGTCGGCAGAAGCACACCTCCACCGTGGTAAAGGTGACACAGAGTGTGAGGTGCTTAACTCTGTCTTTTCTCACCTCATAGCTTTGCAAAATAAGCTCTGGCCCTTTCAAAATTGCACTTGCCCTCAGGACATATGAGAACTTGTACTGTGACGTCATGTACCTCGGTAGTGTCCCAAATTTTCTGATCAAGAAGATTATGAGGCCAAAGAGGAAAGTGATCGATGACATAGAGTGTGCCTAAGGAGAGTCACATGGGGAGAAGACACTCTCTCAGGCTTTCACAGA
>NW_004524729.1:6437521-6438822 GCF_000260255.1 Octodon degus | reverse complement strand
AGCCGGAGTGTCTTGGGACGGCGGAAGGTGGGCGACGTTCGTATCTTCTTCTTTTTGTGGCTGTGGATGCCTTTCAGCACGGCCTTTTTGGCCTTCAAAGCTTTTGCTTTGGCTTCAGCTTTGGGAGGGGCAGGGGCTTCCTTCTTTGCTTTCGGCGCCATCTTGGTAAAAAAAAAAGGACCTATCTCATTTTAGATGGTAGATACTATATGTGCAAATTATCAACATTTTCATCACAAATTATTAGCTTTTTTCCAGTTAGATGGTTATCATAACTGTTTCATTTTACATGGAGAGATCTATACATTGCTGAGGACCACCTTGATTCAGTATAGAGCAGGTAGTAATTAATATTAATAAATTGGCCCAAAAATAAAGAGACTATCCCAGGCCAACATGACTTCTGGTGAGACTCACAACTATCTTAAAGACAGGTTAATCTTTAAACCAACAGCCAAAGCTGAGATTAGCAGTCTGTGAAGTTCTGGCACCTCAAAGCAAGATAACAGAGCATTTGAGGACCTAACTCATACAAATTCCTTCTAGCCAGTAGTAGCAGTTAGCAGGCAATCAGGTTACTGGTTAAGCATGATCTCTTCTGTGTGTCTTTCCAAAAACTCAGTGTTCTTCAATTCTTGAACCTTGATGGCATTAGCAGTTCACCCCTACCTCTTCCTGCAGCCACCAGCACACCCCAAATTAAGCTGTGCACCTAATAGAAGCCAAGGATACCATGCTTCATGGACTCAGTCCTTGTTGGGCTTTGGCCATCCCTCATGCTCTTGGTAGATAGATAGATAGATAGATAGATAGATAGATAGATAGATATTTCCCCTCCTATATTTTATTCCATCATCATACCCCTGAGCAGGATATCGATGGTTTTAGCCAGGGCCCTGATAGTACATTTCTTCATCATAAAAATCTTACACTGGATAATTTTTAAACTTCAAACTACTGACATTTCCCTTCCTGGGATATTTTAAACAAATATTTATTTGTAAATCAGTAAGCTGCAAAGTGCTGAGTTTTATGGTCCAAGAACTCATATTTCCCAGGGGCAGCTGATAGTAATCAAGTACCCTTCCCTGTTCCTTAAAGGAAAGTTTCTATAAATACAGCCCCACATATTCTGCTGTGTCACTGGCTTCATGGGTACCACTGAGATGGAAACGGCCCTTAGAGAGGCAGGAGCAACTACGGGGCCCATCTCCGTGCGTACTGATAAATCACCAGCATCACTTCTCTGTTATGAAGGTGGCAATAACTTGCCTGTACAAAAAGGCGCGCGCGCGCGCGCG
>NW_004524729.1:6408764-6436351 GCF_000260255.1 Octodon degus | reverse complement strand
TTTATTTATTTATTTTTGTGGAACTGGGGATTGAACTCAGGCCTGTTCGCTTGTCAGACAAGTGCTTATTCTACTGAGCCATCTCCCCAGCCCCTAAACACAAAATATTAATGTTTATAACATTAAGATAGAGTCAGAAGATTCATGTCTGCAGATACATGACTGGAGATGTCTAATGTGCTTTTAATAAGAAAGGACCAAAGCAAATAATAATCAACTACTGTGCAACTGGAGGCTTTGACAGGGAGGGCTAGAGCACCATAAAGGTGTGACAGACAAGCTGTGGAGCACAAGGCTCAGAAGAACCTTACAAAAGTGGGAGGAAGCAGCCTGTACCTGCTGTCCTGCCTCACTAGTGGGGATCACCTCGGAACAGAAAAGGACTTCTGCATGTAGGGAAGGGCAAGCACAGTGACTTCAATTGTCCCCCCAACAATGCCAGGAACTTAGGGTTTCTTTGTTACTAGAAAATCCTTCAGTGTTCCCAGGTCACAAGCCCCGTGAAGGGAGCTGCCGGGGCACTGACATGACCACCTACTCCAGCACATATGGTGACTTCCTTTCTGCAGGCTGATGTTTAGATGATACCATTCCAAGACCATGCTCACCAGCAGCCCACAGAACAACCAAGCTACTCACCCTCAGTAGCAAGCACTGTGTGATCGATCTCCTTGCCATGAAAGAAAATCAGGGGCTGGAGAGATGGCTCAGTAGAATAAGCGCTTCCCTGGCAAGTGCAAGGGCCTGAGTTCAATCCCCGGTTCCACCAAAAAAAAAAAAACAAAGAAAAGAAAAAAAAAGAAAAGAAAAGAAAGAAAAAAGAAAATCAGTATGTTGAAGAGATAGCTGCCTACCCATGTTTAAAGAAGTACTACTCACAATAAACAAGATAAAGAATCAACATAGATGTCCAAGAGCATGAATGTATAAAGAAAATGTGGAGTATACACCCAATGGAATATAATTCAGTCATGAAGCAAAATTCTGTCATTTGCAACAGCATGGATAAGGCTGGAGGACATTATGTTAAATGAAATAATCCAGGTTCAGAAAAAGAACACATGACTTCACATAGGATACAGAAACTAAAATATGCCCTGTCCATGAATTGGGGTCTCCAGCAACTGCCCCAGCTACCTACAGCCAGGAAAGGAGGAGCGCATGCCCCCTGATGGCTGTGAGGACTCAGCACAGGAGGTGTTCAGTTCAGTGGGACATGGGCGCCACCTCCTGACCTTGCAGTAAAACAAAAGAATCTATGTCCAAATTTTTCAATGTCATAATTTTAGAAATTCTAAGTGAAACTCATTCTTTATCCCAAAATTGTGATGAAGCAAGTGTTTTGGACCCATACCAAGTGAAAGTGTAAAATATTTAAAACTTTAATCCTCTAATAGTCAAACTGAACATCATCCTTAATCTGATCCAAAACGCTAACTGTAACCCCAACCTTAACCCTACATCAACCCTAACCCAAATACCAACTCCAAGCTGAATCCTAACCATAATCCCAATCCTAACCCAAAAACCCAAGCCCTAACATGAACACAAGCGTTAACCTAAACCATAACCTGAATCTGAAAACTAAACCTTTAACTGAACCAGAATCTAAGTCCTAACCCTAAACCTGACCCTAAGCCCTAAATATAACTAACCCTAAACCTTAACTACTATCTCTGAAATAAACCCTAGAAATCTCAAAGCCTGGAAATAACCAAATACTCAATGCTAATCCAAACTGTAAAAACAGCACCAGCCTTCGCCCTACTATAACATCCTATCCCTAAGGCTAACCCTAATCATGTCTAATGCTAAGTCTTAAAATAGCCCCTAGCCATAACTCTAACCCTAAACCCTCACCCAACCTTAACACTAACCCTAGCCCCAGCCCTAACTCTAACTCCTAAACCCTATTCCCAATCCAAACCCTAACCCAAACCTTAACTCTAACCCTTACTCCTAAATCTAATCCTGGGAAATGCAGATAATCCTTGCCGTGTCCAGAATAGCACCATAATACAATGAACATGGGTAACACTCATTGTGTTTTTCAATAGGGAAAGCTGCTTTCCCTCAGAAACTGCATGTGAAAATACAGGCTTCTATCCTCTCAGGGTATTCCCCACCCTATAAAGAGCTGTTGGGCTTGTGACAGTTCCAATACGATGGGAAATCACAGTAACTAGCAGGATGCTGATCTGATTGAAGACAGTTAAGGGCAGGAGGGAGGAAGGAAGAGAGGGAGAGAAGGGCAAATCAGCAGGCTGGATAGCACACTGCTTTCCTAGCAGTGATGGACAAACTAAGCAGTGGTAAAACCTTGTTTGGGTTTTTACCAATTAATGGACAATATATGGTGACCTGGCCACACATTCCAGGAAGACAATGAAACCTGGCCTATTAGAAGGGTCATTTACAGGACCCACCCCTATGGAAACATCTGGGGTGCACTTAAGTGGCACACGTTGATGCTTCCCATATCTGCAAGGTGTCAAGGTAAACAACTTGGCATTCCTGTGTACTCACTTCAGGTGGTCATCTGGGACTATAAAATTGGTGGCCTCAGGGCACTACATCAACGCAGAAGTTGGGTGAATCTAGACATGTTCCTCTTTCACTAAGGGCTATTTTGTATATCATCATGGTATGATGGCCCTGGATGGCTACCTGGATTTCCCCAAGGGGAAAGCCCTGAACAGACTTGGCAAGTTTGACTGATACTAGGGGCCCTGGGGGCTAAAAATGGATAGGAACAAACACTAGCCTGAACTTGGCTTTGTTTACCCTGTGGTGACAAAAATGCTAGGACTGCCATAAAAGAACTAGTATAAGGATTATATTTTTCCTACATCATCTCAATATTTTTCAGCGGATCCTCAGACTAGAACTGCAACTATAAATGATAGGAACAAGGAAGATTCCTAAGTGAGAAAGTGAAACTATGTTTATAAGAACAAAGAATTTCAACATAAGTGTGAGGGCTAGGAGTGAGGGTTCAGTATGCAAAACATCCTGGGTTCAGTTCCCAATACTAACAACAACAAAAACTAAAGTAAGAAATAAGAGTGGGTTGTGCCTTCACTGTATCTCCTGTTAATAAAAACAGCTCTTCAGTTATGCACCTACAGAACTTTACTCCGTGGAGAAAGAAGTTGACTGAAGGGAAGGTACTTGCTTGCACTGCTGCCTGGTGTTTATGATCAGATTATGAACAGCATACTCTTTACTATACAAACGAGAGAACTACTGTGATGAAAGAATGCTGGAAGTTTTACTCAGAGCACACAGATGACCCAGCAGTCTTCTCTGAGGAGTATCTCTGTCCCAAAAGGCAGCAAGAGGTCCTGCCACAAATACAAAATGGCACATTGCTAGTACATCATTTGATCATTAATAATTACTCCAGTACACCATCAAATCCTATGAGGATCTCTCCCAGGGGAAGTCATTTATGCTTATGGATTTCCAAAGACAAGAATGATCTCGGCATCTCAGGAAACAGCTTCACCCTACAATAGAGAAAACAGAACTTGCCCTCAACCTCATAACTTCAAAATTATGACAGACCCTATGACAGAAGACAAATTGCAGAATACAGTCCAGAGAACACCCTTCTCAGCCTCTCAAAGTGGGCTGGTCCCAAGACAACCACATAGTACCTGTCCCAGTGAGGGTTCAACCTCTCAGCCTGAGGAGCCACACTACACTGCAGGGCCATGACCTGCCCACCTGGCTCTCCCTAATATCATGGCAATGTGTAATGCAAAGCAAGAGAGATAGTCACCAGATACCTAGAGGCCATTCAGCACCCCTCCTCTCCCACCCACCACATCCTAGCAATTTTACCTCCCAAATGTCTTTCAGTTCACAAGCCACACAGCACGGCTCCTGTGCTTGTGTGGCAGCCTCTCCAGGAACCTAAATCTGCAAATCAGGTCACAGGCTCCTTCCTTCAAATTTAATGAGCACTCTATGCTCAGAATAAAAGTGAAACTCCACTGGGGCCCCCGTGCTTCTTCTGTGTCACCTAAGAAAACTCCTTTTTACTTCATAATCCTTTCAGTTCATAGATATTTTGGTCAGAAAGTCCACACGTGGCTCTTCCTCTGTCCCTCAAGCATTTTCATTTGCAATCTCACAGCAATCAGCCCGATGGGAGGGCATGGTGGCTGCAGCCCCTAGGAAAGGTCCAGCCCCAGAGTTAATCTAAAAGGTGCCTGTTAGGGCCCGCCAAATGGCTCAGTGGATTAAAGCACCTGCAAGCAGGTGCAGGGGCCCAGGGTTCAATCCCAGGGCCTGCCATGCCCCCTGCCACCCCACCCTCGTGCACACTGAGACGGTGATTGAGACTGGGCTGGGCGTGGTGGCACGGGCCTGTAATCCTAGCTCTCGGTAGGCTGTAAACAGGCGGATCACTATGAGTCTGATATAGTGGTGAGACCCTGAACACCCTGTAGACCCTCCCCTAAAATTTAAAAAAAAGTTTTTTTTTTTTAAGTAATTAAGTAAAAGGTGCCTGCTGAGGAAACCAGTGACCACATTAGGAAGGGGGGTGTGGCTCCTACCCTAATTCTTGCACAGCTGTGGCCATCCAGGTTCTTGGTTAGTAACAAATGTCCACCTGAGTTACAACCTGTAGTGCTTTCCTGATTACACTGACTCAAGCATGATACAGTCAGAGAACAGGCAGTGTCCTGGGCCACCGCCTGCTCCTCATTAAATGATAGTTTGTTTTCTTCTGGAACTTAAAGCCATTTTTGTTATGAACCATGACTTCACGTGGACCACAAATTCCCAGTAGGTAACTAAAAACACAACAAAATTTGACTTTAACTCTGTACCCTTTGTTGGTATATATCTTGGGTCAAATCTTCTCCCAGCTCTGCATAAGGGAACCTTGATCATTTAGGAGCTGACGGGACTGGGCTGATTACACTAAATTAACATGCTCTCATCCCCCCTTCAAGACCGAGGATACCATGAGATCTACAGATGTTCAGCTACACCCAAGTCTCCAGCTACCGTCCCAAGCCTGCGATCACCTAAATTCCAGGGAAGACAGAGGACGCAGGGAAGGCGGAGTGTGACCGAGACCACTGCCTTTTCCTGGACGCAAAACTATCTCTCAGCTATAGATTCCAGAACTATGACACCAGGACTGAGATAATGATGAACCGGACCTCAGCCAGTCTGCTACTTCTTGAACGCTGGCCTCCCGCTTTTGTGAGTGGACCAGTCTGAACCCGTCTCAGAGCGTGGCCCCTCCATCCACGTAAGCCAGAATCCTTTCGCATCTTCCCATTTTCCAATTAAAGCCTTTTTCCTATTAATTTGTGCTTTAGTTTTAATTTGCATTTCTCCTAACGCTAGGACCTACAATAGCCCGTGACTATACGCCTCCCAAAAGCGATTACCCACCACCATAGGACGAGGAGGCGAGGACTAGGAGGCGAGGACTGGGACGCGCACCTCCCTCAGTGCCCCACCCCCAGGGGGACGCAGTAGAACCCGGATGTCCCCTCACGTCCGCCAGTCAGGCACCGCGCTAGTCAGCCCGCACACCGGCGGGGGCCTTCGGGCCTTCAGCGGGACGCCTCTCCCAGGGTCCTTCGGTGGTTGCGTAGCAGCTGCCGGAACGCGGCAGCCTGGGAGCGGAGTGGGCGTGGAGGGAGGCCTGTGGGATCTGTCCGGTGCGTGGTGTCTCTGGTCTTTCCAGCTCTGACGCGGGACCGCGCTCAGCCTGTGTCGTTCGCTTCCGAGGCTGCCGGTGGGCCCTGGCGGAGGGGAGGGAAGGAGCCGGAAAATTCCGGCTGTGTAGAGCGCGTTTGCTGGGCGTGGTGGGTGCCTAGAAGTGTTTGTCGAATGAAAGAGAGTGTGCACCCTGGATCGCGACGACGGCGACAGCCACTGAAGGTGTCCGAACGTGGAGCGACAGCCCAGGTTTGGCTTTTGAATGGGTCCCATGTCTATAGATCGGAAGGGGGATAGCCGTCACGTGCTGCTGCCCAGCGCTGTGCAGTAAGCGCAGAGGCAGTGGCTGTGACGTGCAGGAGCCTCGGGGCCCTTCGGCGTTTTCTGCCCCTCGCCCGCCCGAGTGCGTAGCTCTGCCTTAGTCCTTACTGCCCCAGACTGCCTAGGTCGTCATTCTTGGGACTGTTTGCGGGGTCTTACTTGGGTTAAGGGAAGAGCAAGAGGCTGAAGATGTTACACATAGGTGCTGAGGCTGGGCGGTGGTGACGTACAGCTGGGAATGGGAGGACCTGCGTTTGTTTTGGCAGGACTGAAGTATTCGTGTTCAGCATATAGCTTATGCCTATGTCCCTAGTCTCCCAGGGAGCAACTGAGTATCTGAGCCGTACTAAGGGAAGTAAATCTCTGTAATTACAATGTGGCACTGTCAGCATTTAGCAAATGCTTGAAATGAGTAAAAGTTAAAAGCATAAAGGGGGTGAGGAATATCCATGTTGAGAGAGGGGGATGCACCTTGTAATTGTGGCAGGTTAGAAGATGATGGGGGAGTGAGGGGTGAGAGCACCTGGCGTGAATGTGTGTTAGGCCTCCTTGGTTCTGTGGTCTGTGTTATTTAGTGATGAGAGCTTAGGCTGTTTTTGTGACGTGGACACTACTTTTCCCTGTTTTTATTTTATTTTATTTTTATGTATTTAGTACAGGGTCTACAGGTCTCACTACATAGATTGGACTCTTAGTGATCCTCATGTTTTCAGCCTCCCAAGCACTGGGATTACAGCACCACCACACCCAGTCTCAGTCGGGTCTCAGCATGCCCAGGGGGCAGGCCCACTCCCACCCTGCATGCTGGGGATCAGACCTAGTCATTACGTCTGCATAAGCAGGCGCCTTAGTCCCCTGAGCTATCTGGCCGGCCCTTGTCAGTGTTTTACAAGTGAGAAGACATCTGTTGAATTTATAAAACTCCATCATGTTAGGTGAAAGGTGTGATGTGAGGACAAGGTTACAACCTCAAAACTCAGCATGTGTCAGCCAAATTGGAACACTGGTGGTGAGTAGAGAAGAATGATATCTTAGGGCCCATCTCTTCCAAACTTCTTCTGTTCAGGAGGAGAAAGAAGAGGTTTGGTGGAAGGGACTTCTCATCTCTAAAAGCAGCTTCTTGTTGACTTTCCCAAATAGTGACAGACCCAGTGGCTGGGCTTCTCTTGCAGCCAGGAACCAATGGCAGAGGACAGAACCAAACCCCATGAGCTGGACCACGAAAAGTATGATGCTGACAACAGTGTGAAGATCATCTGCCTGGGGGACAGCGCCGTGGGCAAATCCAAGTATGTTGGGAGGTCAGGGAAGAATGGTCAGATCCAGAGTAGATCTGAACTCTTAGAAAAGTCCTCCAGAGGCACAGAAGGTCGTGGCTTCCGTGGGGTGATGAGGGAGGCGCCTCGCTGGAACAGACATGCGTGGCGGAACAGAGAGACCGTCTCAGCATCTGTGTCTGGTGAGCACGTGGGGCAGAGATCACAGGACTGAAGAATTGGAATGTTGTCTGAACCCTCACAGAAGGTGTAAAGCAGGTCATTTTGGAGGTTGTTCAAAGAGTCAAGAGTGAGGAAGTGAGAACTAGTACTCCTGGGCGTGGTGATGTGCATGGTGATGGAATAACGGATTGCAGGGCATGGGGCAGTGGGAATGGAGAGAGGAAAGAGATGGGTTGACCAAAGCTGGTAATGATACTTGCTTGTGGAACTCACTAAGACTGATGTGTGGATAGCAGTGATGATTAACTGTAATAATTACAAAAATTGGCTTATTCTTCTGAGTTCAGTGCCTGCGTCATCAGGTGGGAACTCTACCTGGAGAAAACTCCCATCAAGAGGCAGATCAAGGCCTGTCTTCAACGTATCTGGGGGTATCTGTTGCTCTGCAGCCGTGGTTACACCCATATTCTTGTAATTCAGAAATTTACAGTAATGGCAACACCAATCACCAGGCTTTAAGATGTCATTTTTTCTTATACAGAGCATTCATCTTTCTTGATCTCATTTTCTCTGTGAGTATTCCAGGGCTGCATTGAGCAAGCAGTGACATAGCTTCCCATCTCCCCTAAGCAGGCATCCAAAGAGTGGGTGTTGCTTCCTGGCAAGGGCTCTTCATTCTTGTACGTGCCACCTTCCTGCAATGGTGGCTGTTGAGGAGTCCTAACAACATTGGAGCCAGCCAGCTTGGACCCCTTTAGTGGATTTACTGCCCAGATGCTGAATACTATCATGGTCAGACTGTTGGAAGTAGATAAGATCCCACCTTTGTCCCTACTTGGCTTAGTTCACTTGTCATAATGCTGTCAGGGTTGATCCATGTTGAATAATGGATCTTAACCAGAACTTCAGTTCTCTTTTTGACCCAGTAGTATTTCATTGTTTATATATGCCAGTTTTTTATCAGTTTGTCTTGGTTACTTTTCTTTCCTTGTTGGGACAAAATATCCAACACCCAGAATTAAGGAAGGAAAGTTTATTTAGCTCACCGTTTGTAGAGGTTTCAGTCCATACTCTGCTGGCTCTAAGGCTGAGTGACACATGGAAGAGGGCAGCAGTTCATGGCTGTTGAAAACAGCAAAGAGCAAAGGGAGGAGCCGCAGCTGCTGCAGCTAGCAAGCCTCTCTCCCTCCCTTATACTGTATTCAGGTTATTGGCCCAGGGTGGGTGTAGCACTCACTCACACCCATAATCCCAGCATGGATCATGAGTGAATCACAAGCTCTAGAAGCCTGCCCCAGTGACTGCATGAGGCTTTGAGGAGACACCTAGACACAAACCATAATGCCATTCATCTGTTGATGGACCATATATGTTGTTTCCACTTTTTTAAATGCTGCTGTGAATACAGGTATACAAGTATCTGTTGGGTCTCTGTATTCAAGTTTTTTGGCTGTGTAGCTACAAGTGAAATTGCACATGGTAATTCTGTGCTTAATTTTATGAGGAGCCAACAAATTGTTTTCTACAGTTGCTGCACAATTTCACATATCACTAATGATGCACAACAGTTCCAGTTTCTTCACTACCTCACCAACACTTATTTTTCATTTTTGTGGCAAAAGCCGTTCTAATGGGTGTGGAATGGTAACTAAAAATATCAAAGTCTTAGACAATATAGGAACAGGCCGAAGAGATAGCTCAGTGGACTAAGCACCTGCTTCGCAAGTGCAGGGACCAGGGTTTGATCCTGGTCCTACACACTGCACTGGACCCGCCCCTGGGACACACTGAGCCAGCAGCTGAGATTACAGGTGTTCACCACCACACCTGCACGCCATCACCAGGCTCAGCATGCCCTGGGGGCAGGCCAGCACACATGTGGTACTGAGATAACTGAAAGTTTGTTACTTTTGTTGTTTCTAGAGAAACAACTTTTGATTTTATTGATTTTTCTCTATTTTTCTGGTTTGTTTACCTCTGATCTTTTTGAGAGACAGGAAGTACTGGTGAATGAACTCAGGGAGCCAATGAGTACTAGACTAGAAGCACTAGACTAGCACTAGAAGGGCCCCAGCCCTTCCCTTGTTTGTTTGTATTTATTTATTTATTTGTATTAAGGACAGAGTCTACAGGGTCTCACTGTGTAGATTGGACTCATAGTGATCCTCCCGTTTACAGCCTCCCAAGTACTGGGATTACAGGCAAGCGCCACCACACCCAGTCTGTTGCTGTCTCCACCACCAGGGATTGAACTCCCTACCCCAGCATCTGCCTAAGCAGGCGCTTTAATCCGCTGAGCTATTTGGCTGGCCTGTTTGTTTTTAGATACAGTCTCATTAAGTTGCCCAGACTGGACTTAAACTTGTGACAGTCCTGTCCCTTGAGTAGCTTGGATTATGGGTGTGTGCCACTGCTCCTGGCCTTCAACTTTGGTCTTTACTGTTTTGTTTCTTCTGCTAGTGCTGGGTTTAATTTGTTTTTTGTCAAACAGCGCATGAGGCAGTGCAGGTAGGGCATTCATTTCATATCTTTCTTCATTTTTAACATATGCATTCACTGCTCTACATTACGTCTCCCTCTTAACATTTATTTTGCTTTATCCAGTAAGTTTTAGTGTATTGTATTTATATTTTTATTCATTTCAAGGTATATTATAATTTCACTTATAGTTTTTTCCTGTTCCATTGGCTGTTAAAAAGTATGTGATTAAATTTCTACACACTTGTGAATTTACAGGGCTTTTTTTCTGGTATTGCTTTCCCATTCCATATCATTGTCATTGAAAAAGTTATTTTTGACTTGGATAGGGTTGTATATACCTGTTGTCCTAACTACTCAGGGGGCCAAAATGGAATTGGTATTGGTTAGACCTAATTGGTTGTTTCATGTTGTTCAAGTCCTGTGTTTGCTGGACGATAGTATATATTAGGGTTAGGGGAAAGCATGAGGGGTAAGGATCTCCACTGCCCTGTGCTGTGGAGAGCCAGCAATAAACTGCTGATCTGACAACTGCCCTGGTGCGCATTCCATGCCAGCAGAGAGACTGTAAAGTTAAATACTTAATATTTCAGCTGCCGTTGTGTTCAGGACAGAGAGAAGAAGTGTGTGGTGGGCAGAACTACTTCCACATTATAGAATTGTCAGGACAGTCTCACTGCTTTAGGTGACATCTTGAGCATAGCCCTGAGGACCTACAGAATGGCTTTTATGTGGAGGGTGCAGCCATCTTGACTTAAGGTTCCCCATGTACAAAGCAGAAGTAATTACACGCGCAGAAGTATGCCGAGGTAGAAATAATGGATCTGAAATCCCTGCCTGGGCTGCTGTATGTGTTCACAGTGACAAGAGTGATTTTGCTATGAGAGGCTGGTAATGATGATTTCCAGGTTGGGGACTTGGCCCAGAAACTGGCTGGAAGTTGGTCTGTGGCTTCTATATTGTCAGCCAGGGCCTGTTGGAGTGACGGTAAGGGAGAGAAAGGGCCTGACCTTGTATATTCCCCTTACAGGCTCATGGAGAGATTTCTCATGGACGGATTGTATCCTTTTAAGGCTTGAGCTGCCCCTTGTTCGTGTGACTCCTCCCATACTCATGTGCTAACATTATTTCCAACCCCTTTGCACCAGCAGCCTGGGAAGGAGCAAAGGGTAGCAGGCTTCCTTCACACAGTCTTCACACCAGTGGGCCACGTGACATCACAGTCAGTGCTGCTTTGGTTGGATCTTATATGACAAACATAATAGGAGTGGCTGAGCACACCTTGCCTGTCTTAAATGCCTGAATTCAAATCCTCCTCCTGCATTCCTCTGACTTGAACAAGTCACCTAATCTCTATCCTCAAGGAACAAGCCCTTTAATGTGATTTTTAAAAGTTTCTTATATGAATAAACTTTGTAAAATACAAATTACCATATCTCCCTCCTCTCATAAACTGTTGTATTGTGCAAATCTGAGGTGAGGCCCTCCCTGTAGCTGAGAAGTTTGCAATTCTTTTGTTGTTTGTTTTTATGGTGCTGGGGATTGAACTCTGGGCCTCACACATGTACCACTCAGCTATATCCCCAGCCCTTTTAATTTTATTATGAAAGGGGCTTGTAAGTTGCCCAGGCTAGCCTCCAACTTGAGATACCATTGCCTCAGCCTCCCGCGTAGCTGAGACCACTGCTGTGCAACAACATGCTCACCTAACTGGGAGACTTTTTAAAAGCTTCCCTGCTGGACCCCTGAAAACTGCAGGTGAGAAAACCCATAGAGGCCTGCTGCTTCTTGCCCTGGCACCCCCAGACAAGGTCTGTCTGCCTTGGATCTGTGTATAGTCACCTCATACCAAGTACTGCTGTGTGCCCAGTCTGCCAGCATCATTTTGGCTTTACTATTAAACTGTCCAGGATCTTTCCGCTTCAGAAGGCATTACCCCCTGGACTCCAAGCTAATACAAGTTTATAAAAGCTTATCAGCTGTCTGACTTGTGGGAGCTATTTTCTGTGGAATAGTCAGGTTGCTGCTAGCATTTGGATTTCCTTTTCGTCTTACAAAAGCTGCATCCAAGAAGGAGCTGAAGCACCCATAATTGTATTTTCCAGCTTCATGATTCTTCTGTGATAGCTTCTCTATAAAGTCCTGGTTCATGTTTACCTGAGGCTTAGATAACAAGAACATATTCCCAACTCCTGCAGCCCTTGCCCTTCAGTGGAGTTTTTGCCCATGAGAGGCTGAGCTTCAATCTGGAAGACTCATTCAGTGTGCAATCTAGGTAACTACAAAAAGAAAAGGAAGAAGTGGGCAGTTCCATCACACCAAAGACCTGCCTCACCATGCCATCCTAACTTCCCTTTGTTCATCTGATTCCTTAACCTGGGTGCAGTCAGCCGCAGCAGCTGTCCACATATGCCCTGACTCTGTATAAGCACACAGCCAATGTGGACGGCAAGACCATCCTCGTAGGTGAGCAGCACAGGTAGGGGCCACACCTGGCCTCAAGGGAAAGAAACTCAGAGAGGAGGAGGTCTTTGGAATGGAATCAGGAGGGTGAGAGGGAGAGCCAGGGCTAGGGAAGAGGAAGCAGACCCAGTGCCAGAGTGAGGACTGGTGTGTAGCGCAGGATTCAGAAAAGCACACTTCCTGAACATAGTGCACATGCCTTAATCCCTGTACTTAGGAGACATGGAAGCATTGCAAGTTTGGGGCCAGCCTGGGCTACATAGCAAATTCAAAGCCAGCCTGGACTGCATAAAAAGACTTTGTCTCAAAAAGAGGAAAGAAAGAAAATCAGTAAATACTGAGAGGCTGTACTGCCAGAGTTTGCTCTAGAGCACAGCGTGCTTGACCAAGGCAGTATCTTTTCTCTGATTCAGCCATTGTAAAGAAATAGCAAATGCAGCCAGCTCATTGTCTCCCATACTGGACTCAGCCGTGTGTAGGTCATAACCCCATTTGACCAGGCCATGCATCCTGCCTGACTGTCCACCATCTGTGGACACCATACACAGAAGTCCTGCATCTTGAGTAAGGGATGCGGGGACCTTCTGAGTAGTCTGTCTTGTCCTCCCCACTGGCCTCTGGCCCTGGTGCTCCCGTATTCACCAGCGTACATATCTCTCATAGCGTCTCCAAGTACTCTGTTCTGAGGACATGCTTCCCACATGTGTTCACATACTGTGGTTTGTACCATATATGTCTTATTTCCGTATACAGAGACATGCTCAGAAATCCTTGGGACATATGGATCTCTTTCCTCCAGCCTAATCAGGCAATTATAGCTGTGTTCATTTTGCAGACTTTTGGGATACAGCAGGCCAGGAGCGGTTCCAGAGCATGCATGCCTCCTACTACCACAAGGCCCACGCGTGCATCATGGTACGAGAACAGCTGGGAGGTGGATAAAAGTTCTGGGCAAGTGTGGCCTAAGGGTGGAGGAGACAAGTGGTTTGGCCATCCTGAGTCCTCCAACCCAGCTGGGTACTCTGGGAGAGGGGATGCAGACCACCAGGGGTTCTTCACACCCACATGATTCCAAGAACTTTCACATGTGGACAAGGTGAAAATGTACAAAGGAAAGGTAAAGAACTACCATACATGGGAATGCCGTAAGCTCAGGGGTCCACACATGTAATGCATAAGAGGTAAATCCAGCTAGGACAGAGCCTGGCCCCTCCCTAATTGAGCACATCTCTCTGAGGGGCTCCTGAGGCCTTCCTTCACTGTTGCCTGCTGCTCCCTAAGGACCTCGCTCATTCAGGGCATCCCACACCTCATCGCCATCTCTCATGTGCTGCACAGGGCCATCATCAGGATCCCAGCCAGGGGTCAGCAGGTAGTAAGCTGCGCAGGAGTGCCGAAAGTACAAGTGTGAGAGCAGATTGTGAGCCCCGTGCCCCTCAGAGTCCTGCTGTGGATGTCTGGCTCAGTTGCTGAACAGGAATGTCTTGTCTTTGGGTCCACTTAAACATTTTCATAAATATTAGCCGTCTTATAACATGAGAAATAATAGATTGGCTTGAGTCTTTTCATGTCTTTCCTCTAAATCTATCGCTGAGGAGCACCTCTAGCGTAATAGACTGATTTTCTGAATCATGAGCCCTTCCAGTTGTCATCAGGTGAAAATCTCTGACACTTAAGCTTATTAGAACTGCATTCAAAATCTTTATTTTATTTTAGGTGGTTTTTTTTTTTGTTGTTGTTTGTTTTTTAAGCCAGGAATGAAACTTACAACCTGGTGCTTGCCAGGTAGGCACTGTGCCACTTAGCTATATCCTGCATTCACAGTCTTGCTTTCACACAAAACTCAAAATCTGGTGGCATAGAACAGCCATTTTCTGCTGAGTCAGAAATCCATACAGCCTGGGCCCTCAGTTGAGAAGAACCCCAGGCTGGGTTGCCAGGCCTCTCCACATGCCATGGGCCGTCAGCAGGTCCTGCCCCACGCGTCTTTGTGCATGTCGTCAGTGGGCTGATGTGAGTTTGCTCACAGAATGCCTCTAGATCCCAAGAGTGGGCAGCCAAGGAGACCAAGGCAGGAGTCACAATCCTCCTATGGCCTGGTCCTGGAAGTGACATGGCTTCACCCTGGCTGTAGTCACAAAGGGAGGAGCAACGGCTGCTCTCAGGGTGGATACGTTGCCATCAGTAGTATCTGCAGTCTGCCCTGGCACTTCGTAGTCTGCCCCCACCTTGTGCATTGCCTATAGTGTACACAAGCTTGCTGTGACACTGAGCGGGTGTCATCTTATCGGAAGGGATAGCCGCTAAGGGGAATTTTGAAATGTTTCTCATTTTTCAAGCTTTGTGTATATGCATCCAGCTCCACGCAGCCTCCGATGTCCTGTCATTAGGACAGTTCTTTCCCAAGTGCACCACAGCAGTCTGACCACTTCTGGCACATGGATTCTACCTGTGGTTTGGATAAGCAAGGCACCAGGATGGAAAGACAGATGTTAGCTACAGGCGCTCACCAGCTGTAAGAACTGTGGGCGGATAGGTGTCTCCTCCTTCTCCTGAAACCTTTACAGGGCTTATCACTTGACTCCTCCCACAGTCTTTTAAACCCAGAGGATCTTAGAGTTTGTCAAGTTCCAATACTTGTAACCCAGAGTACTAAATAGAAGAAGGTGACGCAGCAAGGCCCAAGGGGCCATGCGGTGCTAGAGTCCACCCTCAGGAATAGGGAGATGGCCATTTCTATTTCATTCCTGCACTGGCCTTTGGTGTTTGAGCTTGCCTCTTTTCTAAGAATGACCTATATGTGATGTGTCAGTTAGTTCCTCTTAGACTCTCTTCTGAGACTGCTGGTCTGAGTTCCTAGCTTGTGTCACATTGACCTGCCTGGTGTGTATTTCACCTGTGGGTGGCGTGCAGAGACACTGACACACCCGAGCTGTCTGCCTTTGCCCTTTGCAGGTCTTCGATGTACAGAGGAAAGTCACCTATAAAAACTTGAGCACCTGGTACGCAGAGCTTCGAGAGTTCAGGCCAGAGATCCCGTGCATCGTGGTAGCCAACAAAATCGATGGTGGGGCCACCCTTGCATCTGGGTGAAGTGACTTGCGGGGACCCACCGCACACATTTCCTCCTCCCTTCCTGGCATGGGCAGGCTTCAGGATTTGTCCTCCTTCTGGAGATGCTCCCTCCCCAGTAAAAATCCAATTGAGCCAGCCCTCCCTTTTTCCAAGACACAGATCCCTGTCAGCTCTTCTGAGGACATGTTCCCTAGTTGTCTCCACTCCTCTTTCTGGCATGGGGTCTCCACTATCCCTCCCAACCTCTCTCCTTTTCCCTGAATGGACGTTGTCCTACTTCTCTTTGCAGCAGACCTACAAGTGACCCAAAAGAGCTTTAATTTTGCCAGGAAATTCTCCCTGCCCCTGTACTTTGTCTCAGCTGCTGATGGTACCAACGTTGTAAAGGTAAAGATCAATTTCAGAGGTAGTCTATGAGGTGGTACAGTCACAGAGAGGCTGTGGAGGGAAGGGATGGTAAGGACAAGAAATGGGTGCATGCCATGGGTGGGCCTGGGCTTGATGAAGGAGAAATCCTTGTGCATGGGGTCAGGTTACTGGGGAGAAGGTAGACAGAAGGGTAAACTTGACAGCTTCAGGGGGTCCAGGGCCTTTCTACCTGCTGCCTTAATCTTCATGTAACCCGCAGCTCTTCAATGATGCAATTCGATTAGCTGTATCTTACAAGCAAAATTCCCAGGACTTCATGGATGAGGTTTTGGAGGAGCTTGAGGTAGGTAGGGTCCAATATTGGGTGGGATAGAAAAAGCAGGCATTCACTTCAGAGATGTGGAATATAGCCAGATCTAGTGGGCTTTGCCTTCCTTTGCTACCTCTGAGTGGATCAGAACTACTCTTGGGTAAATGTGGAGCCAGGCCTCACCTATGACCTTGTTCACAGAACTTCAAGTTGGAGCAGAAAGAGGAAGATACACCAGACCAACATCAGAGTGGCCCAATCAAGGACCTGTCCCTCTCCTGATCAGAGGGCAGCCTGTGTGGCTGATGTAGGATCTGACTTGGGAATACCCTGCAGCTCTGAATGGAGAACCTCTCCAAGCCATGCCTACTCAGCCTCCTACTGTCCCACCTCTGGTGCAGGATGAGGTCAGCACCAGCACACTGCACAAGCATAAAGTCCTTCCTGAATTAGGGGTTGGTGTCTTTCACACCACCCTGCCCAACCCGGCCAACAGTGGAGAGAATCCAGAAGTGTCTCTTTAGTAAATAGACTTTCAGATGGCTGGACTGTTTTCTTCCCAAAACTGATCTCAGGGACTATTCCTCATACCTGTGCTAAGAGAATAATTACTTATCCCTAGTTACACCAGTTCCCCACTGCAGGATGTGTGAGGCTCGGTTCTCTTTCCCCTGTAGCTCTAACAGCAACTATTTAAAAGATGTTTTCAAGCAGACAGATTGTAGTTCTTTAAGCACCTACTGTTTCAGATCTTGTAGGTCAGGCAGACATTACAGGAACAGGTTTGACATTTAAATTGTTAAAGCAGTTGTCAGGTATATAGCTGTATTTGGTCACACACAAACACTACTGTTGGCAAACATCAGATTGTACAGCCACACCGCAAAGGAGCAGCCATCTGGATCACAGGAAGATGATTTTCATAGTGCTCCTTAGAGCCTCTCAGAATGGGAAGGTTTCCTCCATTACTCTGGGAAGAGGTGATCACTGCCTACCTGGGTGATCAAGTGAGGAACTAGAGGAAAGCTGCCTTTCCTCTCTCCCTGGGAGCCATGGCTTGATAGTATGCTCTTATTATCATCTATGGAATTATTTGCATTGTGGCATTAATTTATTTTGGTTTTTATACAGTAAAAATTGAATTACAATTATGCATTCTTTCTGGATAAATGTCTACTAAGAAAAAACCCCACATTAATGAGGAAGACTGCCTTGGTCAGCCACAGGCGAGCCTGTGTTAACTGTGCACTGACCACGTTGTTCAGGCCCACTGCTGCTTGGCTGACCCTAAAGGAGGCCATTTTAGTGGAATTTACTGGTTTAAAAAGTATAGGTATTATTTTTGGAGCTCCAGAACACAAATGATTCCACTTTAAATAAGTGGGTTTTACCTAAGCAAGTACTCTACCACTGAGCTACATACAACCCTAGCCCAGGAAGTAGTTGTTGTTTTTAATGCAAATGACTTTATTGGGATTAACGTCATTCACTAAAATTCACTATCAAGAGCTGGAAATATAGCTGCCTGGCAACTAGGAGGTCCTGAGCTCAATTCCCAGTACCAAAAATAAATAGCAGCTAGGGATTTGGCTCAGCAGTAGAATGCTTACCTAGCAAGCTGAAAGCCCAGGGTTCAGTCCTCAGCACAAAATACAAAAAATCCTCTCCTAAAAAATATTTCAGGGCCAGCGCGATAGCTCAGTAGTCTAAAGCGCACAGGGACCACAGTCTGATCCCTGGCACCACATGCCGCGCCAGCCCTACCCCCAGGGTGAGCTGAGCCAGCCACACACAAAATTCAACCAACAAAATAGAATAAAATTTTTAAAATTCACTATCAGTATTAATTTTACATTACTTTTTCTTTTTTTTTAAATCCCGCTTGCTAGATGCAGAGTCTGAAAAGGTGACTGTTCAGACGTCTTAGTGGGATCATTCTTAGATGAGTAGGGATGAGAAAGTGCAGGAAGTGAGAAGCTGAGCAAGGTCGCCGTCTCAGCGGGAGCGAATCTCAAATCGCCACCATTCCCAGGAATGCTCTGGAGGACAAACTGCCCCAAAGTTGTCCTGTCTCAAGACCAGGGACCTCTTGTGCCAGTCAGCCAAGACTGTGAGGTCAGCAGGGAGTCAAGTGGCTCCACAGTATTTAGGGCACCTCCCTGGGGAGGATGACAACTAAGTTTTATTCATCCACACTCTTGATACAATGCTCAGGCTGAGTGCCAGCATCAGCAGCCAATTCTGCTCATATCCACCTACTTCAGTGGTTCATTCTAACCTTAAGATAGAGTTCCCCCAAGTTTTTCACTAGGGTCACACGTTCTAGAAAGGCAGTCAGCACAACAGGAAAACCCTCTGTGTTGAATCCTTTTGGAAGCCGAAAGCCATCTCACTTTTCTACCACCACCACCTTGGCTACCAGTTCTGCTGGTCTCTGTTGTTTGCCTGGCTGGGGAGATAGCTCAGCAGTCTTAAGTACCTGCCTGGCAAGCACAAAGTCCAGAGTTTGATCCCAGGTACCACATACCATGCTGGCTCTGGAACCCCAGGCACCTCGTGCTGGCCTGAAACCAGGTGTGGTGTACACCTGTAACCCCAGCACTGGGGAGTCAGACAGGATCACCATGAGTCCAAGCTGTGTAGTGAGACCTTGTATCAAAAAAAAAAAAAAAAAAAGATCACCTAAGCACTGAGACGAGAAGGGCCTCGTTCTCCCCTTCATCCTGTGCTAGACAGAGAAGGAGGTGTGGCTTGGCTGCAGGCATCACCTTGCTTTCCTTTGCTCTCCCTGGAGAATGAACTGGAACTACTTGCCTCTTGTCTCAGTGCCCTCATGCCACCCATGAAGTTGCTTCACAGTCACTCTGGGCCACTTCTGTGAAAGAAAGTGCAGCTCAGCCCTTGATGGGCATTTTTCCCATTCACTACTCCAAATACCTGGCCCTAATATGGCTAAGATCACAGCAGGCAGAATCTGGGCCCATGATTAACACCCTCAACCTCCCCAAGCCTCAAAAAATTGTGTTGAGCACAGCTTCTTGAAGATTCCTGTTTTAATCACACCATTTTTCATGAACATGAAATAGCTGTTAATCAAACCTTTTGCAACTCTCTGGCATTTTGTCAAACTGTCACCATGACAGCTGCATCAGTCCTGGATGTACTACCGCCTCTTAGATCATCACAGGCCTGCCTGCACCTGGACCACACAGCTGGACCAAATTTGAACCAAACAGAAGCCTACACTTGAACCAATCGCAAGTCTGCAGCTGCTGACTTTCCTCACACTTCACAGATTACTCTATGGAGGTCCCTTCTGATGTACTGACCACTCTGTAATGCTGCACAGCTCCTGTTAAAATCTGCTCATGAAGGGGCCAGGGAGATGGCTCAGTGGAATAAGCGCTTCCCTGGCAAGTGCAGGGGCCTGAGTTCAATTCCCAGTTCTGCAAAAACAAAACAAAACAAAAAAACCTCAAACTTCTTGGACTGGTGAGATGGCTCAGTGGTCTAAAGCACCTACTTAGAACAAGCTTAGCAAAGCACAGGGACCGCGGTTCAATCCCCCAGCACCACATGCCAGCCAGCCCCGCCCCCTGGTGGGCTGAGCTGGCCACACACGCACACACACACACACACACACACACACACACAAATAAATGAAATTTAAAAAAAAAATCTGCTCATGAGTTGTCTTGGACTGTTTGAGTTAGGAAGATCCTGTAAATCTACTTGGCACACTTATCCTGAGAGCTGTAAACACTAGGGCCTGTTAGCCCTGAAGAGGTCCAGAAACCAGCACCCAGCAGAGCCAAGTCAGTGGACTACAGGATAAGCCAGCGTTGAATGATGGTGGCAAGCAGTAGCATAAACCAGCACCTGGCAGTGCCATTAACTGGTGTCAACCAGTGGTATTAAAACTAATAGCAAGGGCCAGCCAGATAGCTCAGTGGATTAAAGTGCCTGCTTAAGCAGGCGCAGGACTGGGGTTTGATCCCCACCGTGCTATGCTGGCCCTGCCCCAGTGACGTGCTGAGATGGTGATTGAGATAGCATGGTGGCACATACCTGTAATCCCAGCGTTTAGGAGGCTGAAAACAGGAGGATCACTGAGTCCTATCTATACAGTGAGACCCTGTAGACCCTGTACTAAATACATACATACATACATACATACATACATACACTGACAGCAGAGCTATACTTCACTGATGCGTGATTTCTATCTGAATCGACCCAAAGAGCCCTCAACTAATGGGCAACAGTCCCAAATGCATTCCTCTGTTTCTATTATATAGCAGCATTCTTTCCTCCTAATTCTGATCAGGGACAATTTCCTGTTTTCAGAATACTAATTCTTCACTTTGCTTGCCAGTTTACTAGCACATAGAGAACTGAGGAAGCAATCATGGCTTTATGTTCTTGTGAAACTTACTGTGTACCTTAATGGAAAACCTGCATTCATAAAACCTACAGTTGCAGACAGGAAATGCAAATTCCCCAAGGGTAGCAGTGAGCAGGGCACTCCTGTCTCCACTCTGGGACACGGGATACAGAGCTCTATATTGACAACTGCGTTGTATGCCACACCCTGAAGGGCCCCATCCCAACAGGGTGTCTCCTCCAAGCTGACGGCTTATCTGGGTCTTTAAGAGGGCTTTTGCTGCTCTTTTGGAGCAGTAACTTCTGGACCATGCAGTGTCTAGTGCTAGCACTAGCTATGTGCCACCATTATGTTGCTAGGCAATAAATAAGCGTCTTGGTCTGAGGTGATGTTTTGCAGGATCCTATATCAATAGAATAAAACTTGGGTGGCTCTGGAGACTGACACCCTGCACGGCAGGCACTCCAGGCAGAAAAGGCAAGTCCACAGCTAGAACATTCCAGCTCATTGTTTTCACTCAAAGTGAAACATGTTTTTGAGGATGGGGTAGACCAATATGATCAATTTGCCACCAAGGTCTTTTCAAAAGATACTAGATGTCAGGGTTCAGTGCTGATCTCTACTGAACATGCATCAGGTCAGCCTTGGAGCCCATATAAAGTCTCCAGCTTGGCCACTGTAACCACCCTTGCTCCTGCGCACTTGAATGAGTACCGGGGTGGCCAAGCACAAAGGCTGACTGGCATCTATGGTCTACTTTGTCACTCAGGGCCTCTTTTGCAATGATATACTCTACTGACTATTAACCTACAAAATGATTATTCTCTGCCTTTGTATCCACTCCAACAGATTCATCTTCATGTCTTTCCTGAAGGCTATTTCTCAACTAACAATAATTGTATATGTTCATAGTCTTAAAGACTTCCTTGTATCTGAACACTTATTATCTTGCTCCTCTCAGATTAAGCCTATAAATCTACAAATCCCTAATGTTAGGCCACTTCCTCCTATATAATGTGTGTGGCCTTTTGCATTGCCTGAAACTCTACCCATTTAGTTTCCCTTTGCCACTATCTTTCAGTGTCATTTCCCAGGGGTCAGCAGTCCATTTTTGGCAGCCTATGTAACAAGCTGACCCAAACCAACACACTTCTAGTTTTACCAGTGTGGCAAGCTCCAGTATATTTGTAGGACTTACCTTCCACCCTCTCGAGTGCATGTATCCTATCAAGATAGCCAGAGCATTTAGCTCCCCAGGCCCAATTCACATGCAGTTGTCAACACAGTAAATTAAAATTATGTTCTGTGGAAAATCAGGATGGTGCAGTAGCCTTCAAGGTACCCTCCCACAGAGTAGGAGAATTTATATAGCCTTGGACAAAACCAAGGATGTGTACAGTGTGTGGGGGTCCAACCCTCTCAGGGGAACAGGGTAGAGGGAAGATGGAGTGAAAAGAAAGAAATCCAGGGTCAGGAGGACCAAGCTGTTGGCTCAGCTTAGTAACTGTGTTTATTGGTTCCAAGGTTATATACAGAAAGTTTTGATCATGTGCCCAATATTTGCCCTAGTTAACTCTAAGTCTTCCCTGTTTCCCTGGGAATGGAATAGCCTGCCAAGGCCAAGCTGGTAAACAGGAGATTGCACATTGCAGAGCCCTGCGCCTGCAGGTGAGTTCTTTGCTCAAACCCTGGGAATGCATGTGAGCCCATTGCTCAGACCACAGGCCAAGGAAGCTGTGCACACTGCCACATTTACTTCCTTATGACTATTCATTCTGGGACCCAGTCTCCAACACAGTGGTCCTATGTAAATACAAGTCCATCCGATAGGTATGGAAGACAGTGTACTATTCAAGCAAAAACTGTATGCCATGTTCCCAGTTTTCTCTTGTCCTGCTGATAATGTGCTGAATTTGAGTTGCTAGTATTTTGTTGAAACTTTTCACATTTGTATTCATATGAGATATTGAGCTACAGTTTTCTTATAGTATCTTTGACTGGCTTTGGTATCACAATAATGCTGATCTCATAGAGTGAGAAAGGAAGTATTTGTTCCTCTTCTGGTTTTTGTTTTGTTTTGTTTTGTTTTTTGTTTTGTTTTGTTTTGTTTTGTTTTTTCAAGAATTTTAGAAGGATTGGTGTCCATTCTTTAAATGTTTGTTGTATTTCACATTGATATATTTCTTCATCATCACAAGTGATGCCACCTGGTCTAGGCTTTTTGGGCGATGTTGATTATTGATTCAATCTTTTCTTAAAAATCTGATTTTCTATCTACTGTGGAATCAGTAAGGTACTTTGTGTGTTCTAGGAAATTCCTATCTCACCTGCATCTCCTTTGTATCTCCTGATACAGTTGCTCATAATTCTCTCATAGCCATTTTTGTTTCTATAAAATTGGTAATAATATCCTCATTCTTATTTTTTATTTCGGTAGTTTGAGTCTTCATTCTTTTGTTCTTAGACTAGCTAAAGATTTGTTAATTTTGTTTTTCTTTTTCAAAGAACCTACTTCTGATTTTGGTAGCTATTATCTTTCCAGTTTCTATTTTGTGTGTTCCACTTTAATCATTTTTCCTTTCTTATGCTAGCATTAAGATCGCTTGGCTCTTTTTTTTTTTTCTTTAAGTCTTTCATTTCAGGCATACATCGGGCTGGGGATTTGGCTCAGTGGCATAAGCACCTGCCTCATTTCAGGTATACAGTTCATTAGTTCAATTAGGTTATGGATTTCAGATTTTTTATATAATTTTAGCATAAATTACAAATTTCTTTCTCTGTTTTGCTTTGCTACATCCCATTTTTAGTACGTTGTGTCTCTATCTTCATTCACTGAAAGGCATTGTCCAATTTCTCCTGTAATCTATTCTTTGACCTACTGGTTAAGAATGCCTTTTTTTTTTTTTGACAGATTTTTATTCATTTTATTTTTCTTGTGTAAAAACTCTTTATGTTGTAGCTACTGCTGGAGCTTCAGTCCCCTGGACAGAGACACTGGTGTGGGTTTTCATAAGATGGGTAATGAATTCCTGACAGGGAGACTCGGTGAACACAGTCTCTTTCCAGAGGTCAGGGGTCAGGGAGCTGAAGGTCTTGGAGATGGCATCAAAGGTGGCCTTAGCAAAGTTGCCCAAAGTAGCAGTTCAGCCCCTGGCAGAGGTGTACCACTCATCAATAGAGCCAGCAGCAGCAGCTTCCTGGGCACAGAGGCTGAGACAATGCCAGTGCCTCTGGGGACAGGCATCAGAGGCACCAACACAGAGCCACAGCAACCATCATCTTGCAAGTAACAGTGTGGGGCTTGCCAGTCGTGTTCCCTCAGTGGCCTCTCTGCATGGGGACAATGGAGAACCTGGCCAGGATGATGGCTCTGCAAGGCAGTGGCTACTTCTTTGGAATACTTTGTACCAGGTCAACATGACAGCTGTAGTCCCCAACAGACCTAGTCCACTGGCCAGCACAAGTTTGCTTCTGCGTAGGCATGATCTTCAGAACTTCATTCTTGAAGACTGTGTCCAGGAAAAAGTCAATAATCTTGGACTCCTTGATGGGTGAGGAAAATAGATAAATTACCTCCAGGGATCTTCATGTCCTTGACCAGCCATCCCAGCTTGATGACAGGAATCCACTCTTTGTCTTCAGCCTTGCCACAAGCTCCACACCCTTGGCCCAGTCCCAGGTCCAGTCCCTGCCCTGCTGCACCCACACCTGTGAGCTCCATGGCCACTGCTGAAGCCTCCACAGAAGGTGCCATGGCCTCCCATGCCTGGGCCCCCAGGGCCTCTGGGGCTTCCTGCTGCACTGACATCATCCACCATTTGGTGTTTGCCCAGAAAAACAAGAATGCACCTTTTGGCCAGGTGAGGTGGTACATGCCTATAATCACAGCTACTTGAGAAGCTAAGGCAAAATGATCACAAATTTGAAGCCCATTTGGACAATGCAGTAGACCCTTGTGTCAAAATTTTAAAAGGGGGAAGGAGTAGAGGATATGGCTCAGGGGTAAAAGACTCCTGGGTTTGATTTCCAGTAACACACACACACACACACACACACACACACACACATTATTTTACACATATTAGTGAATTTTCCATTTCTTCTGTTTCTGATTTGTAATTTTGTTTCTTTTATCTTCAGAAGAGATGCTTTACATGATTTCATTCCTTAAATTACTTATAATTACCAAGACTTGCTTTACGCCCTAACATATGGTTGATCCTGGAGAATGTTCTAGGTACACTTAGGAAGAAAACTATTATGAAAAGAAGAGTGGGGGCGGGAGGCTGGCGAGAGAGCTCAATGACTTCAGTGCCTGCCTGGCAAGTGCAAGATCCTGAGTTTGGGGCCCGCGAGATAGCTCAGTGGACTAAGTGCCTGCTTAGGCAAGTGCTGTGACCAGGGTTTGAGCCCCAGTACTATATGCAGCACTGGCCCCATCCCCAGGGCACACTGACCTGGCAACTGTGTGGTGTGGTGGCACACGCAAGTAATCCCAGAGTTGGGGAAGCTGAAGCAGTAGAATCACTACGAGGCCAAACTGTGCAGTGAGACCCTGTACCAAATACATAAATTTTAGAAAAGAAAAAAAAGATCCTGAGTTCCATCCTGGGTACCAAAAGAAAAAGAACTATTCTGCTCTTATTGAGTGGAATGAACTATATATGACTGTTATTAGATTATGTTGGCTTTTGAGGGAAGGTCTAGATGGCCCTGGAGGTGGACCCCAGGGCTCTCTCACTGAGCCACGTACCCTATATAGTACAGGCTGGCCTTGAACTCAGGGCAGTCCTCCTGCCTCAGCCTCCCATGTTGGGGTACAGGTGTGTGCCAGCATGCTCAGCGTTTTTTTTCCCCCGAGACAGGGATATGCTAATTTTCCCACATATTTTTATTAATTTTCTCAGTGTTGAGAATTAAAACAAATTCATTGCAAACTAATTTATGTAATACCATTTTATTTTTGATAGTATGTGCTGCTATTCATTGCTGTCCTCTCTTTATATTATTATCACATATTACTTATTTATACTTTGAGTGCCTAGCACATAGATTTATGATTATTATTCTATGTATTTGCCTATTAAATTATACAGGAAAGGCTAGAAACTATAAAATATATTAGAAGTAGAGAAATATTTCCTTTTGTGTGTCATTATATAGTTAGCCCTACCAGAACTTATTTTTCATATGATTTCAAGTTACTTTCTTTTTTTGGCTTTTTGAGACAGAGTCTAACTATGTAGCCAGGCTGGCCTCGAACTTGTAGCAACCCTCCTGCCTCAGCCTCCTGAATGCTGAGATTTTGACACATGCGCCACCACCCCACTGCTCATTTTCTTCTGTTTCAGCTTAAAGAACTCCCTTGAGCTTCTTCAGGATGGGTCTTCTGGTAATGATCTCTCCTGCTTTTAATTCAGAAGTTTTAATATCTCCTTTATCCTTGATGCATAATTTGCTGAATACAGAATTCCTGCTCTGTAGGAAAATTTTTTTCTTTTTAATTTTAAATGTGCCACACCACTACTCTATTCCTTCATTCCTTATGGGACATCCGCTGCTACTCTTATTAAAGATTGCCTTTATATAAGTTGCTTTTCTTTGCTGCTGTCAAAATCTACTCTTATGTTTTGAGAGTTTGATAACAATGTGATTTGATGTGGGTCTCTGAACTTATCCTGCTTTACATTCTTTAGAACTTTAATTTGGGAGGTTCGACAAGTTTAGGGCCCATGGCTTCTTCAAATACGTGTTCTTTCGACCTCTTCTCCTCCTCCCTCTCCTTCCTCATCCTTCTTCCTCCCTCCCTCCCTTCCTCTCCATCCTATGTTTGTGTCTTAGTGTGTTAGATGTGTCTAAAGTTTCCTCAGGTTTGGTTCAATTTTCTTCTTTCTATTCTTCAGGCTGAATTTTTCCAGTAATTTTCCCTATGGAGTCTTGAACTCTTTCTTCTGTCTGCTCAACTCTGCTCTTGAGCTCCTGCACGAGTTTCCATTTCAGCCATCCTATCTCATCATCATAGCTCTGCACTCACAGTTTCTGTTTGGCACCTGCTGCAGTTGGATCTGGAGTGACCGCTCAGGCTCCTACGCTGAAGGTTGCTCACCAGCCTGCAGCGCGAGTGTGTGGCAGCTCAGCAGGGACTGCCTGCCTAGCATGCATAGGGTCTGCGTTTAATCCCGTCTCCTCTCCCTCACGCTCTCACTCTCACTCTCGCTCTGTTTAGAGAATTAAAGACAGACTTCTAACAGAGAAGAGATATTTTACAAATGCATGTAACTGATTAATTTCACACTCAACATATAAAAAGAGCTCTAAAACTGTAAAAATAACAAACATTTTTAAATAGAAAAATGATTTTAAGAGAAATTTCACCACAGAAGATATTTGGATGGCAGCAGGCACATGAAGAGGTGCTTATTCTCACCAGCCATTAGTAAGTGAAAATGAAGATTACAGCGAAATATTCCATCCAGCTATCATAATGACTGTACCAAGTGCTGTGAAGGATGTAAGAAGGTGCAATGGTGGGAATCTAAAATGTTGCAACTATAAAGAAATATTTTGACATTTTAAAAAAATTTGCTTAACACACATTTACCCTATAATCTAGCCATTCTTTGCACAGGCACTTAGCCAAGAAATATGAAAACACATGCAAATTATGTATTAAGCAAAAAGGCTTATATAAGAATATGAATATTCATAGCTGCATGATTTGTTACAACCCAAACTGAAAACCCAGTGTAAATAGAAAAGTGAATTGTAGTGTACATTAAAGTACTTTACATGAAAGAATAAATTACTGATACATACTACATATAAATAATTTTCAAAATGATTAGCTGTGCAAAAACAAAGTAGGTTTGTTTATTTCTTCTAAGAGTACTTTCTTGGGGCCAGGATATATCTCAGTGGCACAGCTGAGTGTGAGATTATGAAGAAAATTGAACCAAACCTGAGGAAACTTTAGACACATCTAACACACTAACTGCCTGGTAAGTGCAAGGTCCTGAGTTTGACTCCTGGTCCAAAAAAAAAAAAAAAAAAAAAAAAA
>NW_004524729.1:6359145-6407443 GCF_000260255.1 Octodon degus | reverse complement strand
GAGAGGAGAGGAGAGGAGAGGAGAGGAGAGGAGAGGAGAGGAGAGGAGAGCGGAGGGGAGGAGAGAAAACTGTTTAGGAGACAGCCCCAAAAGCCAACAAAATAAACTGCCAACTTCAATTTTAGTAATCCAGCTTTTTAGCCAAGACAGAAAGAAATTGGTTTTTATGGAATGTTGCTGTGCTACAGAAGGGACATTCATACCCACATCAGACTTTCCCATGTGGCCAAACCAAGCATTTCAGACCATTAGTGGGAAGATTAGTGACTCCCGATGGTCCCTGTGACAAGTCTGGCTTGTTCACCAGCAGCTCCTCACTAATGGGCTCTCACATGACACACACACAAATGTTTACAGTCTGTCAAACCCCGCTCTAACTGTGTCCTACTCCTCATTTCATGGTCACACAGACTTTGCTCACATCTTCCCAAGGACACAGAACTGACGAAAGGTAGAGCAGGCCTCTGTCTGAACCCAAGCAGACGGGAATCTCGAGCGCGGCGGCTCATGGCTGCTAAGCAGATGACTGGTCCCTCGCGCTGCTCATCAGAGCCTGATGAGCAAGAGTGGCCCATTGCCGGAGCCCCTTAGGGTTTCTCTTACAGGACCTCTCAGGCAGCTGCAAGCACTGCAGGTTGGCCCTGGTCCCGCCGGGGCAGCATGGGGCAGAGCTGCCAAACAGCACCTCAGGCTCTCTGCAAAAACTTCATTTGGACTGTGTGGTCACGCCTCCCCAAGCCCCTCATCATTCCTGTCTGCTGCTGGCCTTTTCCATGGTTTCTGCATAACATCTTTATATCCTTAGCACTTAAGTTGTTTCTGTTCCTTGGGAGAGAAGATCTTAAATAAGATCTTATTTAAGCCACTCCAAAAGGTATACACACATTCACACTGCTGCAAAGCTTTAGCAAATAATGTTTAAATTCACCTGAGTCCAGAAATAAAGTTAGTCACAGGCCAGTAAGGAACTTGGATGGGCAACATTCAATCAGCCAGCCACCTACATCTGACTGACACAGAGGTTCGTTCTGGCTGCTCAGTAGCTTTGTGACCATCGTGTTCTGGGGAATGCAACCTTCCACACAGCAGCCTCCGAGTGGGTGTCTTTCCCTGGCATGTGGAGAACAGGAGCTCCTAGAAGACTCTGACTCTCACCCTCTCTTTCCTGGGCATGCCACCTGGCCTCTCCTCTTATTCACTTATGCAGATCCAGTCCCTCATTGCTAACCTCTGTCAGTTTCACTAAGTGTGAAACACAGACCATGCCAAGCCTATGGTCCTACATCACCTTACTCCAGTTTTAAAAAGTAAGGTTTGAAAAACTCAAAACCATTCATATATCCAGTCCCGTTAGAGAGGATGGAAGTGATGGAGGCAGGCTTGGGTTGTGTGTAGGTGGGCAGACAGAAAGAAGGCCAGAAAACATTTCCTCATGTATATATATATATATATATTTATAAATATATACATTTATTATTTCAGATTAACTGTTCACTGGTCTGTTGAGAACAGTTTCAGATCGGGAGGAGGAGATGAGTTCTGGGAGTTCAGGGGTCTCCATGCCATGTAAGAGTTTCTGAGGCCTGGATTGCCCATCCCCCTCAGAGCCTCTATGAGCTGCTGGAGGCTCTGAGCAAAAGAAAGTCCTTGGGTCGGTCTGGTGGGAGATGAGGGTGGGAGGGGAGGTGGGGGCGGGGGTGGAGGAGATGGGGAGAATGAGGGCGGGCGTGGGGCCTGGGCTGCAGGTGGTCGGGATTGAGGTGCAAAAGGTTGAAGTGGGCGAGGGGGGCGACCAAGGTTTTGGAAATACCAAGGAGGTTTAGCAGCAGGAGGGCGGGAGGAGGGGGGCAGGGCTGGGGGCAGGGGCCGAGTGGTGGGGGGAGGAGGAGTAGCTGGCTGAATTGCATGCAGAGCACTGGGACCGATCTTGGAAGCAATCCAGTCCAGATAGTCCCAAGTTGCTGTGTAGATTCCAGGGCGCTTAGCACGGGCACAGCCTACGCCCCAGCTCGTGATCCCAACAACCACGAAGGGGCTGTTCGTGTTGTCTCTGCACATGAGAGGCCCGCCGCTGTCTCCCTGCCCAAAGGACACAGTGGTCACTCACCCTGAGCCACTCTCCCTGTGTGGGGGTCATGGGCTCTAGGAGGACACTTGCTACAGCCGAGTGGTTTCCTGATGCCAGAAACACAGCTGGTTGTGAAGTTTGAGCTGGTGCCACAGCCTCCAGGGAGCAGTGAGAGGGTGTGGCTGGAGTGGGTTTCCCATGGGGGGGAGGTGAGTGGGCCGTAGTGCATGCATGGGGCTTTACTGAATGCAGGAACATGTGTGGCTCTGCATGCTTTCTGTCCTGGGGAAAGGACGCAGACATTCTCTCCAGGGACAGTTCAGGCAATGTATTCTTTGTGCTAAGTTCTCAAGTGCTAACTGTGGTGATAGAGCTCTGTCTGGGCAGCTGGTGGGTGTCATCTCCAGTCCTCACTGTGGCTATATATGATGCTGGGAGAAGAGACAGAAGAATCACTAGAACAGAGCCCTTGGCAGAAAGTGGAGCTAGTGGTCCAAAAAAGAAGTGTTCTCAGGATCTGGGGAGGCCTACGGGACCAGGGGTCTGGCCCCAGGAGGGTTACCTGGCAGGTGTCGATCTTGCCTTCTGGGTACCCCGCACACACGTTGGTTGACATGACCCGCCCATTGTACCACTGGGTCGAGTTACACAGGTCGAGGTCGATAAGCTCCACGCGGGCCTCCAGCAGCACAGGCGACGGCCTGGGGGCTGCAGCCAGCCGCACAGTGGTCAGTGACTGAGGAGGACAGAGGGGGCCTCACCTCTTCCCTCCACCAAACCCCATTCTCTAACACTCTGATTAAACCCAGATCTCTCAGCCAGCACCCGACCTGTCCTCATACTCTCCTGCACACTAAGAGGAGATGGGGAGCAGGTAGAGGCTGTCACCAGCATATGTCCTCAGGGTAGACAAGGCTGACAGAGGTCACAACATTCATTTGATCTACATGGTTCTTTTGTTTTCACTTTGGATCTGGGGCTGGAGCACAGTCCAGCCACAGTGGGGACGTTGGGGGCTGAGACTTGGCCAGGATCACTTCTTTTTAGAGCCAAATCTGAGCCACATCTTCCATTCCCCACAATCTGGCAAGAAAATCACCCTCCCTGCTTTTTGTCCTTCATGAGGACTCTTCCCTAGGTGTAGACAGTATCTTTTGAAGCAGGTCTAGTTAGCCTTTCCCCAAATGCTTCAAACCTGCTCTAAGGAGGTTTCAGGAAAGAGAGAGCTGAGTCAGGGCCTTCTTCACAGTCCCAGATTCCTTCATGACCTGGGGGTGGGAAAGGCCAGCTATGCTACAGCTCACTACTGATGCTTTTTGCATCTGGCTCAAACACAGCCCGAGAAGCAGTGTAGCTGTGCCTCTTCTGCCAAGTGCAGGAGCAGGATCCCAGTGGCAGCAGATGCACTGGTCCCTTCCCACACAGCACCGGAAGCCTGACAGGTGGGTCTGGATGTCTGTAGCATGGGTGGAAACAGCTCAGTGCAGGCAGACCTAGAGCACACCCATGCAGGCCTAATATTAAACAAGAAGATGCAAAGAGCCACATGTGCAGTGCTGAGTGCCCAGTGTGCAGTGCTAAGTCTCAGGGTGCAGTGCCGAGTGCTCAGGGTGCAGTGAAGAGTGCTCAATGTGCAGTGCAGAGTGCTCAGGGTGCAGTGCTGAGTGCTCACAGTGCAGTGCTGAGTGCCCAGTGTGCAGTGCTAAGTCTCAGGGTGCAGTGCTGAGTCTCAGGGTGCAGTGCTGAGTGCCCAGGGTGCAGTGCAGAGTGCTCAGGGTGCAGTGCAGAGTGCTCAGGGTGCAGTGCAGAGTGCTCAGGGTGCAGTGCTGAGAGCCCAGTGTGCAGTGCTAAGTCTCAGGGTGCTGTGCTGAGTGCCCAGGGTACAGTGCAGAGTGCTCAGGGTGCAGTGCTGAGTGCCCAGGGTGCAGTGCTGAGAGCCCAGTGTGCAGTGCTAAGTCTCAGGGTGCAGTGCTGAGTGCTCAGGGTGCAGTGCAGAGTGCTCAGGGTGCAGTGCTGAGTGCCCAGGGTACAGTGCAGAGTGCTCAGGGTGCTGTGCTGAGTGCCCAGGGTACAGTGCAGAGTGCTCAGGGTGCAGTGCTGAGTGCCCAGGGTGCAGTGCTGAGTGCCCAGGGTGCAGTGCTGAGTGCTCAGGGTGCAGTGCTGAGTGCCCAGGGTGCAGTGCTGAGAGCCCAGTGTGCAGTGCTAAGTCTCAGGGTGCTGTGCTGAGTGCTCAGCAGGCCCTTGGTAGATGGATGCTGAATGCATGTTTTCCAGGCTTTTTTCCAGTGCCAGGAATATGGGAGTTTCGTGTGTGACCTGCCTTTGGGGAAGTAGTGACACTGAAATAACAATGACAAGAATTGTGATCATTATTATTGTTCATCATTAAAATGACTTTTTAAATCTATGGCAGGACCCATAGGCATAAAAGCTATGGGCCTCACTGTAAAGAACCAGGTGTACTGAAGCAGAAGATGGTTTTCTTAATCCTGGACATTGGCCTTAAATTATAGGCACAAAAAGCCTACAAGAATTCAAAATTCAAGGGAAAGAAGTGGTATTCTGGGGCAGCTCTTCCAGCCTCAGAGAAGATGAATTCAAGGAGGAGGAAAAACAAGAAAAGTGGGACCAAGGAGATAGCTCAGCAGCATAAGTGCCTGTCTGGCAAGCTCAAGGTCCTGAGTTTGATCCCCAGTGCCACAAAAAAAAAAAAAAAAAAAAGAAAGAAAGAAAGAAAGAAAGAAAGAAAGAAAGAAAGAAAAAAGAAAAGAAAAGAAAAGGAAAGGAAAGAGTAAGTCACAGTTTGGAGCTGGCAGCTTTCTCAGAAACTGGGACTTAGGGGTAGGGAGTATGTTTCCAAAAACAAAACAAGATTTAAAAAAAAATAAAAGGATGAGAGATTGCTCACTACATTTCCATGGGGACTCCAGAACAAAAAATCTTCTTTGACATCCAAAATTGAGCTGGAAACCTACAATCCTCCTGAGCAACATAGCAGTAAAAAGAGGGCGTGGAGTGAGGACCCTGAGATCAGCCTCAAGAACAACATGAAGCTCTGAGCTGTGAACACTGTCAGAGGGTAAACAGGAGGTGGGACAAGAATAATGCTGTCCTCACTCTGGATGCCATGCAGAGCCACAGGCATCAGCAGCTGGGATGGAGGGAGGAACCGCAGGCCGGTAAGCATCGCCATGGAGCCGTAAAGGCCAGGGAGAGCGAGGGGAGCTGAGACAAGACCACCTTCCTAGAGGGCTAAGACACTGACAGACTTCTTGAGAGCTAGATAAACCTCACTAGGAAGAGGGAATATGAGTAAAGGGAATAATCCCAAATTATTAATTTTGTATTATAAAAAAGGCTGAATTTTAAATCTCAAATGACTAAATTGCCTTGAAATAGGAAGCCTAATTTTTTTGTTATCAAAAAAAGAGAAGGTAAAGATAACATTAATTGCAGTCCCATTTTCATATCCCTACCGTGACTGGATGAAAATGCATACAACCACCTCAGGAAAGCTGAGAACATCAGTAACGTGCAGAGACCCCAGTTCTAACTCATAAAACATTGCGACTTGTTTCTGCCACCTAAGGGAACAATCTGTTGCCTCTAGGATAAACTGTGCCTCTAGGCTCAAGTATGTGTGGAGAGGTGTCTGGGACTGAGACCACAACCATGGCGTCAGCTGTGACTGTTAAGTGCTCCCTGGGCCCTCCATAAATTGTGCTGCTGTCGAAGGTTCCCCTATTCCCTACCCAGCTGGTGCCAGGTGAGCCACATAGTGGGTGAGACATCTGGGCAGGCAGCTTTGTCAAGAACAGAGATGCAGAGACACATTAGTTCTCATCTTGAAGGGAAGGGTCCTGCTAAACAGCTCTGAGGGGCCTGAAATACTGGAATAACTATGAACTGCAAAAAACCATACCCACCCCCTGCTTCCCTCCCAGTCTACACAGAAGATTCCAAGTAACTCCGATGAGTAAGGACAGATTTTGGTGCTCTGACTGCTCAAGGATGGAGCCCAGGAACCTGCTGGATAAAGAAAGCCCTGTACTCTCAAAGGCCAGGACATTCAGTACCTCTCAGAAGACATCTGATCTGACCCTCCCATTTAGAAAAACTAGCCCACTGCCACAAAAACACATTAATCTATTTCTTCAAATGCTTTTCAGGGTATGTTTCCAATTTGCAGAATCTAGACATTAAGGCTTCAGGTGCCAGGTACAGACACAGCCTTGACCTCATTCTGAAAAATGCCAAGGTTCTACTTGTACCTCTGTTCAGCCTTCCCTTAGAAAGCCACCAATTCACCAACACAAATCATGTGGCCTTGGGCCAGGGACTCAGCTTCTCTTGTCTCTCCAGGTATACAAGGGAGCATGCTGGACTGTATCTGTGGTACCGTAAGGGCTGACAACTGCCCAGCCAGTCATCACCCATGAACCACACTGGCTTATTATTTCTCTATGCAATTTGCTGTGCTACAAAAGCCAAATTCCAGTCTGACTTTTCTGTCAGCACAAAGATCATTCTCCCAGACTAGCTAGACAGAAGTTACTTGTCAGTGTGTGATCCTCAGGACCCGCCCTCGGGAATCTTCCCTCTTCAGTGACCAGCAGTGCCCTGCTCGGAGTACCTCCCATACTCACCATTCTCTCTGATATACCCCCAGCCAGCCACGTAGCAGGTCTGGGGAATTTTGGGAGGGCCTGCCTTAAAAGTGGGCAGGCAGCCTGGCCCAATGAACTGCCCACATGAAACAGGAGGGGTGATCTTCAAGAGAGCAATGTCGTTCCCTTCATTCACAATGTTGTACTTCTCATGGATGACGATTTTCTCCACATATCGCTCCTGCAGAGGTGCTCGCACTGGCTTATTGTTCCCATATTCAATTTCCTGTGCTCCAAAAACCAGTCTCCAGTCATAGACTTTTCTGTGGGCACAAAAGTCATTCTCATAGACTGGCTGGACAGAAGCACTAGGGACCCCCATCTGCATGTACCCACACATACTTTTTGCTGTCGAAGCAGTGAGCAGCTGTGAGCACCCAGTGGGAATTCAGCAGGATGCCACCACATGCGTGGTACCTGCGGTTGTTGTGGGCCATGAAGATTTGGAGGCTGACCATCCAGGGCCAGGCCCCGAGCTGTGCTGTCTGCCCTCCAACAAGCCGGATGTTCCCTTGTAGGCTCTGCCTGAACCGCAACCCACAGGGACCACTGAGGAGAAACCAGGCAACAGTTCACTCATCTCCATGAATAAGGGAAGCAAGAACATTAGGTTGAGAAAGAGATAGGAGTTGGCTCGCAGCAGCCTGGGGCTCCGGGAAATAATCAATTAGGAGGCGATGCAAGAAGCAGTTGTGTAAGCACTGGCAGGAGCAGGGCCTTGGGCAGAGCAGCAAGCTAAAACTGGGATAGAGGAACTGGAAGTAAAGAGATATAATAACCTGGGGTCTTCAGAGACAATCTTGGCTAAGAGAGCCTGGCCAGAGAAAGGCAGGTGCTGAAGGGGTCTTGGGCGGCAGATCTGGGTTAAGTGTGACAGAAGGAGAGCACAGCTACAAGCAGTATAGCGGCCCATAGGCATGGGGCACACTAGGAACAGGAGCATCCAGAGGTGTGAGCCCTGAGCCCTGTATCACAAGCAGAGCACTGTAGTTTGTGGCTTGCTGCCATATGGGGCCTCTGGGTGATGAGAAGGCCTACAGGTGAGTGTAGGTGCTCTAGGCCTTTGGAGTCAGGCCAGTGTGGGACACTTCAGCTGCCCACAGGAGGGCAGGGGTCCCAAAACTCTGAATTCAATGTCTGAGAAGTGGTGGAGCTGGTCACCAGGCCAGTGGGGGCACAGATCTGGGAGCTAACGAGTCCCTCTCAGGGCAAACTGTAGACCACTGGGAACTCCCAAGCCCTGGGCTGATGGCGCTGAGAGCAAGAAGGGTAAGTGTTAGGTCTGTGGGTCAGGGACTGCTAAGGCTCAGCCCTAGGGCTGCCATACCCCTGGATGGAGGGAGACTGGGTGGGACCTGCTGTACAGAAGAAGCTCTCCCCACCAGGTTCCCCTGACACTTACTCACAAGTGGCGTTATCTTTGGCAATCACAGACACAGCCAATACCAGCAGAACGGCAGTTGGCAGCATCTCCACCATACTCTTGCTCCAGCCAGGCTCGCGCGCTGTGACCTCACAGAGCTCTGTGGCTTCCTGGCCAATCAGCATGTCCACCCCACCCCCACCCCCACCATTACTCTCAGACAAGCCAGACAGGCTCCTAGGTTTAACTGATTCCTGCAAGGTGACTTCCTTACTTCCAGCACCCCCATTTATGGCTCCATGCCCTCTGTCACAAGGCCAAGGTCTTCAGTGACAATTTTTCTTCCAAGGAGCCACTCTGTGAAGATTCAGGGTCTGCCCCTTTTTGAACAATAACCACAGCAGATTCAGGAAATGAGAAGCAGTTTGGTCCTGTGTGATGACACGATACAATGCATCCATAGTTAAAAGCAGTCCCAGCTGGAGAGATAGCGTAGCGGTTTACGCATTAAGCTCTACAGTGTGAAATCATAGGTCTGCCTTTGGAGCTGGGGAGATAGTTCAGTGGAGTAAGTACTTGCCTGGCAAGCGCAAGGACCTGAGTTCAATCCCCGGTTCCGCAAAAAAAAAAAAGAAAAAAAAAAAGCAGTCCTATTCAACAAATCAGTGGTCCTTAATACTGGGTAGAGGAAACTTAAGAGTCTTCCACAGGTATACTGTCAGCACAGTTTTCAAAGGGACATTTTGAATTTCCTTAATTTGTGACCCAAAGCCATCCTCCCTGTCCATTGCTGGGAATCACAGTCTTCTATTTCATTAATAGATACTTCTCAGGTAAAGTTCAAACAGTCAACATCTCTGGCCATTCAAGAAATGCAAATCTAAAGCACCATTAAGATTCCATCTCATGCCACAATGAATGGCAATCATCAAAAAATCAACCTATAAGAAATGCTGATAATGCTTTGGGAAGATAGCTCAGCCACGTAAGTGCCTGCCTGGCAAGCACAAGGTCTTGAGTTCAATCCCTGGTACTACACACACAAAAAAATGCTTTGAGAGGGGCCAGGGAGATGGCTCAGTGGAATAAGCGCTTCCCTGGCAAGCGCAAGGGCCTGAGTTCAATCCCTGGTTCTGCCAAAAAAAAAAAAAAAAAAAAAATGCTTTGAGAAAAAAGAGTACTTCTCTATTGTTGATGGGAGTATAAATTAGTATAACCACTATGGAAAACAGTATAGAGATTCCTCCAAAAACTAAGACTAGAGGGTCAGTTGGACCCAGCTCTTCCCTTTCTATGTCTATTTTCTCAGCGTTAAAGTCATCATACCACAATGATGCATATCCATGTTTATAGCAGCACAATTTATAACAGCTATATCTTGGAAATGGTTCATATGCCCATCAACTGGATAAAGAAAATGTGATATTTAAATATAACGGAGTATCACTCTGCCATAAGGAGGATAAACATCAGACATTTTTAGGTAAATGGATGTTTACCAAGACCATAATCTTATGTGAAATAAATCAGATACATAAGTCTTTTTTTTTTTTTTTAATGCAGTTGGTACAGGGTCTCACTATGCAGCTTGGACTCATAGTGATCTTCCTGTTACAGCCTCCCTAACACGGGGATTACAGGTGTGTGACGCCACACCTGATCTCTTTGGCCAGCTCAGTGTGCCCAAGGGCAGGGCCCACTCAGCTAGTGGTGGGGATCGAACTCAGGCCCCTGCACTTGCCTAAGCAGGCACTTAGTCTGCTGAGCTATCTTGCTTTCCCCATATACATAAGTTTAAATATCACATTGTTTGTCTTACATGGGAAACCCAAAGTATAAATAAAGGCAAAATGGGGGATAGATAATAAGCAATAGGAAGAGCTTTTTCAAATAGGAAGGGAAGCAGAGATGAGGGGAGAGGAGAAGAAGGAAAAGGGATTTAAAGGGAAAAAAAGAATTGAAGGAAAAGTGGAAACAGCTTTTGAAAATAAGGAGGGGAAGAATGGTTGCAGGGAGGAGAGGGAAGCGGACAAAGAAAAAGTCTTGTTGTGTAAGTGTACAAATCTCCCACGATGAACATGATCATTATCTACCTCAAACATGTATGAATAAAAATAAAAAATAAAGTAAAGCGCGCACATGCACACACACACACACACACACACACACACACACACACACACACACAGTCTCCTATTTCCTTCTTGAAATATTTCCAGGCCTTGTGGCAGGAGAGGGGAAACCCAGCCAAACAGCTGGACATGACTTGTTAAAGTCCTGAGATCCAGAGCACCTGACAGTGCAGAATCCAAGATGATTCTGCAGGTCCTGAACACTGTACTTGAAGCTAACCCGAAAAGTATTATTTTTGATTCTTCATTTATACCTGATGCAAAACCAAGCAAGTCTCTGATAGGATGGTTTAAATATGGTCCCAGACCAAGTGAGGGTTTTTATAGTTCAGCTGTCCCAGATGTCTTATTTGCAGGAGGGAGAAGCCAGTCCTAAGAGCTCCAGATACCAAAAGACTCCCCTCCACTGTCCTTGTGGCCACTGTGAACCTGTTCACCAGCCTGTTCACACACTGCAAAGTGTACTTGCTCTCCACCTTTAATAGATGTACATCTCCACTACCTGTGCAGTGTGTCGAGGCCAATCTTTTATTCAGGACACCAAGAACCTGGAAGGAATTTCCTCGGAATTCATCAACTGGTAACTCTCTTCTCTGGGACCTACGGGCAGCAAGGTGCTTTCTCCTGTGCGTTAATGTCTTTTCATTAGAGCTACTTGCATATTCCTATATGATTATCAGAGATAGCATCTTGCCTGCAAGAGCATGATGATACATGTAGTTGTGGCTTGTGTCTAGATGTCCCCCCAAAGCATCATGCAATAATAGGTGAGGCTTTTTCAGAGGTGGCTGGATCTTGAGTGTGTGATGCTGGCATTAGGGTGTGTGATTACTAAATTAGTTCACTGATAGGTTTGGCACCTGTTGTTTCCACCAGCCTATCAGAAGCTCAAAATGCTGCATCTTCCCTGGGAGTATCACAGATGCCATCTCTCCTGCCAGTCAGGACATTTCATCTGCCCTCCCTGAGTGTTGAGCTTTCAGATGATGGGACAATCTTGATTTCTCTGCCTGAGTTTCTCTTACTAAATTTCATACACTTCATCTCACATCCAGGTCACAGACCCCTCATTTAATGTCTAGTAGATCTCAAATGTCTTACCTGAGCATCAGGGAGTTATCACTGGCTCTTCCTGGGTGTGAAAACATCTCTATACACCACAGGGCCAAGGCCTCATCTGTACCACCCACAGGCCAAGACGTTACATTCTCAGCACTTGAGTGTTCCCTCATTGCATCTTTTCCGCCTAAGAGTAGAAGGTCTTGCATCCTTTAATGAGTGCAGAAAAGTTGCACCTCATCTAGATACGTGTTTTGAAGTCTCAACTGCCAGTGGTGTTTGTGCTCTCATTTGGAAGCCTGCTCTCCTCCACCCAAATATAATCTCACCCTCCTACCTGAAAGTCAGGAGAGTTTACCTCCTCTCCCAGGCTGCTCCAAAGTTTCGTGTACTGTGAGTGTCTAAAGTTTTCTCAACTCCTGTGTGTCTCAAGGTCTTGTCTCCCCTACCTGATGGTCCTGAAATACCATATCTTCTATCTGGGTACAAGGAGGTCTTAGTTGCCAGCCTGAGAATCATGGCTCCTAGTCTGCATTGAGCATAGGCAGATCTTGTCTCTGTCTGGCACAAGGCCTTGCTTCTTCAGCTCATGTCTGGAGTCCCTGTATCTTCTAAAAGGGGTAGGGGAGTCATCTCCCCTACAGAAGCCTAAGTGTACTGTATCTCACTTCCCCTATGAGGATGTTACAAAGTCTTACCTTCTCTACCTCACTGCCAGGCACTCCATCCTTTCTGCCCAACTGGCAGGACATCTCATTTTCTCCAGGAGGATCACTATGAGGCTGAGCAGAGTCAGAGGTCTAATCTCATATGCCTCAACCTTGAGTACTATCACTTTCTCCACTGAACACTCTCTAATATCTGCTCTTCCCCCAAGTCTACTGGTGTCTCCTATTACAGGACAAGGGTGTTTCACCTTTGCTTACATGTAGTGACAAGGTCTGCTTCCCCTACATGTGCCAGGATGATTTAACTGTCTGCCCAAGTCTTCCCCTTTCCTGAATATGGACTTGTGTTACTTTCCTATCTGCCAGCCAAGAGGTTTTACTAGGTTCTGGCGCCAAAGGCCAGAGTCCCCAAGGCCACCCGGCACTTGGCTCAGGCTGAGGCAGAGCTCCCATCCTAGGCCTGAGCTCCACTCTTTCCCCCTCACGGCCCCATGCAGTTTCTCCAGATACCGCCTCCCTCCCCCATACCACTCACCTGAGCAGTTCTCTCTCACTGCATAGTTTCAACAGGATTTCCTTTTTTTTTTTTTTTTAAATTGTCTATTTATTTATTTATTTGGTAGAAGGTCTTGCTAAATAGCTTGGACTCATAGTGATCCTCCTGTCTTAGCCTCCCCAGCAATAGGATTATGGGTGTGCACCACCACACCCTGTCTTGGTGGCCAGTTTGGCTCAGGGCTGGCATGGCATGCTGGACAGGGGATTGAACCTGGTCCTTGTACTTTCCAGGCAGGCATGTAACCTGCCAAGCCATCTCCCCAACCTGCCAACACGATTTCCAATTCCTTCCAGCCCCCATCCTTTGCTGTCCAGGGAGAACTTCTAAAAACCCTGTCCATCCATCCTTGGCATCCAAGTTCACCTGGAGTGCCGCAGGATCTTGGCAATGCTAGTGACACAGGAGGCACCGGGGCCACACTGTCCAGAGATGCTGGTGAGTCCCAAAGGGCCACTGCGGGCAGTGCTGCAGTGTCTTGAGGTCCTGAGTGAGAGAGTGACTGCCCCCCAGGCCCTTGGAGCAGGCTCTCAGCCTCTTCCTACCTGCCTGCTAGGTTTCTCTAGTTGAGGCCTTGAAGGTCCTGAGGCTTTTGGCCTGAACAGTGTTTCATCTTCTCCCTCAAGCCACCCAGATCCCCTGGGTGTTACCATGGAAACCAGGGTTTCCACCCTTGGACAGAGGGGAGCCAGCCTTTCTTTCCTCATGGAAAAGCTGTACTACTCCATGTTCTGAATCCATTGAGGAGACCGAGGATTGCCCCTGCAGCTTAGCACCCAGACCTTCCCCGGGTCTCTTTCCTGGACTTCCTGTGTGATCCTTCTGTATGATGGGCATAATTTCTCACCTGAAAATGAGATTTAAAATTTTAAATGTTGAACGTTTAGAACTATAGGGTCTCTAGACAAAATAGAAAGTTGCCAGGCTAGCCTCAGAAGTGCCTTTACCACCCTTCTTGGGCCTCTAGTCTTCCCTGACCCTCCCTGCCAGGGCTAGGGGGGCGCCTGGTCCCCCATGGGCACACAGGGCACTTCTCCCTGCCAGAAGTCTTGGGCCCTTGGGCTCTTCCTGCTTCTTCTGCTGGCTCCACACCCAGCAAGGCCTGCCTCAGGCTGACGCCTGCTCGGTGATGCTCGTGATGCCCCTCAGTCCATGTGACAAAGTTCTGCAGCCACTGCTCCTCCAGAACCCCTCCCTGGTGTCCTCACCCTGTGGCCCTTGGCTCATTTTCTGCCTTCTCATTGGGCATGAATCCGCCTATCCAATCAGCTGTCCTCATCCTTCCAGGTACCTCCACCCTCCTGTGAACAGCTGCCTCAAGGATGCTGCATGGACCCTCTATTGCCACATTTTGGGCCATCGTAGTGGGCTGCTCACATATCATCTATGCATTCTTGAGGGACAACATCTAGGTCTGTGGGGCCTGGCTCCAGGTAGCATGAAAAAGCAAATCTCACATCCCTGAGCGGCTCTTGACTTCTAGGGGACCACCCAAAGTGAGAAGCTCCAGCTTCCTCTGATGTGAGTGCCAGGGCTGGGAGGGCCCAGGACCAACATCCAGCTCAGACTCTGGGAAGAGAAGGCAGGGAAGGCTTCCTGAAAGAAGGGACGTGGAGCTTAGCCAATAAGCATGATGAAAGGGGGGAATCCAGGCAGGAAGTGGAAATGAGCAGTCAGAGCCTTGAAACACTGTCATGGGCTCAGGGACAGGACTGCAAGGTTGTGGCAAGGATAAGGGCAGCAGGCAGGCCAGAGTGCAGAGGGCGCATGAGGCGGCATGTGAGAAGGCTCCCAAGGGCTCTCTCACATGCAAACAGTATGACACTACTGAGAACAGGGCAGGACTATGGGAAGGAACCACATCAGCTCACATCAGCTCAGAGTGGTGGACTGAGGCTCAAACTCAATCAACAGCTGTAGACAGGACAGTGAGAGACAGGATCTGAAATACACACCAGTAGGTCTTTTTAAACAACTGGACACTGGTAAGACAGTTTTAAACCATAGGTTTAAAAATGGAGGAGCACCTAGAAGTGGCAGAGCACCTGCCTGCCATGTTCACCCCTGGATTTGAACCCCAGCAATACACACAGGAGAGGGAGATGGACAGACAAATGAATGGACAGACAGACCAACCAACCACAGACAACTTCTAGCTGAGGGGATGCCACTCCGTGAGCAGCTGAACACCAGATGCACCAGTGCAGGGAGACTGGGCCCCAGTGCAGTGGATGAGGAACAAGTCAGGCACCGGAGCCCAGAAGTCTTGGCTGCGGCAGAACGCAGCCAAGGCTGAGTTTGGGTGACCAGTATGAAATACACAGCACAGACTCTGCTCTTCATACCCTTTAAGGAGACAACTCAGTCAGGCCTTCATTTCTTATAAATTTATTACATAATAATATTATAATAATTATCAATAATAATATAAGAAACATAGATCTCTGTGGGGTGTATCACAACGTCAGGGTCAGGAGGCCTCAGGACTGGAGCAGGGAGTGAAAGTCCCCAGATGGAACTCCATACAAAAGGAGGGGTGAAGCAGAACTGACCCTGTAAAGTTAAAAACCCAAATTGAACAGAACCAAAAACCCACAGGTGAGTGTGAGACTGAGTGTGTATGCGGCAGTCTGTTACAGTGACTGCTGTGTGTGACCTGGTCTGTTAGCGAGAGGGGTAGTGGGCATGACTATGCCCAAGGAATGGGCCAGCGGCTGGGTGGGCACAGACGGGCATGCCAGGCCCCTGGGCTGTGAAAACTTGTTTTCTTTTTTTTTTTCTTTTATTAAAAAAAGCTAGAAATATAAACAGAAACTTGTGAGTGACGTGGATGGAGCTTAGTCCAGACTCCAAACCCTTGGTTTAAAAATGTCCCAGGGCCCCCCACCCCACAGGTCATTGCTGAGTGTGAGGAGTCACAGTAGGGGGGTCAGGGCACCCTTAGCGGGGTCTCTGACTCTCCTCAGGGCCTGCGGTGGCCTGACTCTTTTTAAGAGTCCCCCAAGATCCCCTCTAAAGCCCAAAGGGGGGGGGCTTCGCCTCCAGGGGACCTTGCAGCGGCCTCCCCAAGCGTCAGGGACTCCCAAGGGACCCCGCTCCAGCTGGGAAGGGGGGGCAAACAGCAGGACCAGGGCAGGACGCCTCTCACTTTCTTTGGAAGAGATAGGGCGCTTCACAGGCACACCCATGCACACACCCTCATCCATAGCCCCCCGAGGTCCAGAACAGCCCTCGGGGCCCCACACGACCAGGCACACACAGGGCTCCCACGAACTCCGCCGCACCCAGGCTGCACACACACAGCGAGGGAACAGGTGCCTTCAGGCGGAGGCAGGGATGCTTCTCTGCTGTAGTTGCCCCAGAAATGGGGAGGAGGCTGGAGCGCCCCCAGCGGAGGAAAGACCCTGTGAGGAAGATGGCCAGGAGTGAGTGCCAGGGCCCAGCCCCAGCCCAGGGCGATGGCCTCCCAGGCCCCCGGCCCGCCGGTGCCCAGTAGGATGAGACATGTGCACCTCCCCGAGCAGCACCTGAAGGGTGGGCGGGGCGCACCGCAGCTCTGCGAGGGAAGAGGCCGAGCCGGGCCCCAGGTGGGCCACCAGGACCCTGGCCAGCCCCAGACCAGCTGGAGCGTCCCCTGCCCCGTGGGGGGTGGCAGTGAGGGGCCGGAGATGGAAGACTGGCGGCTGCGGTGGGACCAGCGGGAGGGCGAGGGGGCGAGGGGGTGGGGAACTGTTACGGACAGAGATATTTGTTCCTTTTCTCGTTCCAAATATAGAGTGGATTAAAATATGCAAAACAGGGGGCTACTTGGACCCCATCGAGAACCCCAATGTCTCCCCCCTCCCCCCAGTCACCAAGGTGTGTCCTGACCTCGCATGCTGGACTAGGTTTCCTCCGGGGAGGATGGCCACCAGGAGCCGCGAAGGAGGGGTCCGGCCAGAGCCCCCCAAGCCCCTTCCGCCCAGCCTCCCTGGTCCGATCCCTCCTGACTGTGCGGGTGGGGCTCGGCGGTGGGGGAGGGCACTAAGCAATGTACAGGGCAAGTCTCCGAGCAACAGCAAACAGGACTATTCATGCAACATTCCTGGCCCGGCCGTCGTCTCGGGGCGGGCCGAGCCCGCGGCCCGGGTGGGGTGGGGGCCCTGCCCGCAGGGCGCAGCGGGGCGGGAGCAAGGTGAGGCGTCAGCTGCCATCCAGCTGCCTGAGCGCACGCTCGATGTTCATGCGGTGGCCCACGCGTGTGACGCCCAGCTCCACGAAGTCGTCCTTGGTGAGCGCGGGCAGGTGTGCGCCTTCGATCTCGTGGTCCTCGAAGCGGTCGCGGTGCTCGCCCAGGTGGATGCTCTCAAGCCAGTCGCCCACGTCGAACTTGCTCCAGAGCTGCAGTGGCTTCTGCTGGAAGGGCCGGCGCGGGCCGGGGGCGCCGGGGCTGGGGCCGGCCGCGGGTGAGGGCAGCGGCGACGGCGAGGGCGAGCGGCTGCGCGCGCTCACGCTGCGCACCACGAAGCGCACCTCCTTGGGCTCGTGCGGGATGGAGAGGCTGGACGACTTGAGGATGGTGGGAGGCGTAAGGCTGAAGGGCCGCCCCGCGCCCCCCGTGCCCGCCCCCAGCCCCTCCACCCGCTCCAGCGAGGCGGGCTTCACTGGGCTCGGGGCGCGTCGCGCCACTGGGTAGCGGCCACCAGGCCGAACCGAGTAGGAGGCCCCGGTGCCCGGGCCCCCAGGGCTGCGCTGCGCTGAGATGGTGCTCAGCTCACCGAGGCTGCTGAAGAGCCTGCGGAGGGAGAGGGATCAGGGCCAGGTGAGGGGAGCCAAGTAAAGCAGGGTGGCAGCGGGGAGCAGGGCAAGGGGCTAGGAAGATGGGGCTGGGGTGACGGACTGGGAGGGATCTCCTATGTTCACCCTGGCCCCTTCCTTTGGCCTTCTGGGTCAAAGCCAGTAGTACCCTGCTCTGGAGACCTTTACACTGGCTGGAATGTAAGGAGGAGGGCTGGTGGTCTGCCATTCCACAGAGGTGCCAACAGCAGCCCACCAGGGCAAAGGCAGCCCTGCCCAAGGGCTGGCTGTGTGGTTCCCAGAGGCTCTAAGTGTGGTCCCATCCACTGCTTCCCTGGATGTCAGACTCAGCAATACCCTCCCTGCCAACCCCAGCTCTGTGCTGTGGAGAAGACCCAGAGGCTGGGGCTGGCACCAAGAAGGCTGGGCATGGGAACAACCAGCACTTACACAAGATGTAACAGTACTGTGGTGTCAAGAGACACGAGGCAGCTTGCATGCCCACATGGGATACAGCACGTGCAGGGGTGAGCACAGCGCACCACACTGTGAAGGCAGCCTCCCTACAGATAATGTGCAACAGCAATGTGCCCACATGGGTTGCAGGCATGCAGCAGCAGTGGCAAGGAGACAGCACACACGCTGATACACGGGCACACACACAGGAAGATGGTACCTCACTTCCCAGCACACCTGCCAACAACCAAGACCTCCAGCCCACCTCAGCCTGACCATGCCCAAGGCCTACCTGGAGTGACTGCTCCAGAGGAAATCACACCCACAGCCCTCATTCCCATCCTACCCCTTACTATGGGCTGTCAGTGGAACCAAACCCCACACAGCCATGCAGAGCAGACCCAGGCAGCCAGGCACAGCATATGGACTGCGAGAGGCATGGGATGGGCATGCTCACTTACACAGCCGGCGCTCAGGACCACCGCGCAGCTAGACAGAGCAGCCACATGCAGATGGGCAGGAGAGAGCAATGAAAGAGAGTGTTAGCAGGCCAGACCCACACGGCCCACAGTCACAGCCACAAAACGGGCAGCCAGGTGCAGGGACCCTGCCAGGGACCCTGTGGAAGGAGGGACTCAGGAAGCAGTCCAGCTGCTCAGGGCTCTAAGAACAGGTGGATATGGAAGATATGCCTGCACAGGAGCTTGCCAGCTCTTTGGTCTCAGGGCAGAGCTAGCATGCAGTAGTTCAGAGTACCCTGATATCCTTTCTGCTGTCTGGCTGGCCTTTGTCCAACTGATGGCCACCCTTGCTCAGACTAAGGATCCCTCCTCCAAGGTCCCTGTCAGCCTCTACTCTGTCCTAGACGTACAGAATCATCAGTGCCCGCTCCATACCAGTTGATCGTCACCTCCCAGCTATGTAAAGGCAGCCCCTCTCAGGAAGTCACTCTCTTCCACTTGGGTTTCATGCCTCCACTGGCTGTCCCCTCCCAACTGCTCAGACTAAAGCAGAACTTCCTAAAGAGGGAGACAGTGCTCCCAGCAAATGTGCCAGCAATACCAGAGCTGGGCATGGGGAATAGGTAAAAACCAATAAAAAACAAACACACCAGATGAAACTCGCTGTTCCCATGGAGCCTGGCCTTATGGTACCCCTGTGCCTTGGGGCACAGTGAGGTGGTAACAGAGTTCTCAAGGGGGTGCTTGGGGGGTATTAAGACTATAAAGGACTCACACCTGTGGGGCCATGGAGCCAGACTATGGAGGTCTAGACCAGAGCTAGACTACACTTCCACCTCCACACTTACACACTGACCCTGGCCTAGGGAGAGGCATCACAGGTCAGACGCCTGCCCAAGACACACCTCAAAGGGTATATTTCCATGCTGCTGTGACATCAGGTATACCTGCAGTCTTGGGTGAGACAGAAGCACACTGCTGACTGGTTGAGACTAAAGCTGAGCAGTGAAGGCAGAGGGTACAAGCAGCTTCTGGGCCCTACAGTAGGGAAGTCTGGCCAGGGCCCACAGCAGGGTCTGAGTCCAGCAGGTCTGAGATGGGCAGGGCTGGCCTGAGCCTGCAGTGAACCCAGTGCCAAGCAGGGATATCCTGGAGGCCTGAACTGAGGTTTCTAGGGGTAGGGGAGAGACCCTAAGGAGCCTCGGGGTGGGGAATAGAGAACCTACCACCTGGCACATGTTAAGAGTGTCAGGAGTCCTAGGAAAAAAACCTAAGGATAGATACACCTTCCAAATCAGGAAGGACACAGGCAGGAGTCAACCACCAGGGCCTGTGTATGTGTTCCTCACACTCCTCTTACAGAACTGTACTGCGCCCCCTCTGCCCCCAGGCCAGAAATCCAGCAGTATCCAGATCTGACTTCCGTATACTTCCCTCCAACTCTATACCATCTCTACCCATCACCATTCTTGGCTGTCTGGCCGCCTCCCTGTCCATCTCATAGTACCTGCTGCTTCCCAAAGACCTCTGGGCTACCTGCCCTCTAAGCTGTAATACTTCACCAGGCTGCTGACAGCCTCTGCGCCCCCTCCCAAGGACAGGTCACACTCACTCTGTGAAGCATCTATGGTCCCCATCTTTTCCATCAACATCTGGGCCTTGTCCTGTCTCACTGTCCCCTGTTACTCCAACCAGTGACATTAGGTTTTCCCTCTCCCAGGCAGTCACCAAGACTGCCAGCAGGACCCCTTTGCTGACCTGTTCATCAATTTCCCTTGGGGACATTCTTCCCTTGGCCCCTTTGATGGATTTTTTAGTTCTGCTCTTTACAGGCAATGCTTTCTCCTGGGCCATATAATCTGTCCCACCCTTTTCTACAGCTAATGTGCCCAGGAATGCCCAAGGGAGCCCAGACTGTGCCCTCCTGAACATAAGCCCTTTACTAGAGCCTCCTAACATGTCTCTGAACTGTCCCTTGGTGATCAGTGCCCCATCTTCCCACAGGGGAGCTCAAGAGCACTGTTAGCTCCTCCACATTTTCAGGGTTAGAGCAGATGAGTCACCACCTCCTAACCTCACCAGGCCCTCCCCTCTGGGTTTAGGCTTTTTGTGATCTCAGGTCCTTTTCCCTTACTTTTTTTTTTTTAACGTACTGGGGATCAAAATGAGGGCCTCATACAAGTATAAGCTCTACACTAAGCTATACCATAGTCCCTCACCTCATATCTTCATAATTCTCCTTAACTTCTGGACTCAGTACAAAGCCAAGAATACAACATGCACTGAAAAAATTATCACCATATAATACAGCACCACCGCTGCCGCAGCCACCACCACCACTACCACCCCGTTTGCCCATTTCTGTTGGCTAAATGATACTGACTGGCAAGGAAGTCAGTTCTATGGCTCTAGTTCCAGACTCCTGCCCTTGTACTCACACAGGGCAGATCTAGCTAGGTCTGTGGCTTTTATGATTAAGGGCATTAACAGACATAATCTCCAGCAGGAGTACAAATCTAATGGCTTCTCATCACTGCTACTGCTATCTGAATACCTCCCTTGCTAGGCCTGCTCACAGCTCCAGCTTTGATATGCCATAATACCCCATGTCTCCTCCCGTGACTTCTTCCTGTTCCCTCAGCAGAGTTCAGGGTTCTAAAAACACCTGCACTTAGGCCACAGTGCCCCACTGACCCCAAGGTGCCTGTGGTTCTGACTGCCCATGAACGAGGCTTTATCCAGACCTTCCAGTTAACAGCCAAGGCCTAGAGAAGGCAACCAGGAAAGGTTTCTCAGCAATCTTGAGGAGAATGGGTTTCCTGTGAGATCCAAGTCATGACCGAAACAGGTCTGAACACAGCACACCATGACCTCTGCCATATAAGCCCATCAAAAGAGCTGAGAAGTACTGCAGCAAAGAATCTCTTTAACTTTGTGTTTCCAAAGCTATTTCACCATGACTTATTTCTTTCACAAGTATACAGTCAATAGCCCAGGCCAAAAACAACATTGCTACTGACCTTGGACCACATGTAGCATTCAAGTTAAACAGTGGCCCTAGAAGATGAACAGAAATCAGACAGGTGGGGGCTTCCAGACAGACTAGCAGGGACCCACTTGAGGAATGAGAGTCAGGTTAAATCAAAGCACAAATTCAGCTTCAGAGTCAAGTATGGGGCCCTGAGTAGATACTGATTAGGACTGGACCTGCAGCTGGGGGCAGAGAACAAGGAGATGACCTAAGATGGAAGACAGACACTCAAAAGTCCTGGATCCTGGTCAGTGGTGCTGTATCCTTCAATTGCTACCAAAAAAGAAAAGACAGCCCTAGCGCAAATAAGCTGGTTGTTTTTCTACAAGTTAGTGAGCCTAGGTCTAATGATACAGAAGGCAACTTAATTTGTCCAGAAAGAGCTTAGGTTGCAGAACACCTGTGGCTTAAGAACACCAGAGCTAGAACTAATGCAGAAGGTGGGTATACAGTGACATTTATGTCCTTGGGGTGACCACCAAGGGATGAGTGATGGATCTTGGAGGTAAAACAAAGGGACCATACAGAGTAGCTCCAGGGCTTGACTCTGATGTCCATGTATGACAACCTAGGCCTCTGTCAGGAGAAGACCTGGGAAGGAAGCAGCCACACCTGGATGTCAGAACCTCCCACCATTTGGACATTTATCTAAGGTGAGAAAGGATGGATGCTTCTCTAAAGTGAGAAGTGACTAGTAGGTGCCTGATTCTAATCGCCACTGGCTATAGATCAAGGACTGCTACACAGGCCAGTGGGCAACCAAGATATGGGAGGCCCCACAAAAGATCATTCAGAAATAAGACACAGATATGGTCCCAGGCATGCTGCAACCACTCCCAAAACAAAGGGAGCTGCTGTGGATAGTAGGGCCCACTCCAGAGAGCTAGGGCTCACCCACGTCTAAGGCCAAGAAGCCTAAACAGTAGAGGAAGTAGAGATATGGGAGGACACATAGGTCAGAGGGGGTGTCCCAGTATAGCCTAGCAGTCAGGGGGCAGTGCAGATTTTATGCACATGCTTGATAAATGGATGAGTCTATGCAGTACAGCAAATATGTCTGCTGCTTCGGTGCAGGACGCTGCTGAACATAAACCCAGCATCTGTCATCAAAAAGGGTTTAAAGACATAGATTCCAGGCCATAGTAGACAGAAAACAAGCCTAGGGTTAGATATGCCACCACTTGCTGGACAGAATGACTCTCTGGAACCTCAGGTTTATTGCCTGGAAAATGGGGATTATATTATTTTTTGCTTCTCTAACAGAATAGTTGACAGAGCCATATTTCCAGGCTTACTTTTCCGTAAAGGACTCTCAAATTTAACCTGGTATCTGAGTGTCTCGTGTCAGCTCACACGTGCATGGCTGGCAATACAGCAGGCCCTTCTGCCAGGTTGAGGTCCGTTCACTGCACTACCACTTCACAAAGGAGGGACAGCAGCGACTTAATCAAAGAACTGAGATATGACCTGCTGAGGGTTAAAATCAAGCAAAGGCAGGCTGTTGAGGTTGGCAAAGGTACTATCAGAAGGGACATTAGCTGTTTCAGACTGTCCAGAGCCTGGCTTCTCTGGAGAGTACCTTCTGTCACACAAAGCTCCCATTTGCCAGATAGGCTGGTCATACCTGGCCAATGACCCCAATGACAAGTCTGAAAATCAGGGTCACAGGAAGCCAAGAAGATGCTGAAATTGTGCAGGAACCACCAAGCAAAAGCAGCTCATTTTTCACTGACCTACAGGAAGAGGAAAGGGTCAGAGTTCTGGTTTTGCCCTTCCTGCAGGGTACTGATAAAGCACAGAGCCACAGACTAAGAGAACTTTATCCCAGTCAAGGTGAATCCCAAAGGTCACCGGGAGGATGAGTCTAGAGAAGGAGTATATGGAAGGTTCCAGCTGAGGATCACCTGGAGACAGCCAGCTGCTCAAGGGAGCCAGAGCCAGTGACAAGAACTGGGCTCCCCTGAGCCCAACTGTGGGCACTCAGTACCCACAGACCTGAGCCGAAATATCTGTCATGTGAAATTTGCCCCAAGCCACCTCCTTGAATCTCAAGTTGAAAAAGAGTGTTTGAGTTTAGCTTTACTTTTTCATTCACTTGACAAGTGTTTATTGACAGCCAGGCACTGTGCCACTTTAATGGCTTCGACTTTCAAGATGAAGACACAAAAAGTAACAGAAGAGGTGGTGGGAGAGAAGCAGAGAGGGAGAACAGAGGCTGGTGGCGGATGGTCCTGAGACCCTCCTTCTTGGGAAGCTGGTCCTACGGAGAAGCCTGAGACTCTGGCCTCTCACCCTAGCTGGTCCACACCTACGGTGCCTATTCAAAGGTTATCTTCCACACTGCTCTGCTGGGAAGAAGCTTTCAAAGGAGTGGGAGCCAAAAGAGGCTGAGAGAGAACCAAGTACAGAGCAAGCCCTCATGGTAACACAAGCTGGAGCAGTTTCTGGACCTCCTAGGAGAGGCACTGGGAGCTCCCACACTATTCAGCTTTTGAACCCTAAACTGGAAGAAGACAGAAGGGAAGGCCATTATTAAGACATGTGGTCCTTAAACTATGCACTGCTCACCTCTGTGAACTCTGCTGACATAGGGGCCAATGAAGGGCCCACTAAGGTATTCTTCAGGACAACAAAGAATAATCAGTAAGTGGTGTCCCATCCAAACTGGAATGGGAAAACCTCTGAACAGAGGCAAAAACAGCTTGAGAAATGCAAACCAGAGACTAGCCAGGCACAGTCAGCTGCTGCCCGCATCCAGCTGCCCACAGGGGAGCCTTGGAGAGGGGCTCCCCCAGGAAGGACCAGAGGATCAGCCCAGGGGCTCTGGCAGCTTCTGCCCAGACAGAGTATCAACAGCCTCAGCCACTTCCAGTCTCTTGGTCAGCTCTCCCCATGCCAGCACTTTCCTCAGGTACCCAGAGTTGATGCAGGACAGACAGAGGAACAGAAGCAAGAGAAGTGACAGGGCATACAGTGACTTCAACCTATTTTCCCCTAGTAATGGGGATTGCACCCAGAGCCTTGTACATGCCAGCCCAGTGCTCTGTTACTGAGCAACATTCTAGCCCTTCTATTTTGAAAGAGTGGAGCTGAATTGCTCAGAGTTCCTTCAAACTTTCTGTCTTCCTGCCTCAGGCTCCACGGCAACTGGGATTATAGGCATGTGCCATCACACCTGGCTTCCACCTGTCTCGTGCATACACTTCACACATCAGACACAGGAATCTGTGTTTAAGGGGTTCGAAGAGGTTGCTATGAGATAAGTATTTTCAGGCAGAAAACAGAAAATGGCAAATTCCCAAAAGAAAAACCCAGTGCACTGAGTCACAAAATGAAGCAAGACTGGAGGCATCCCTGGGACAGACAGGACAGCCATGCCATCACCATCCCAGAGAGGACAAAAGAGGGCTGGGGTGGCAGACAAAGGACAAGCCAGAGCACCAAGGAGATGGAGCTGCTGCTGCAGTGAACAGAGTGAAAAGATCCTTCATGACAGAGGCAGCTTAGATCAGGAGCTAGGGAGAGCCAGCAGGAGCCCTGGAGCAGGGGACTCCGGGAGCGCCTCCAACAGTGCTCAAGGACCACCCAGATCTTCTAAATGCCAGTCCCACCACCAGCACCAACAGGGACCTAAGGAACTCCAGTCTTAAGAGCCCTCTCTCTCAGACAGCAAAGTAAGACCAGACAGAGGTGAGAAATGAGACAGAACAAGGAACAGAAGGAAGCTCACAGATGGAAAGAGGAACAGAAGACAGGGACAGGTCCCTCCCCACATCATCCTGCTCACCGAGCTGCTGCGATGGGTGACTTCTTGGCAGGGTCCAGTAGGCCACCCAGGCCGCCAACCGGTTCCTCCCCCAAGGAGCGTGTGTCCTTGTTCAGCTGCTGCAAGCGGGAGCTGAGCTCACTGATCACAGTTGGTTTGTCGTCTTCAGGCCCAGGGAGCCCCCGGCTCTCCACGGGGTCCCCCCATAGCTTGGACCTTCTCTGGAAGAGGTAGCGAGGGCGGGCAGGCCCGGCGGCAGAGGCCAGCCCGGCAGAGGCGGCATGGTGCTGCTGGGCCATGAGCTCACTGTCCGAGGACTGCTTCAGCAGCGGGTCCCTGAAGGTCACCGGCCCCTTCCCCAGCGGGGACTTGAGCTTGGGTTTGGGAGGCACTGGTGGCTTCTCGAGTAGAAAAGTGTGTCCGTCAGCGAAGGAGGTGTGGGTGTCGGTGAGTTCCCCACTCTCTGAGCTCAGAGTGGACATGCTGGACACTGTGGAGATGGTGCTTGTGGTCTCCAGATGAGGGTCACTGGAGCTTCGAGTGTCAGCCTCCTCAACCCCAGAATCAGCGGCAGACTCAGGGGCAGGGGGTGGTTCACTGCTAGGCTTCCCTGAGGCCGGGCTGGGCACCGTGGTGGGCGAGGGGCCCGGGCCGGGGAGTGGGGTGGCCAGCAGGATCCCATTGGCAAACTCTTCTGGGGGAGGTACCAGCCCAATGCGGGCCAGCTCCTCCCTGGTCTCTTCATCACTGGAGGACAGCTGCGCAGGTGGCAAATTCACAGCAAACACCAGCTCTGGCTCCTCCTCCGAGCTTCCCTGGCCTGGCCCAGGGTCTCCTGGGGCACTGCCAGGGGGCTGCGCACGGGGGCTGGGTAGGGGCTCTGACACAGCAGCTGTCTGCATCGGGGCTGGGGCCAGCTCCGGGGTACCCGGGCGCTCCTCTTCAGCTCTGAGCCTGCTAGGCTCCTGCCCGTTGCTGGTGGCATGCACAACAATAAGACCTGCTGGACGCTGCAAGGACGTGTCCAAGACGCTGAGGATCATGGACTTCTTGTCCTCGGGTGACTTCCGCTCCTCCCGGGGGGCCATCTCTGCCTCCCTGCGGGCAGGCACAGGAATCCAGGCGGGGCTCCGTGGAGAGAAGGCTGGGGAGGCCAGGGGCCCTCGCTCTGAGTCTCTGGCCTGCACATCCACAAACAGGGGTCCGGGACGGTCAGCATCAGGGCTGTGGACTGGCGTGGGAGACCGTGAAGGCGCCTGTGAGGCCAGAGCCCGTTCTCGGGCAGCCAGCGCGAGGGCTAGCGGAGAGCTGGGGTCCAAGGGCTTGCCAGTGAGTGGGTGGATGAACGTGGAGCCGGAAGGCCCAAGGCTTGGGCCGCTGACCAATGGCTTCAGAGCAGAGACTGGGGAAGGGAGTAGTAGGTCGCGGCCAGCAGTGGCGCCAGCCCCCAGAAGGCGCTCATCGATGGAGCGGGACGGTTGCAGGGAGGGTAGGTCGGCACTGGGAGGACTGCCCTCGATGGCACCCACCGACAGGAACACGGTAGAACGCCGCCGCTCCTCCAGACGCCGCTCTTTGCCTGGGCCCGGTCCTGGGCCCCCAAATGCCATTCCCAGACCGTCGCCAGCTCCGTAATCAAGGCCAGCTGGCCGGGGCCCACGGTGCGTCGGAGATGGCTCCCTTGCGAAGCTGCCCCCAACCGGGCCTGGGCTGCCCACAGCCAGTGCTGCACGCTCCTGCGCATCCTCCACCTGCAGTTGCTTCACCAGCGGGCTCTTTCGGCGCTGCGGCTTGGATGGTGCGAAGAGGCTGGCGCTGAAGGCGCCCAGATTGGCGTAGGGGCTGTCGGGGCCCGGCGGGCGTGGCCGGCGCTTCGGGCGCTCAGGCGGCGTGCCCGCGGGCGCGGGCCGGGGAACATCGCTCGTCTCAGGCGCGGAGTCCTGCAAGATGATCATGGAGCGTGCGCGCTTTTGCCGCTCAGGGTACGGCAGTGGGCCGAGGGCACCGGGCTCATAGAGGCCCGCGGCACCCGCGCCCAGGCGCGCCTCCAGGCCTGGCTTGAAACTGGAGCGCACCGTGTCGTAGGCGCGGCCGGGTGGGGGCGGCGGTGAGAAGGCGGGCGGTGGCCCCGAGTCCAAGTAGTAGGGTGCAGGAGGAGGTGGCGGCGCAGTCTGAGGAGGGGGCGGGATGCCGCGGCCCTCGCGCCCAGAGTCCTGCATAGACGTGCTCCGCGGGAAGCGCCCCTCCAGCAGCGATGCCAGCTTCTCGTCCTCCCCTGTGGACGGACGGACGGAGGGGCACATGAGCCAGGCCCTCCGAAGTGGCAGCAACCCCTCTCAAAATGGGGTCAGGGCCAGGGTAGCCCACAGCGTGAGCAATGAGCAAGGCCAACCAGGAATCCAGCTGATGGGGAGGAAGGCTACTGGGCAAAAGTGGAAGTGGCCGGCCAGGGCAGGCCTCCAGATAGGACCCGACCTGACCACCTCAAGCCTCAGCACACTGAATGAGCTGTGAGAGACATTTCAGGAGGGCAGGGGCAGCCCCATCCCCAGGCGTGAGGACGAAACTGCTGAGGACCTGGCAGGGGGATACAGAGCTCCCACACTAGACCTCAAAAGGTCAGCTCAGAAACTTGACAGTCCAAAAGTCTGAGGGCGATGGCCAGAGAAAAGGTGACAGACACATGCACACACCCCTGCCTTGCAGGACGGAGGGACAACTGCAGATGCCATATAGCACCACCATGGCAACGGAGCCACTCCTGATGCCCAGGCAGGGGACTGGGAAGGCAACCTGGAAGCCCCTCCAAGAAATTGCCCCTGGGAAGAAGAGCTCCGAGCTGTGGATGGAGGCAGTGGCCAAAACTCAGTAAGGATGGGTGAGTGGAAGAATGGGTGGACAATAGAAGGAACTGTGCCAATCCTCTATAGGCTATGTGATGGCCTGAGACTAGGCTCTAAGCCCGCTGTGCCTGTTCTCTCATGGGTAACACAGATTAAAAGCCTCCTACTCTCTTTGCAGATGTCACTAAGATCCTGGAGCCAGCTAGAACCCATCAGAACCTATGTCTTTGAGACATAATGTGGGCACTTGTGCCACATGGATGGGCTGCCCAACCTGAGGTGTAGAGGACCAGCATGGCCTTGGTCCGGGCTTGATCAGCACTGTTAGGACCTTACTCCAGTGCAGGCCACTGGTCCTTGAGCCCAGAAATCCTTAGCCTCCACAACTGTGTGTGAGGCTCCACAAAGCACTGCTGCGCTTCAGGCGGACTGCTCTTTGCCACTGCAAGTGTAGCAAGGTGGACTCTGGCTACACTTAGACTTGAATTCTTGTTCCACCCTGCCACTTCTAGGAGTACCAGTCTCATCTATGGCAGACCCTCCCCAGTTTGGGGCCATTTAAGGTTTACACTACAGGGCTAAGCAGGCAGCAGCACTACGGGAAGGTGGCTGAGGTATCATGTTATTTTTAGGTCTGCCTTCCCTCCCACTGCTGGACAGTCTGCCCACTAGCCCTGGGTCTCCTCCCAACTGCACCCCTGCACAGCACACGAACATGCACTGAACACCCACACGCTGTGTGTTAGCTATGCAGGAAGAACTAGTGCACCTCAAGGATGTTGAAGGCGGGAGTGACGTGTTAGGATGAAAACGAGGAAATTTAATGCTAATCACATGCCAAGTTCTGCCTCCGGGTAAAGAAAAGCCACTTGCTCAGCATGGACTGGGAGTTCCTTTTGATGCCACCCAGGGCAAAGGTGACCCTGAATATCACAACAGTACCAAGAGTGCTTTCTGAGTGCAATGAGTGCAAGCTTCCAGGTGTAGGACCTGAGCATGAGCATGTGCCCAGGTAGAGTTCAGCCTGAACAGCCTCCAAGGTGAGCCTGGCCAGGCCTTGGAGGTGGGCATTAGGGGCCTCATGGACAGAGTCCTGCAGTTTCTAGAGCTACATCATGTCTCCAGCACCACACAGCCAGCACAGAGGGAGAGCCCAGGGAACCTGGCATTACTCATGTTGGCAGCTGGATGCCAACCATAAGCACCTGTCACCTAACTGTCAAGAGAACACAGGAGCAAGCCTCCCAGCCACCTGGGGCCTACGGAGCAAGGGCACAGATCTGGATCTATGGTGTCAGCCCATAGACAAGGCAGGCCTGAAGGACTGGCTATCCACAGGGTGAGGCCAAGTGAGTAAAATAAGTGCTGGAAGACCAGATTCCCAGATGACAAGGAGAGGACTAGTGCTGGCCCCTGGGGCCTAAGATGAGGGTCTAGCAGGGAGAGGTAGAGGGATAACTACACTGCAGAAAGCCACCTCTGCCAGAGAGAAGGGACAGAGGACAGGACAGAAGGTCCTGAGAACAAAGCTGTGGTCCAGTTTCAAGACAATGATGCCTGGTTTGGACAGAGTTTTCAGGTAGCCTACCCCAAATGTGTCAGGTGAGGCAGAGGAAAGAAAACCATCAGAGAATTCAGGGAAGAGCACCTCTCAGTCCAAAATAGCTGCAATCTCACCAACCTTCTTCTCTCCAACTGTAAAACTGATCCTGGTAATCAATGAATGACTGATTTTTAAACACTGGCTGTGTCAGCAGTCTGCTCCACTGTCCCCTATAAACTCCCATTTATCCTGAGTCTAAACTCAAATGCATCCCTACAGCTAGTATTCAAAGTATTAAAAGGTCTTCCATTGCTGGCCTGGAGTAGGCAGGAGTTCTGGGGTACATGAGACGCTCATATGAGGGTGGATGGCAGACAGGTAAGACAGCCACATAACCATGGGCAAACCATGTTAACTCTCAGGGCTTCAGTTAAACAGATGGTGCTGCTCAATACGGCTGCTGTATGAAATGAACCACTGCCCGCACACTCAGCGTCCACCTGAGGGCAGTCTAAGCAAGGTCTGCATACAGGAGCAGATGGTGAGTATGGTGGGCGCACAGGGACATGTGGGTAGATGCCCAGGTCACAGGCAGGGAAGACTAGAGGTCTGCAGGAAAGTCCAAGCCTGGCACCTGGAAAGGAGCTGGCCAAGGGTGGGTGTGACATGACTGGAGGCCTACAGGGCCCCAACGGATGAGATCCAGAGAGGATGCTTTGAGAAGGCCTCTCACTGGGGCAGCTGGGGTGGGCACTCAACAGGCATAGCCTGAGAATGGAGGGGAAACCAGGAAGCACTGCCAGAGGGAGGAGTCTCAGGAAGGAGGGAGCAAAGTACACAGAAGTCAGGAAGGACACCCTGGGCAGAGATGCTGAGAGCAGTTTCAGCTTGGGATATGGAGTTTCTGTCACAGGTTCACAGCATGTGAGGGTGTGAGGGTCAGGAGACTGCGCAAGCACAAGTGGCCATTTGGGGAAAACTGGCTGTGAAGGGGAGGAGAGACAGATTCAAGGAAAGGGTAGCTTTAGAGTAAGAATGCAGACTTGCAGCCAGGACAGGAGATGGCTGACTGGGGGGGGGGGGGACACGACAAGAACTCCATGCTGGTAGGAGGCAGAAGTGACAGGCTGAGGGTGGTTTGCCCAGTGGACAAGAGTAGTGGGAGGAGGAAGGGGCAGCAAGGCTGGTCAAGGAATTCTAAGGTTTCTTCCAGAAGTGCTTCTCTGAGCTGGGGACAGACTAATCTCTTATGTTCACTAAAAAAATGAGCTCCCTGGGCTGGGCAGGGACAAGTGGGCCTTGGGGAACTGGAAGCCCCAGCTGGGGGCAGGGAGAGGCAGGGTCCTCCAGCTGAGTCCACCTGACCCAGCCCCATCCCTCCAGGCCCCATGCAGCCCCACCCCCAGCCGTACCTACAGACTTGGTCCGTGGAATCCCCTTCCGCAGAGAGCCCGGCAGCTTTTCTGGGCCCGGGAGGCCCTGGCGCTCAAACAATGACTGTAGGGGGGGGGTTGGGGAGGGGGAACATGGAGGTTCCAGGGCACCAGGGTCCCCAGTTCTCCGTCCATCCCCCCATTCCTACTAAGCTGGAGACTACAACTTCATGGATCCCCTCCAGTGGCACTGGACATAGGAATTAGCCCCTGCATTCAGGCAGCAGAAGTGCAGCCAGTCAGGGATTGGGTCATGTGGCAGAACAGACAATGACACAATGGAGACAGATCCTGGGCACTGCCTGAGTTGGAGACAGGAGGGACAGGGGCCCAGAAAGTGCCAAGTTGGGGACGGGACAGAGGCAGGGACACTGGATTGTGGCCCCAGGGGACTGGCAGGCCCAAGTGGTTCTGGAGTAACACAGAAGCTACCTGAGGCCAGGGCATCACAAGCAGCAGCCACAGAGTGGGAACCATGGGTGCTGAGGTGTCCCAAGGGCCTCCAAGAGAAGCCATGGGATACTGCATCCCCTGTGGAGAGGGGGTCCAAAAGAAGGACCCGCCTCTCAGAAAAGAGGAGCCAGAACCATTGTCCCCAGGGCCCACCTGCCGGCTTACACTGATCTCCGCAGGAGTGATCCTCCGGCTGGTGGGCCGCTGCTTCACAGTGGCTGCCCTGGAGTCGGCGTCCGCAATGTCTGGCCTCAGTGTTGGCTCCGTAGCAGCTGCCAGGATCTCATCCAGCTTTTCTGCACAGCCAAGGAGAGCTACTCTCAGCCCTAGACCCCAGCCCATTGCCTCATGACGCTGACAGGACTGTCTTTGGGCTCCTCACTGCCCAAGGTTGGCAGCCTGGACCCTAAGGAGTCACTGGGACTGACCAAGAGTAGGAAAGCTGAGGGACAGAACCATTCACAGCTGTATCTCACCGACTCTCAGTCCACTCCATGCCTGTTCTCAGTACATGGCCTGACCCCCACCACAAGCCAGGGCCAGCTACTAGGGACCACAGCCTGGGAACCCAGTGTACGACCAGGAATCCATGGATGTCCAAACGGGTGGACAAGCCAATAGTAAATGAACAGGCAAGTAGAGGACCCTCCCTGAAAAAGCTTGGGCTAGGAATCTACACAGGGTTTGATATAGACAGCAGAGAAAGAATCTTCCTCCTTCACCCCAAGAAAAGGCAGCTCCAGCAGGGATGGGAGGTGAGGCTGGAAAGACCCTTCTGGAAGGGTTTCCCCCAGGCCCTTGGCAAGCAGTGGGCGCCAGAGAGCAGAGGGCTGGTGTGGAGGCCTCAGGAGGACTGATTCTTAATATGCCCCAGGGGGTGGAAAGGCACCAGAAGGCCTCGGGTGTGTTCAAGTCCATTATAAAAGAAAAGCTTTGCTTGTTTTGGTTTTTTTTTTTTTTTTGGCAGAACCAGGGATTGAACTCAGGCCCTTGCGCTTGCCAGGGAAGCGTTTATTCCACTGAGCCATTTCCCCGGCCCTGCTTGTTTTTATTAAAGTGAAATTAACATTTTCCTGCTTATCGAACAGATTTGAAAATGTCCAACTAACATGTCTGAGGGCTAGATATCCCCCCAGGGAGACACATTCAGGTCAGTGCTCAGGGCATGCAGCAGTGGTTGGGGACAGTACCCGTGTCTACCTGGCCACTACACCAGCCTCTCACACAGAGCCTCACCTAGCCCTACTCACCCCTCAGGCTGCACATGGCCCTGGGCCCCACCCCACCCCAGAAAACTGCTCTGGTATCTTTTCACTTGCAAAGTATCCCTGCTGGAGATCTGTGGACCACCTGGACACCTGCTCCTTCCAGGCCCAACCTGCGCCTGTTCACCAGTACCTGATGGGTCCCCCTGCAATCCACTTGGCAACTGCTGTAAGATGATGCCCTGACACTATCTGGTACCCGACCCAGACCCAACTGCACACCTGCCACCCATCCATATACTCTGTGAGTCTGCCCTCACTGCAGACCCAGCACCTGCACGCCACAGCTCCAGGGCGCGTCAGCACAGAGGAGCCCGTAAATGCTGCCTCCATGCACACCTAAGCACATGCTCAGAACACCTGGCTCCTGTCTCCCCACACAATTAGCAAGTCCTTAGAAGGAAAAGTACATATTCTGCTGGAGCCCAGTCTGTACCCTGACCAACATAGGTCACCAGCAAAACATGCTGAAATGTAGCTCATAGGGCCCATCCATGGCTTCCAACACCACCAGGTAATGGGTCCAGGTGCACCCCAGGTTTGTTCGAAAGGCCTTCTCATCTGTTTTGGTGATAAGATGAGCAATTTCCTTTAAGATGAAGCCACCACTGCCACCTGGTGTTGAGTCCTTGGTGATGTCCAGTATGTGCAGGGCTTTGTGCAAATCCCACAGAAACCTTACGAAGAGCCCACTCTCAACCTCATTTTGCCCAGGAGCAAAGTGAAGCAGACACAGAGCTAAAATGCCCCAGATTATAGATAAGAGATCACACTTAATTACAAGACATAAACACCGGTAGTCTGTCTCCTAACAAGTCACACTGCCACTCTAGCTGTGAGTTCAAAAAAGGTGCATCTCTGGGTCCAGCACACCGTGCTCAGAAGCCCGAAGAAGTGTGTACACATCAGCAAAGCACCTCTTGTAGCTCAGAGACAACAGTGATGGAGCCCTGTTTTCCAGAGGAAAAGAATCAAGCTCTGCAAATGTCAGGTAACCCCAACATCCAGGAAGCTGAGTCAGGAGGCCTCAAGGCTAGTTTAGGCTACATCATGAATTCAAGGCCCACCTAAATTACATAGTGAGATTCTGTCTTTAAAAAAAGGAGGGGGGCAGGGAGATAGCTCAGTAGAATAAGCACTTCTCTGGCAAGCGCAAGGTTCTGAGTTCAATCCCTGGTTCCACCAATAAAATAAAATAAAAAAAAAAGTAAAAATGAAAAATAGGACCAGGGAGATAGCTCAGTGGCATGAGTGCCTGCCTGGCAAGCACAAGGTCCTGAGTTCAATCCCTGGTACTACAAAAAAAAAAAAAAAAAAAAAACATATATATATATATATATATATATATATATATATATATGAATTACACACAGACATGGGTGGCCAGTGAGATAGCTCAGCAGACTAAAGTGCCTGCCTAGGCAAGCTTAGGCAAGTGCAGGAACCACAGTTCAACCCCCAGCACCACATGCTGTGCCAGCCCAGCCCACAGAGCGGACTGAGACAGCCAGAGTCTGAATGTGCACACCTGTAATCCCAGCACTGGGGAGGCTGAAAGTGGAAGGGTCACCACAAGTACGAGCTGCACAGTGAAACCCTGCAACAACGAGCTATACAAACAATAAAATAAAAATTAAAAATAAATTACACACACACACACACACACACACACACACACACAAATGAAACTGAGCAAGGTGATGCATGCCTATAATCCTAGCTATTCAAGAGGCTGGGACAGGAAGATCACAAAGTCAAAGCTAGGCTGGGCAATACATTAAGCACCTATCTCAGAATTTTAAAAAGGGATGGGACTATATAGCTCAGTGCTAGGACATATGTCTAGTGTGCAAAATGTGCAAAACCTAGGTTCAATCCCCAGCATACAAAAAAAAAAAAAAAAAAGGAAATGACAAATTGATGAGGCTGACATAAACCCCCAACATAACTAGTAAACACAGCCTAAATAATTTTTAAACTGAGCATGGTGGCACATGCCTGTAATTCCAGCACTTAGGCTGAGGCAGGAGGATCACAAGTTTAAGGCCAGCCGAGATAGTGAGTTCAAGTCCATCTTAAACTACATAGTGAGACCCAATCTCAAAACTAAAACAAAAAATAAATATCTTTTAAAAATTATTTTTAGGTACTTGAAGGAAATAAAGCCCATCGTGAGCCAGATCTATGCACTGCCACCAGCCTCCGATGCAGGTCATCTGGATATAGGGCAGAATGTGTGGGGGCCCAGGCAGAGGTGAGGGCCTGTGGGGTTACAAATCTCTGCTACTTTTCCCCAGCTGCAAGAGGCACACAGGTCACAGCACAGTCTTGCAGAAGCCCCACTAATGCGCTGGAGGGCGGAACCATAATATCCCGAATGTCCACAGAGCAGGGACATTTAGAGACCATGACCTGTTAATACCGCAAAGACAACGGGAGACTGGGGGTCAGGGAGCAGAGGGCTGCTGAAGTTGGGGAACACAGCAGGGGTCAGAAGAGCCCATGCCAGAAGGGGCACTATGTGCCCAGACAACGTGCGCTTAAACACATGCCTGAGACCACCTTGGGTCCCACCAGGGCCTCATTCCCACCTACCCAAAAGGCAGAGAAAGGGCAGCAGAAAGCTAAGCCCCCAAACCACCAAACACTGGACCTCTTATCAGGCTTAGGCAACCCTGTCCTCTTCCCCCAAAAGACACACAGGGAATCTGGTCTGAAGACAGGGTAGGCAAGTCAGCAGCATGGGTGCCAGCAAGGGGGCTCAGAGATCCTTTCCCAGGGCTATGGGACCCACATCCCTACTCTGAAGGGACTGTCCTATGACCCTAGTCCTGCTCCATCCAACAAGGTAGCAGTAGTGGGGCCCACAACCCAGGCAGAGGCAGGCCCAAAATGACAGACAAAAAAAATGCAGCACAGGGCTGGGGAGATAGCTCAGCAGTCTGAGCACCTGCCTCGCAAGCACAAAGACCCGAGTTCAATCCCTGGTACCAGCCAGCCATGCCATGCTGGCTCTGGAACCCTGTGTCAGCCCCCCAACCAGGCATGGTAGTACATGCCTATAATCCTAGCACTGGGGAGGCTGAGACAGGAGGATCACTATGAGTCTGAACTGTTTGGTGAGACCCTATATCCAATAAATAAATAAATAAATAAATAGAAAGAAAAAAATTTTTAAAAGATGTAGCACAGGCCAGAACCGCACACCCTTAAGCCCACATCCCAACATGGCCCCGTCACTGACTACTACAAGCTCCATGGAGCCCTTGTCCTCTCCAGCTCTTGGCCACAGCATACAGGACCCTCCCACCACGGCCTTTCCCAGCTCACCTAGGAGCCCTGAGGTCTACAGCAGTGCAACCCCCTCCCCATTGTATCCCACATAGTCACACACACGGCAATACCCCACCAGTCCTCCCCAGGCCATTCACCATGCTGCTGTCAGACCCCCAAAGCAAAGATGGACAACAAGTATGACCGGGATTCCAGGCCACCATCATCAAACACTTATTCCCCAATAGGGACCAAGAAGAGCTAGGCCTAGGGGCACAGACAGATGACTTACCCCCTTTTCTTCTCCGAATGGAGGCTTGGAATCGAGAAACAGAGCAAAGGGGGTAAGAGACAGCTCCATCCCGTGGCATCCGGGCCCACTCACACTTACCCACTCCACGCAATCCCCCATGCTGCCCCACCACTGCCCACTTCCCTACCAACTAGGACTTCAGGGGCCTGCCCAGCAACAGGTCTTTCCTGTGCTCCAAATGCTGTGTTGCTTAGTACATGGCAATGACACACACTTGCATATATGCACACCACATGCTCATGCATGCACCACATGGCCACTCACATATGCACATGCCTACACAGATGTGAGCACATGACAACACACACAAGCAAACCACAGTCAAGTGTTTGTTCAGAAAAGGGAAAAAGAACCTGTGAAAACTAAGTTCATAGGACACTGAAAGCAAAGGTGGTCAATCACCAGTGAGCATTCTGTGCCAGGAGGCTGTCGGGGCATTCCCTGGGGGGGTGTCTTGGAGGGCAGACTACTGCTCCGGATAGAACCAAGGGCCCTGAGCAAGCACTCTACCACCAAGACACACAGGCCGCTCCCCGAAGATTTTTAACAAAACGCAAGACAAGGATGTGTGGAAGAGAACCCTTGCTCACACCGATGCCAGTAACAGGCACAAAGGCATGTCACCTACCCTAACTTCTCATCACAAAAGCGAAAGGAGCCCAGTTATTACAGAGAACTGATTTCACCTAAGAAAGTGAACAGGAAGCCTGGACCTGCCAGGCGCCCCAGCCCTGGTCTCCCTGGCCTCTGGCTCCACACGTCTTTGACTCAAGCTGAGCTGATGTACACAAGGGGAAGGGTGAGGAGCCCTCCTGAGGAAGGGAACAGGGGCACCTTGCACTCCCTCCACCACCTCTCGGGAGGGCCCTGTGTCAACCCCTTCTTCTCACTCAGCCCCCACAACCTTAATTTTCTGCACCCAGCCTTTGCTCACAGGAACCCTCCCTCCTCTTCCTCCACATAGCACAAGCCACCTGGGTAGGAACCTTCACCCCCACTGCCTGCTCCTCCTCATCTCACACTTTCTCCTTTCCAGGCGGTAAGACTATGGATCCTGTAGGGCTTCTGATGGTGAGACTGGCAGGATGGATACATTTGTGTTGAGGGTAAGCAATATAGCCCATGCCTAACTTTGGAAAGTGCAACCCTGGCTTGTGTGGTGGCCCCTCGGACACCTGGGGAGCCCGGATGCCTACGTGTTTCCTCAATCGAAGATTTCAGAGGAGAGTGGTCAGGAAGCAGGCAAGTGTGCTGGCCTCCTGGGGAAGACGTGGGTGCAGGGTGGCTCTCCAAGCCCCTGGGAGCCCAGCCCTTCTCTGAATTCAGCACGCTGGACCCAGAGGTGTGAGCTTTGTGCTGAGCTGTCCCCTTCTCCTCCTCCAGGCTCAGGAAAAGCCTAATACCGTGGCTGAGCTCCTCTGGACTACCAGGATCCAAAGTAATTCCCAGCAGCCCCCTCCTGTTGCTTCTGGAGTACAGGGGAAGAGTCATCTCGCTGCTTGTAGTCAGTAAGGTAGTCAGCTTGAAACCACTGCTTGTCTTAGTCCACTTATAGGGCAGAGAACTGCAGTCTCTGGACCATAGCGCTCAGGCTGCCCAAAACCCATCTGCACAACCTCGGAGGTCCCCTCTGAGCATGGAGCACACAGCTCTAGCAGCCTGTGGAAGGTGACTGGGGTGGTCTACTGGTCAATGCGATGGATAGGTCAACCATCTGTGACTGATATGAACCCTTACAACCCTGGAACCAGGAGTCTGCAAGCATTTCTTGCTCCCTCCAGGAGCAGGTTTGGCTGGGTGCAGAGGCTAGCCAGGAGGACTTCCCACATCGTTCCATCATCTTCTGCTACAAGAAGCTTGCTGTCAGGTAATCTACTGCTACACACACACACACACACACACACACACACACACACAAATTCTTAAGATTTCTGTTTGTCAGTGGTATTCTAAAGCTTTCTTCTGATCCATTTCCTTCCTTAGGACTTACACTTCACATTTGGATCTCCCATCTTTGTTCATGTTTGGGAAATTTTTAAATACTGTCTTTTGGGCTGGGGAGATACTTCAGTAAAATAAGCACTTGCTTGGCAAGTGCAAAGTCCTGAGTTCAGTCCCTGGTACCATCAAAAAAAAAAAAAAAAAATTCCAGCATAAATACCGTCTTTCTTTTTACCAACTCCAGGGATTCCCACCAGGCAGGCTTTGGGACCTTCTCACTGGTGCCTGCTGACCTCACACTCCCCAGCTGTCCTGTGGGGCCATACCTCCATCTCCTGCTGTGCTGATCCCACCTAGTCAGTCACTCAGACTTACTTTCTCACTGCCTGCTTGTTTCACCTCAACCTAGTACACTTTTTATCCCAGGCACAAATTTTTAAGTCTATACTTTTGTTTCAGTAACATTTCTTTACGGATAGTTCTAAAATGTGCTTATTCTTTTTCCATCTTATTCTCATCTCTTAGCACTTTTAGTTCTCTTAAATCCTGTAAAAACTTCAACATTTCATTTCACTCTTTCATACTTTTCTCTGATCACCAGTTCTTAGGCTGTGCTAGTCCCAGGTCTTCCAGTCCTATGTGGGCTTCAGAACCCCTACTCCCTGCCCTGGGACCCTCCACCACTGGCTAAGAAAGAATTGGTTTTCCCTGCTTCTGTAGCTTTGATTTCTATCTTTATTTTTGAGACCTAAGGGCTCTTCTTCCTCAACTCTGAACTGACTGCATGTTGAACACTGATGGCTAGGAAAATCCTGATCATGCCAGCCCAGTCTATCTAGGTAGCTGTTTTCCACAACTACAGTCAAAACAGCTTGGCTAGAATAAGGCAGCTCAGCCTGTAGCGAGGAAGAACCAGACTCAGGCCACGTGAAAGGTCAGAGAGAGAGAGAGAGTTCTGGGAGCAAGACTAAGCCACAACCTCAGCAACTATGGCACTGGGACAGGGCTCATACTATGGAAGACAAGAATGTATCACCGATAACATGTCCTGGCAAGGAGGCTACTGATGACTAGAATACAGCCACAAAGCTCTTCACGGCCACATGTATCATGTCCACCCAAAGGATAAGTCACACGTATTTGTGTCCAGGCTGTCAGCCATCACAGATCAGGACACAGCCACATACACTGAGAGATAGCCAGCATGAGGCTGTTAATAGGACACAGTTATGTACATATGCACATGTCCGTGAGAAAGGTGTCAACCGTCACATCAGTGGTCACATACACAGGGATGTGCCCAAGACAAGGGTGTTAACTGTCACGTGTCAAAAAGAGTCAGTTCATGGAACAGGCCCATGCTGATGCCGTCTGGGGTCACCTTGAAGTTGTCCCTCAATCTGCCCATCAGCACCCACACCCTCTACCCTCCATGCAGTCCCCAAGGCCCCATCCCATCTTCATACTAGAAGTGCTCACAAAGGTCCCAGCAGTGCCCAGACTGTCTTGGACAATGCACATTCAGGCACCAGAGTAAAAGAAACATAAAAACAGCCCAGCTGGGGCGTGGCAGAATCAGAAACAGACCCAGGGGTGCCACACATTACTCTTTCCCCACTTGGACAAAACACAGCAGCGAAGTCAGACTGGAGACGTGGAGTTGGGAGCAGCACATGTACATACACATGCACGCGTGTGCAAACTTGCTGCAGGGCCGGGCCTCGCTCCCCAGCTGTCTGCTGGTGGTCTTGCAGCTCCCCTCCAGCCACTCAGCCCTCACCCTTCCACACGCCGCCGTTTCCTTCTCACCCACAGGCACTGAATTTCTCTACCTCCCCCCACCCCCGGATCTGCACCCACATCTGTCTCTTCTTGTGGTCGCCCAGCCTCAGCCCAGCTCAGGCCCTGGTGTCTCCCACTCTGGTCTGCCCATCTTGGGCCATTTGCCTGCTGTCCCCTACCGCCCCCATAGTGCTCACCAAGTTCCTCCAGTTCTGCAGTCATGGACTTAGAGCGTAGAGTCAGTGTGGTACTAGGAGCCCTCTTGGGGGGTGGTGGGGCTGCAAAGAAGAGGGAGGCCTTGGACCTCCTGTCCAGCAGCAGGCGGCGCGGCGTGGCCAGGTGCAGGTGCCACTTGCGCTCTACTGCCTGGACCTCCTCGTACTCCCGCGAGGACGAGTCACACTGTGCCAGGATCTTGTTCAGGCTGCGGCTGGATGCAAACTTCTTCATGGTGCGGGGAGATCAGGGAGCCCTGGGGCTGGGGCAGTGGGGCCTCTGGGGCCCTTGGGACCCCTTAGACTCCCAGAGCCTGGGCCTCAGGAGGTGCTCAGCTGGTGCCGGTAGGGGTCAGAGTGCTGACTGGATCTGGACTTAGTGCCCACCCTGCAGGCTCTAAGGGCCTGGCAAGGCAGCACCGAAGCCATGGGGTGGGGGCTGGGAGGGTCTCCTGCCAGGCCAGCTGCTGCTGCTCCAGAACCCCCCACCCAGGGACCCTGATGACCACTGCTCCTCAGGGGACCAGGGTGTGGCCCGCCAAGCCGCAGGCCTGGCCGGGCTGAGCCAGCGGCAAAGCCTCCTGGGCCCAGGCTGTTCAGCGCGGCGCGGGGAGAAGACGCTTTTCCTCTTCCCTCAGGTGCCGCCTCCCCCTTCCCTCCGACAATAAGCAGCAGCGTCAACCTCACAGTTGCCATGGCAACCCCGGCCTCCAGGCAGCTGCTGGTGGTGTCGGGAAGGAGGACTCTGCTACGCCAGGGGCTGGGGGGACGGGGAAGGAGGGGGCGGGAATCTGAGGAAGGGTATGTGGGGTCAGGGATCAGAAGCCAGGCAAGGGGTCAGTCAGGGAAAAGGGAATCTAGTACCAGGGAAAAATGCACCCTGCGCTGGGAATTTGGGCATTTTGTCTAAATTCAGGAATCTGATAGCAGTATGGGGTCAGGGATGGGGATAAATGTGACTCTGAGTTTAAAGGGCTAAGATCAGGAGCAAAGGGGAAAGTCAGCTAAAACAGCCCGAGCCCTCACCTCTGCGCCGAGCCCCATCTTCCTCTGGCTTCCTTGTCACAGACACGACCTTCATGACCAGGCGGTTGCCACCCTGGCGGATGAGAGCTACCACCTGCTTGTGTCCAACCTTCACCACATTCACCCCATTCACCTGAGACAGAGAAGCAGCTGGGAGGGGTGCCTAGGTATGTTCCCCAGACTCAGGGGTCAGCACCCTATTGGGCCACAAGGGTCAGGATAGGCCTCACCTCGATAAGGAAGTCTCCAGTCCGCAGCCCAGCCCTCCAGGCCACCCCCTCCACATCCACAGACTCGAGGTACTGGAGCGCAGGAAAGGCTGGTGTGGGTGTGAACTCCTCAATGGGGGTCTCTGCTGCAGAGGCAAGCAGGAGGGCTCCTTACCAGTGTGGCTTGAGCTCAGGTCACAACATGACCTAGGCTGGGTGGTGGCAAGTAGCACACCAGCCAGGAACCCAGCACACATCCCTTGAAGACTCCCCTCACTCCCACCAGGAAGGCCCCTGCTCTTCCAGGTTCCCCACAGCAAGGAGGGAAAAATAGAGGGAGGGAATTACTGCCTTGAACTGGGACTCCAAACACAGACAGTGACAGTGACAGTGACAGCAGCAGAGGAAAATGGGCAGGCCCAGAAGGGGCGGAGCAGAGGTGGAGCACAAAGACACTCTAGCCTGTACTTGGCCCTCACAGCACCACCCTTACCTTTGGCACCCCGGAGCACGAAGCCAAAGCCCTCATGGTCCCTTTTCTGCAGGACGGCCACCTTGTCATCAATGACATAATCGCTGACAGAAGAAAGCAGGAAGAGTAAGGCCAGCCCTGCAGACAGGGTGGCAGGCTGACCCTGCAGGGTCCCATAGCACAGGCCACCCCAGTGACAGCAGAAAGCAGAGGTGATGACACCATTCCACACCCTCCTCTACCCTCTGTAGATATCCATACCACATCCACCCACACCCCATGAGTGTACACCACCGTTCCAACTGCCAGTACCTGTGTGAAGTCAGGCTGTCATAGGAGCCCACCGTGTAGTGACGGAAAAGCCTCTTCGTCCGGTCCTCCCGGGTTTCTGGAGGGGGTATCAGGAACTGAGAAACGGCTACAGCCTCCAGCATGCCACACTGCTGTCAGTGGTGCTGGCTGTACACACACTTGGGCTGGCTGCATACAGACAGAGGTGGGGGCCCCAAGTCCTGGGGTCTTGGGCCCACAGATCCTAAGGCAGGAAGGCTGGAGGACCATGCAGCGAATCCTACCCTAGCGACCTTGACTCACCTCTCCTGAGGCACATGCAGCCCAACACAGGAAACCAGACATGGCCAATACTAGCCAGCCAGCAAAGCCCAAAGCCATAGTCCAGGTTCAACACTGTGTCCACACTGCATGTGTCTGTGACCTGCAGTGTAGGAACATGGTAAGTTCCCAGTATGTGTGATCCTCACGATGCATAGCACACTGCTCTCTGCCACAGTGCCCTGTGTCTCTGCTGACATTCCTGCAGCAGAGCTGCAAAGAGTCCTCTTCCCTGACTTTACCACATCCCACAGAATTTGTCCCCATCTGTCCACTGACCTCTCAAAGTCCTTTCTGGCCACTACAAAGCTGACCAGGGTCTGTCTGCTGCCCCACCTCAGCCATGACCCAAGTGACCAGGTCCTGCCCCTCAGGCTCTGCCCACTCCATTCTGCTCCCCAAAGATGCTCTCTGACTGTAGCATTTTTCAGGATTTTGGTTTTTTATTTCCATAGTTATTTACTGAGCTCCTACTATGTGCCAGTCACTATTTGTTTTAGGTTCTGAAAATGTAGTAGAGAACAAAGTCTCTGCGTCATGGATTTAAGTTTTTTTTTTGTTTTTTTTTCCAGGGGGAGAGTTGTGAGGTTCGAACTCCAGCAACCTGAGGCTGACAGCTTTGTGGAAGCAGCCACTTAAACAACTGAGCTAAGGCCAGGCCCCCATAAGGTTTTTTGTTGTTTTTTTTTTTTTTTCCTCGACTGCCTTCAGGGCATTTTTGGCCAGGGGGAGAGTTGTGAGGTTCGAACTCCAGCAACCTGAGGCTGACAGCTTTGTGGAAGCAGCCACTTAAAGGACTGAGCTAGGGCCAGGACCCCCCGCGTCATGGATTTAATAAACTATGCTGAGAGACAGGAGAAAGAGACAATGAACATACAACATGCCAAATGCCAGCCAGAACTTAAGAGATAACTCACACAAGTGTACAGGAAAAGTGCAGTTCTAGGAGATCATACGAAGGCTTCAGGGTAAAGGGGTGTCCAGGAGCAGGGTGAGCAGGGTGAAGCCCACACAATGGGCGCTGGCCTGGGGTATTTAGGGATGGTGTGGCACCCATGCAATGGGAGCGGAAGGAGCCAAACAGAGTGGGAACAAGAGATCACAGGGATATCACTACTATGATCTGTCCCCCAACTGTGAGCTCCTCAAAGGAAAAGACTGTGTCTTATGACCCAGCATACTATCTGGTATACAACAGGCAGCGAAGATAGTGTACAACTGTCCAGGTGGATGGGTGGGCTTATGCTGCATGGACAAAAGGATGGGTGGGCTGAGAGATGGAAAGAATATCAAAAGGTAAGCGGAAGCTGAGTGTGGTGGTACACGCCTGTAATCCCAGCACTCGAGAGGCTGAGGCACAAGGATCCTCATGAGTTCAAGGTCAGCCTGCACTATGTAGTGAGACTCTGTCTCAAAAAGGGTAATTAGATGGACCAAAGCATTGACATATATAAATAGATGAGTGGATGGACAGATGAATAATGGACAGACCAATACATGGATCTGGTTGGTAGACAGACATAAGATAGATGAACTGGGTGGGTGGTAGGCAGATGGATAGATGGACGGATGGATGGATGGATGGGCTGAGTGAACTGAGTGGGCTGCAGGATGAGTAGACGCATGGTGGCATGAGTAAGTGTGCCGAAGGACAGTGAGATTTAGAGATAGAACAGTGGCTGGATGGAAGAAAGAATCCCTATTTACACCAGAAGACACAGAGAAGCCCTGGTTCAGACTTCAGGCCTTGCCATGAGGGTGTGCGATTCTCAGGAAGGCAGGCAACCATTTCCCTTTAGCCTCTCCTTACACAGCAGGCAGAGTCTCCTCGCAGGGACCCAGGTGCTGGTAGCCTATCTTATCATCCTGGCCCTGGCAAGGGAGCATCAGCATCAGCTGGCTGGGTTGGGGCCATTGGTGACGCTCCCCAACCACCCCCCCACATACCTTCCTGCTGTTCCAAAGCTGCCAGTGCAGACCAGGCATCATTATCATGAAGATGGGGCTGCAACCCCCACCTGGGCCTCCACCACAGCCTGCCCAAGTCAGCCCAGTCACACAAAATGCTCACAGTTCCTGCCTCAGAAGACCCCAAATTTGCAATCATTAGCCTCTTGTTTTTAAGACTTGTCAACCAAATAAATGTATTTATTACATAACACAAATTTATTTTCTAGTTTTATTAACCAGACACATAAGAGCTAGCTGAAAGAAAAATGCCCACCACCAGCTCCTAAGCAAGGACCAACTGGGAAGAAGGGATGGGAAAGGAGGGAAGGGAGGATCCTGGCACACTGGATCACAGGGTTCCTGCGCAAACTGCATCCCCACTTCCTCTCACTAGAGCTCTGCTTTGTCCTGCTCACTCAATACCCAAGACTGCCCTGGTTCCACAACAGGTACTGACCCTGGACACCAGCCTGGCCCATGCCCCACCGCAGTGTGCCCTCCTTGGCCTTTAAGTCCTTCTCCATTGCCATTCCATCCCTGAATCAGATCCTTCAGCAATCTGAGTCTGCTGCTGCTGGGCTGCCCTTTGACCTTAGCCAAAGCTTAGCCTGAGTCCCACATGGAGATTCTGCCCCAGTGCAGTGACCAAGCATGCAGCTGATGTTAGGAGGCCGTGGCTGCTCCTCCCGGCCCCCCTGCAGGCAGCCTCCCCAAATCCCTTGCCCTCTGCTCACCCACCGAGCCCATCTATCAAGGGGCCTCTGATGCCCACCCTCCCCTTGATCACACGCTCTCGCTGTACCAAAGAGCCCTGCAATGCCTGGAGGCCTCTAGCTCTACCACTCCCAAGATGGTTCTCCCTTTCCCTTCTACACAGTCTTGACCTGCCCTACTTACCTCTCTGATCTGCTCTGCCCAGATGTGACCCTGAACTTAAACTGCAGGATCAAGCCGCTACTACCACAGTGCCACCCTTTCCCTTTCTTCCACAGACACCTGACCAGCCCCATACCTCCTACTCCAGCCTTGATGCCCCGCCCCAAGCCTAATGCCAGCCTGACAAGATCCTGCCCCTCTGAGCCAAGGGATCCCCTAGAAATGACATTAGCAAACATCGCTACCTCCTAGGACTGCTGAACTATGTCAACCACTTCTTAAAACAGCTAAGCTCCCGGAACTGCACAGATACGAAAAGTACTGACATGTAGCTCCAGAACACTGTGCTGGACACTCCCAAGACACCACACAGTGGAACGCATACACAGTCCTAGCACTCGGAGAGGCTGAGGCAGGAGGACAGAATGTTTGAGCACAGCATAGACAATCCAATGACTTAGTGAGACTCTGTCTCAAAATTTAAAAAAAAAAAGAGAGGGTTGGATGCAAAGTCCAAAGAGCCTGAGTTCAGTCCCTCGCACTGTAAAAGGAAAAAACAATCAACAGGGTGCCCTCTTTGCAGAACACTCAGAGGACTCAGCCCAAACACTGCCTCTGCTTCAAAGCCCTCTGATTACTTCAGGCCAGTCCAGGGGACTTCACTCACACAACCTCCTCACATAGCACCCAGTACACCCACTGCAACCAGCAGCTGCCTGTTCCCCTTCAGCTCCCAAGCCAGACCTCTGTGAAGCCAGTCAAAGGCCTGGCGTGGGACAAACATAACAAGCATCTGCTCTAGCCTGAGACTCCCTCCTCCTCAGCCTCAGACTGAAGTCCAAATGTCCCTGGATCCACAGCTCCAAAACCAGGCTGTGGGGGAGCATGGGACTGGCTCCTGTTCAACAGGTTGCTATACCCGCCTCTCCTGCCTAGGGCCCAAACCTCCAAAACCAATTTTTTCCTGGACCTGATTCCATCTATGTCCACAGTAACAAAGGAGCCTGCCCCAAGCCACCAGGGGAGTCAGCAGAATGGGGCAGAGGACAGCAGAGTATCAGAGCTCTTGCCAGCCTAGGCCCCTCAAGGTCAGCACAGGGCAAGAGTCACTGCCAGGGGTTGGGCTCCAAGGAAGTCCAAAACCCAGGGAAGGGAACAGAGCAGCCCTGACCCAAGACCCAAGACATGCAAATGGAAGAACACATGCTCCTCAGTCCAGGCTCATCACCAAGGACCTCTGTGACTCAGGAGGCCTTCAACTTACTCCGCAGCTCTCCAGGACAGAAGGGACACTCATAGGTTTGAAGCCTCCTGAGGGCCCAATTGCAAGCATTTAATTCCAAGAACCAACCAGATCATTCTGCAGACTCCAAAGGACCAGCCCTTTTCTACCAGCAGGAGCCCTCAGACCCCAGCTTCCAGAGGAGTCCTTCCTGGAAGACCACGTGTCCAATGCTGGAGCTGGCCTGCACCTTCAAGCGCTCCAGCTGGCTAAGGAAGGGGCTATGTCCAGCAGCTGCCCTCAGACCACCCCCGCCCTAGGGTACCCTGACCACCCCTTGGGGCCCAACTGGCCTCATTTCCTTTTGGCTAGGCCAGACCTCCTGCTCTTCCCACTTGGACAATCTGTCCACTTTGGAAAAACGCCTCTTTTCTCACACTGACCTCCTTATGGTCTGCCAGCCACGCATGAATCGCAAGCTCTAAACACCTGGCATTTCTGTGAGGACTGTGCTAGAGGTGCAGTTAGAGTGCCAGGGAGTCACGTGTGTGATTGTCAACCAGCATGTATCTCCTGTGGGCCTGCTGCAGGTATGGCTACTGCATGTGAGGTGTGGTCCGGTGTGAGGTTAGACATATGCATGTTCCTAAGCATGTATGCACACACCGACACCTGCACTGTGCACACAAGTTTAAATCTACTTTGGATGTGTGAGTTCACTTTCTTTTCTCTCTAAACATCCAGATTTTTGACCAAGGATACCAAAGAGGAATTGCAGAGGTGGAGCCCTCAGAAGCTGCTGAGGGTTCTAGGGTCACTCACCATGCCGGGTGTCATACTGTCGCATCTGCACCTCTTCCACACAGTCAGCAGGGAACCAGCCTGTGCGGCCCTTCACGGTCCCCTCCCAGAATCCGCCTTCCCCAATACTGAGCACTGGAGGGACAGAAGTCAGGCAGGCTATTAGTGGAGGGCAGAACTGGGGACCCCAGCCTCCCCAACACTGCAGGCTCAAGTTCTGCCCATGCCCTTCGCCCTTGCTCCCCTTCCCTTCCCTTCCCTTCCCCTCTTGGCTTTTCCCCTGGGGAGATTTTGGGATCCACACAGGAGACAGGAACAAACAGATGGGCTCGGCACAGGATGGGCATATGGGGGACAGGCATGCAGATGGACGCATTTGGGGAGGACAGCAGGCAGAAGCAGGGGCCACTCCTGACTCTGCCCAGTGACCACTGTCCCTCTACTTATTCTGGTTCTTCTACCCACCCAGGAGTCATTACCAAGAGCTCAGGGTCACTGTGTGATAGCCAGCGGACTGGGCCATATGATTTACCAGGAGTCTGATCCTCAGGGCTGCTGCTACCTCAGGCCCCATGGCCACAGAGCAGGGGAGGACAGGATCCCACACGCAGGGAGAGACTTGTGCCGTACAAATCAGGCAGACCCCACAACAGGGACGTGCAGGGCATACAGACACCCACAGTCCACAGCCCTCTCCCACGATGGCAAAGGCCCCACACATTTCAAGGAATTCCAGAGAAGATGCCCCAAAAGTGACACAGGAACCCCACAGTCAAGGAAGCGTTGCCGGGAGATGGGGTCTTTCCACACAGACCCCTGAGACTCATCCCCCATCGTGACACTGAAATGCCCCGGCGTGACACCCGTGAGCTGCGCCGCCGCCCCCGGCCCCGCCCCCGCGCCCCTCACCCTTCACGGCCTCTCCGCGGTGCAGTGGGATCTCGCCCTCGCCCTGCGGGCTGTGCGCCTTCACGGCGATGAACTTGCGGCCGGGGACGGCGCTGTAAAGTTTCCGCTTCGGGCCCCGGGGCGGCGGTGCGGGGGGCGCGGGGGACGTGGGGCCGGG
>NW_004524729.1:6348308-6358734 GCF_000260255.1 Octodon degus | reverse complement strand
GCGGCCGCGGGGGGCGGGGCGGAGGCACCGGTGGCAGGGGGCGCCGGGGGCACGGGGGTGTGGCGGGCTTCAGGGCCAGCACGGGACTGCTTACCCCGCCCCCTCCCTCCAGGCCTGTGTCCCCTATCCCTGGACACCTGCCCCTGTGGCCCATACCCTCTCCAAGCTGCCCCTGCCAGGACCTGGCATGCACTGTCTCGCTAGCACCCAGGCAGGCTAACTTCCCACGCTCAGCCAACAGCTGGGCTCTGGACATGGCTTTTGCCACATCCCAGTCACCTGGGTGGGCGCCTTCCCTCCCTGCCCTAAGCCCTTCACCACACAGTTGCCCAAAACCAAACTGCTCCAATCATGGCCATCCCACCAAGGATCAAGTAACAGGCTTTCCCCTCTTGCACTCTAGGGGCCAGGCTGAGGGTGCTGGGGTCACTCTGCAGACCCCTTGTCTGAACCTCCAGGAGCCAGGCCAGGCTCAGCCGATAAGGGGAACCAGTGAGGTGCCTTGCTCCACATTGCACAAAGGCCATGAGGGGTCCTTTGACCACGTGACCCCTGTCCCCTGGCAAGGAAGCCCCCCAGTACAGATCACTGTCCGAGGAACTGCTGCTTTGCCCTGGATTTAGCTGTCCATGTCCTGGGATTATGGCCATATCTGGCATACCAAGCACTTAAAACTGCGGTGGAAAAGTAAGGATACTGCCATCCCCACCAAGCAGATGAACTGAAGTCCCTGATAGAGCAGGCCCCTGTCTTCTGTCTGCTCACAGGACAGTCAAACAATGCAGGGATCTGTGGCTCCAACTCAGGAGCACCTTCTGGGAATGGCAACACCACAGGATATGTTCTTTCAGCCACAAGGCCACTCAGTCCTTAGGAAACCCAGCAGCAGTACTTTTAGGAACTTTGAGTTGAGGCAAGACAGACAGCCTCAGAGACCAGCAAAGGTGGGCAGAGACATGGATGCTAAAGATTGCACAGGGCAGGGGCCAGGTACAGAAAGGGAGCCTTTCACAAGCCCCAACATCTAGGCCCGGAAGAGCTGACCTAGCTCTGTGTCCGCACAGGTCACTGACCCAGCTGGGCAACAGGGCCCCGTCCATAACATGGTGTTGTCAAGGCACGGCCTCGTCTAGTCACTGAGTGCCAAGAAGATAGCCGGCAGAGTCCAACGGACTTTACAATCAGCTACCACCACAAAACAACACACTGTGTTAACACCTTCACTCAGTACTTCTACTGACTGGCTGTGAACAGGAGAAAGCAAGAAAGAGACAGCTCCTGCCCTCAAGAAACAGGTACTACCACCAGCACTGTCTGCACTGCATACAGGAGCCCACCAGACCACTGAGATGACCCAAGGAAGCACCCAACTGGGTTACCTTCCCTTTCATGCACCAGCACAGTGGCCATCTGAAAGCCAGGGAAACCCGGCCTCACCCCACAGCCTGGAGAGGCCAACCAGCCCCTGGCCACACTTCCTACTCTAAGTGCTAGTGATGCCATGTCACTCCAATACCCCCAGTTTCTTGGCAACCCAGCATTTACAGTAGGGGGTGAAAAACCCTATAGGTAGATATACAGGCAGCTGGGGAAGGCCTCGGTGTCACCTATAGGTTTTAATCCCTCACGAAAAGGCAACCCTGACCCCTAAGGACCTGCCTGGAGGCGCAGTGGACTTTCCAACATTTTCTGGACCATACCTTCTCTGTCCAAAACACTTCCTCAACGACTGTCTTCAGAGCATGTCCAGAGCCAACCAGAGGCTAATGTGGGTGAGCCTGCCCTACCCACCTTGTCCTAGCCTCCCACCTTGCCCCCCTTTCATCAGAGGAGATCTGTTGGGGCCTGGTTCTTGCCAGCACACCTCTCCCTGCTGGCCAGGCATGCAGCCTGGCTCTAGGAGTCTCCCAGCCCCCCCTACCTGATCTTGCTCTGGCTTCCCCTGCCGGCTAAAGGGCCACCAACATTCTCCTGGTCACCATCCCGGTCACGATCCTTCTCTTCCTGCAGCCGCTGGAGCAACAACTGGTGGGGAAGACTTCTCAGCGAGGGCCCAGGCGAAGCTGCTGGCTGTGCCTCACCCTTCAGGTTGATATCGCTGGCTGAGCGCTGCAGAGGCCGAGGAGACGCCAAGCCACTGGGGCCAGCCAAGCGTCGCCGCTTTGCGTAGCTTGGAGTTTCCCTGAATGGTACTGGGGGAAGGGACACAGGTGAGACACAAGAGCCTTTTGGATGACAGCTGTCCAAATCTACCCAGGCTTCCCAGATATAAAAACTAAAATTCTATGTTCTAGGACCTGCCTTAGTCCCAGAAGACCAGGTCAGCAGGCCACCCCATGACTGAAGCTACCATCAAGGGGCCATCTTCTTAGAGTCACTGTATCTCTGACAATAGCTTCAGGGGCAGATGCTGCCCCTCCTCTCAGCCAGACAAGGTTCACCCATGTGTGACAAGGCAACCATATCTGATACCAGAATTACCCGATTCACAAGCTTCAGGAGACATAAAATAGACACCATGTGACAAATTTCACCAGACTAAGGCCATTTACAGTTAATTACAGCCAGGGAAACTGAAAGAGATCTGGGAGTCAGCAAACTTTTCCTGTAAAGAATCACAGGCAACTGTTTCAAGCTTTGCTAACATACAGTCTGGAGAATAATGACCCAACACTGACATATGAAAATTCTACAGCATAAAAACAGCCACAAACAACATCCAAGCACATGTGTCTGTGTATTTGTGCTCCAATAAAACTTTATTTAAAAAGTAAATGGTAGGGCCAGCCAAATAGCTAAGCAGATTAAAGCATCTGCAAGCGGGCACAGGGGGCAGGGGCCAGGGGCTCAATCCCCAGACCTGCTGTGCTGGCCCTGCCCCTAAAGCATGCGCAGTGGTGCGTGCCTATAATCCCAGCTCTTGGGAGGCTGTAAACTGGCAGCTCACTATGAGTCCGATCTAGTAGTGAGGCCCTGAACACCTTGTAGACCCTTCCCTAAAAAAAAAAAAAAAAAAAAAAAAAAAAAGTGTATCTCACTGCTGGGCATGGTGGCACATGCCTATAATCCTGTACCCAAAAGGCTGAGGCAGGAGGATCGCTAAGAGTGCAATGTCAGCCTGACCTACATAATGAGATCCTGGCTACAACAAACAATAACTAAAAGAATTCTCGTGCTTAGGTTAATATCAGAGGAAATAAACTTTAAAATAAAAAACTAAAGCCAGAGGACATTATACATTAATGAGGCAATTTATCAAGAAGAGTAACAATTACTAACATGTCCATCAACTAGAATACAAAAATAGATAAACATCAATACCGTTAAAGACAGAAATAGGTAGCTCTAACAGCTGGAAACTTCAGTACTGCACTTCCACTAATGGAAATGATAAACGAGAACACAGAAGGCTAGACCCATCAGACTTAACAGACACACAGAACTCTCATCCAGGGACCGGGGAGATGGCTCAGTGGAATAAGTGCTTCCCTGGCAAGGTCAAGGGTCTAAGTTTAATCCCTGGTTCCGCAAAAACAACAACAACAAAAAAAAACTCTCACCCAACAATAGCTGAATACACTACAGAATTTTCCTAATGTGCACACAAATATTCTCCACATAGACCATATGTCTGACTACCAAAACAAGTCTCAATAAATTTAAAAGGACTAAAATCAAACTAAACATCTTCTTCGATACAATCTAATGGAACAAAAATTAAATACACTATGAATCAATGTGTCAAACAATCAAAACGAAAATAAAATGTTTTGCGACATCTGAAAGTGAAAACAGGCTCACACAAGTATGCAGCAAAAGCAGTACTAAGAGGTAAATTTATAGTAGCAAACACCTTTAAGAAAGAGGGCTGCAGCTCAGCAGCAAAGCACATACTAAGCATCACTGAAGTTATGGAATCGATCTCCAGCACACACACACAAATTGTGTGTTTTATACATATACATGAAGGAGATCACTAGAGAGAAAGATCTCTCTAGTGAATAAGCAAAGCTGGGGATGGTGGTGCACACCTGGAATCCCAGCACTCTCTGAGAGGTTCAGAAAGAAGGATGGAAAGATCCAGGCCAGCAATTTAGTGACTTAATGAGACTCTGTCTTAAAATTAGAAGAAAAAAAAAAAAAGACTATGGATGCGGCTCAGTGTGGAGGCCCTAAATTCAATCCTCAATAGTGAAAGAAAAAAACTGAATTGAACATTTTAAAGAACTAAAAAAAGAGCAAACCTAACAAGCTAAGGACAATTAGCAAAACAAGAACAGAGATAAAGTAGGAAGGATAACAATCTAGAGTTAATTTTAAAAAGCCTCTTACATGGACTCAAAATTGGTTGATATGTTAAACTGATAACCGGCCATTCCTCTGGTGTACCTTTCAGAATAGTTCCACTAAAGTTTATTTTTCACAAAACTTACTTCACATTATTGTATGTAAGTGATTACTTGTCAGTGTTCCAGATGTATCTTAGCTAAAACTAGTGAATGCCCTTAACTTAGATGGTTTTTGAAGCCTATACATTTGGTATTATTTGGCCTTTAAGCTTTTACATCTCTCAGCATGGAGGACGAAGAAAGCTGTACATTGTTGGCTTGGGAGTCTGTACTTTTAGACCAGATTTGTATTTGCACTGTCAGTATGGCAAATGAATGAAAAGGTGTTAATACACTATTGGATTTTTTATTTGTTTTTGATTTAGCTTGTACCTTAGCTGAAAAACCTCAATTCATGTTCATGACAGTGGGATTGTTTTAAATGTCTACACTCTTTCTAATAAACTGCTGGAAGACTTTTTTTTTTTTTCATTTTTTTTTTTTTTTTTTGTGTGTGTGTGTGTATGTGTGGCCAGCTCAGCCCACCAGGGGGCGGGGCTGGCTGGTATGTGGTGTTGGGGGATCGAACCGCGGTCCCTGTGCTTTGCCAAGCTTGTTCCAAGTAGGTGCTTTAGACCACTGAGCCATCTCGCCAGCCCCTGGAAGACTTTTGAATAAATAAATAAATAAGCCTCTTAAATATTAACAAAATTATTAAACCTTTTCCTAAACTAGAAAAGAAAGAAGATGAGCAAAACCAGCTAAAATTAGAAATTGTTTGGAGGGCATTACTACCAAACTTTCAAAAATAAAAAGGACTATAAAATAATGCTATAAACAACTGTGTGCCAGCAAATTAGATAAGATAGATTAAATGGACAGATTCCTAGAAAAACTCAAATTAGCAAAACTGACTTAAGAAGAAGCAGAAAATTTAAACAGACCTGATTCAGAAATCACAAACCTCCAACAAAGCTCCACCACCAGATGGCATCGTTGTGGATTTTACACACATTTAAAGAATTAACATCAACCTTTCTCAAACTCTTTCAAAAAACAAAATAGGAAGACTTCCTAACTGTACTACTGATGACAAAGCCAGATAAAGATTTACAAGGAAAGAAATCTAGAGACCACTAAACCAAAGTAAGACATCATTTTAAGAAAGAACATTTAATGTAATCCAACATCTTTTCATGACTTAAAAAAAAATAATAATAGTGAATACCCTCAGACAACCAGTAACAGAGGGAAACTTCCTCAGCATAAGAGCTATCTGTCAAAAATCACATCATACTCAGCTGTGAAAGACTAACACTTTTCCCCTAAGATGAAGACCTACGCAAGGCCTGGGGATGTAGCTCAGCAGTAAAGCACTGGCATGAATGAAGCTCAATCTCCAGTACCAAAAAAAGTGCTTAAATCTTAAGTTCAATGCAGTAGTAATAAAAGGTAACCCTGTTCACAAAGAAAATGTCCATCCCATGCAGGAGTCCCCGAGCTCATGTGTAATGGGGAAGACCTGGGCATCACTGTGCATTTGAAACCCAGACCACGTGCCAAAAGCCATTCCCAGTGCTTCCCACTCAAACTGATTGGTCTGCAATCAGACCTACAGGCAACAGAAATCTGCTAAGGAGTCCAGAGCCCACTTGTTCGTCTCATGGAGTCCAGTAAATCTAGTCTATTCCAGCTGGTTTATTCCCCAGCCCTGGACTTTGAACCCAGATCCTTGTACACATATTAAGTTGGGCCTCTACCACTGAGCCACACCCCTCATGTAAATGCTTAATGGATATTTCTGTATAAATGTTAAGGGTTTATGATTTTTTTTTGGATGGTATTACTAAACTGATAAAAACCCTTTAAGTTAGTTTTATTCAAATTTGCCTAGGGATAAGTGAGCACTAACAAGTTATTCCTTAAACTCAAAAAAAAAGTGACCAGTAGTTTTTCCTCTAATTTCACAATTAAGTTGAGGTAGATTTGGTAAATAAAAGTATTACTTAAATAGTTATTCAAAAAAAAAAAAAAAAAAAAGAGCTGGGGAGATAGCTCCGCAATCTAAGCACCTGCCCAGCAAGCACAAGGACCTGGGTTTGATCCCTGGTACCACATGCCAAAATCAGGCGTGGTGGCATACCCCAGTAATCCCAGCGCTGGGGAGGCTGAGACAGGAGGATCATATAAGTCTGAGCTGCATAGCAAGACCCTGTACAAGAAATAATAAATAAAGATTTTTTTTAATTTTAAAAAGAGGGCTGGCGAGATAGCTTAGTGGATTAAAGCATCTGCTCAGGCAAAGCGCAGTGGCCAGGGTTGGGTCCCCAGTGTGCTATGCCAGCCCCACCCCCAGGGAGCACTGAGATGGTGATTGAGACTGGGGGTGGTGGCTCACACCTGTAATCCTAGCGCTTGGGAGGCTGAAAACGGGAATCATTATGAGTCTGATCTATGTAGTGAGACCCTGTAGACCTGTGTTAAATACAAAAAAATGAATTGCTTGATATATGATAGTCAGAAAAAAATATTAGAGGAAAGAATCATGTTTAACTTTTTAGCTTCTCAGCTTCTGAGATATTTTTGAATCTTGCCTGATTTATGCACAGAAATGCAACAGCATGAGATGATGGGAAAAAAGGAAGCACAGATGCTGGTAGGGCCTTGGGAACATCTGCCTCTGGCCAGAGAGGGGTGTCCAAAGAAGGCCTTCCCACACATCTGCTAAGCTCCAAGTACCCTCATCTCAACAATTAATGCACTAAAACAGCGTATTTTAGGACAGCACTTCACAAACTCCTTCAGCATTTTGCTTAGTGTCCCACAGCATTTTTCATGAGACATTCAAGTATGATTGTTAAGAACAAATAAATGAGAGCTGGGGTTGTCATGCAGTGGTGGAACATGTGTTCAGCAGGCACAAAGCCCTGAGTTCAATCCCAGCACCACTTTTAAAAAACTAGATTAAAAAATGCAAATGAAATAAAAGTTTGTCAAACTTTTTAAAAATAGGTTTTATAGGCTATCTGTACTTTAAAATAGCTTCAAAACTTCCTTTTGGTGACTTAAAATCTTAAAGTTATGTTAAATTAAAAACATTATATGTCTGAGTCATTTCTAGGTTAAAATACTAAAACATAAATTTAAAGTATTTATAGTTGACATTTTGTCTTTTTACCTCCCTTATTTTTGTTCATTAACTACTGACTCTTTTCCACAAATCATACAAATCCTGGTACCCTACATCTCTTACTTAGATGAGCTGAGCATATGTTCCCAAGGCCCTACCAGCATGAGCTGGAGCGGTAGGGCTGCACTTAGCCTACTAATCAAGACGCAGGTCGACCAGGACGTTGCTGGGAGGTAACCAAATGTGCTGGGGACTGGGGACTCAGCACAGGCGCTGGCAGTGAACTACATCCCAACCCTTTTAGCATCTTTTATTTGGAGACAGGGTCTCACTGAATTTCTGTGCTGCTCAGGCTGGGATCACATTTGCAACCCTCCTGCTTAAGCCTCTCAGAGTGCTTCCAGGGATGCACCGCACACCAGCTGGCACTCTGTCTTCGAATGAGAAGCTACATGTACTCAGGCCTGTTGATGAAAGCCAAGGGTCGTAAGACTGCACCCGTCTGCAGACACAGCTCGCAGTGCTCCCTAGTTTTCTCTAGAGACTGTTACTTGGACTTAAAAATCCTAATTAATATGTAAAGCTAAAACTTCTAAAAATAATGAAGAAAGCAAACCTGTATGTGAGAGAAAGCATGTTTTACACAGATGGTCTAAACAGAAAGATGTAGTTCAGCTAGGAGTAATTTTGAACTCAAGTGCAGTGACCATTGCTCCACGTAAGCGAGGACAGTAAACTAAATGGTTAAAAAAACCTTGTAAAGCACTCGGGAGGTTGAGACAAGAGCATCACTGTGAGCTCAAGACCAGCCTGGGGGCCACAAAAGTGAGCCCAAGGCCAGTCCGAACTGCACAGGGAGCCCCTGTCTCAAAAAAAAAAACAAAACAAGAAAAAAAACCGGAAACAAGAAATTTATAAACGAAAATTTGAAAAAGGATTTCCTGTGTAGTCAAGCCAGTTAAAATTGAATTAATTTCTTATAGTTATTTCTACAATAAGTTTTAACTGCAAAAATGCAATAGTTTAAAGTAAAAGCTATTTTCCTCTGTAAAAGAACAAAGTTCACTTGGAAAAAGGTTTTCCTTTTTTGAGATAGGGTCTCACTATTAAGCCCAGGCTGGCCTAAATTTATGGCAATTCTTGTGCCTCAGCCTCCCAAATACTGGGATTACAGGTATGTGCCACATGCCCAGTGTCCCTTACCTTTTAGGCAGGTCACTTAGGAAACAAGGATTTGTATTTTATCAAGTTAATTTCTTGTGCTTTAATCTTAGGTTTTTGTTCATTTAAGAAAACCTAGGACTGGGGAAATGGCTCAGTGGCATAAGCAACTGCCTGGCAAGTGTAAGGTCCCAAGTTCAATCCCCAGTACCAAAAAAAAAAAAAAGAAAAAAGAAAGAAAACCCAATATTCTCTATTAAAAGAGTCAAAGTTTTGCTTTATACTAATTTTCTGTATCTGTCTTTGATACCTTTTAATTATCACCATGGTTAAGTATATGGGTATTATTTCAGTGACTTGGATTTTGATCATATATTTTAAACCTCTGATGCTAACAGAGATTCCAAAATAAAATTCTAAATTTTTTTTTTAATCTCAAGCTAGCTCCAGGACACTCCAGAAGGGCTCTTGAATATCCAAGAGATATTAATTAGGCTTGTCTGATACGTTAAACTACATAGAAATACTATTAAATTTCCATTAAGTTATATATACAGGTATAGTACTTATATGAGTATTCCAAAATTGTATGAAATTCATAGAAATCTGATGTCTTGTTATAATGCTGTCAGTCAGAGTCAGGGTTATTATATTAAAATGTTGTAGGCTGCATAAGATAACAAATTTCCTTGTGCACTGAATTATTACTTTGACAAACCTTCCTCAGAGTTTAACTAAGGCCACCTTAGGCCTTGTTGGCCCCACAGTCAGGTATGTTTTCATTCTCTAAAAGCAATTACAATCAGCTAGAGTCCAAAACTGCTTCTTCTAGGCAGATGTAGTAGTGCACACCTATAATCCTAGCTACTCAAGAGACTAAGGCAAGATGATCACCCCGACAATTCAGTGAGGCTCTATCTCAAATTAAATTCAAAAAAGGGCTACAGATCTAGCTCAGGGGTAGAACACTTACCTAGCAAGTACAAGTTCCTGGGTTCAATCCTCAATAGTGAAAAAAAATTGCATTCTTTTTCAACAAGATTGATGGAAAGGACTTTAATGGGTAGAATGGAATGTAGGTTTCCAATAACTTTAAGATTATATCATGAAACTAGGACAGATTTCCAGAGTTCTAATGAAGAAAGAAAAGCCAAGCACAATGTCATACCCCCATAATCCCAGCAATCCAGGAGGATGAGGCAAAGGATCTCGCTTGAGCCCAAAAGTTCAAGGCTGGTCTGGACAACATGGCAAGACTCCATCTCTTAAGAAAAAAAGAGCCAGGTGTGATAGTACACACCTATAATCCCAGTACTTGGAAGGCTGAGGCAAGAGGATCTTCCCATAAGTTAAAGGCCAGACTGGGTTATGTGATGAGTTCAAGGTCATCCTGAACTATACAGTAAGACCTTATCTCAAAAAAAAAAAAAAATCCCTCAGAATTTGTAAAGCTAATCATGGCTATTTTTATTACGTGGAAAAATAGTTATCTGTACAAGTTCAACAAAATCTGTTGGTTTTGTAATGGCTCTGAGTGGAGTGTCCTCACCTAGGAATGTGCTAGAATGTTACTGTTCAGGGTTCCCAGCCCTACAGTGAGGAAACACAAACCAGCACTTCCCACCAAGTCCAGAAATATTTTGTGTACCTCAAAGAGACGGGTATTCAAGTAAGTCTATAGAGAAGGCAGGCAAAAAGTCTGAAGTTTTCCTTGATCTGACCTCTTAGCTTTGAAGGATTTTTTAAAAAATCCAATCTGATGTTCCTTATCAAAATCTCTGGGAGGTGGGTGGTACACACCTGTAAT
>NW_004524729.1:6346618-6347977 GCF_000260255.1 Octodon degus | reverse complement strand
AGGTCTAGCCCAACAAATTTAAAAAACCCCGTGTTGTCAATTGGTACCCTTGCTGCATTTATATAAATAGCTGAGCTGAGTTTCTGATGACTCTGATTATCTCTGATAGAAACGGGCCCAACCAGTGATTCTCTTGCCCCAGCCTCCCAAGTGCGGGCATTCCAAGGGTGTGCCACCACGCCAGGCTGTATTTCCCTCTGAAGCATGTTCTTTCTCTCTATAGTGTGTAAGACAAGAGCAGGTGAGGGTGTGGCCAGGGAGGACGGCAGGGACAGTGGACCCAAGCCCAACCAAGAGGCACCCCCTCAGTGGGGACTCCCTGTGAAGGGCAGTGGAGTTTTTTGCCCCTCAGCCTGGAGTACAAACAAGCTCCTTTCCTCCAACTGGAGAGAACAAGGCCACCTCCTTGAGTCCAACCCCACAGAAATTGAAGGTGGGAAGGGAATGCAAATATGCACTGGAGACTCTACTCTACTTAGCAGAAAATGAGGCATGATGACCTTAAGGAGCTTCCCCCTGCCTGGACAATCACAGACATAAAAAGGGATCCCAAAGAGCCACAAACAGGCTGGTCCCTGCCCCACCCTGGTCAGCCTCAAGCCCAATGTAACTGTTTCCTGCCCCACTTCAAATTCCAAACTTCTCATGACTCTCTCCCAACCTGAACCCGAACCCCAGCTCTGCCCAACTCCAGTGGCTCAGTAAGCTACTCCATATCACCGCCACCTTGTGCAAAATGTCCACCCACACCCCTGAACAGACACCACAGTCTCGCCTTGCTGTGACTAGAGGAATGATAATTGAGCCTTATTAGGGCAAGTGGCTAAGGAGAAATTCCAGAAGAATGGTCCCTAAACATAGGACTCACCTTAATCTTAAATGCTATGTAAAGTTAACTTCAGAGTCCTAGCCCAGGCCCGGTGAGTGTGTGGGAGAGCTTCCAGCTACCCCGTGCTGGCGGGACCTATTGGTTCCAGCCCAGGCGCAGCATGGGTGAGATCCTCTTCCACCCACTTGGGACGGCCCCAACCACTCTGCAGCACCTCCCCTACCCTGCCCGCCGAGTAGGAATTTCTGCCCCGTTCTGGGAACCCCAAGACCTAGTCCTAGCCCAGGCCCAGTGAGTATGTGGGAGAGCTTCTGGCTACCCTGTGCTGGCATGACCTACTGAAAGCCACTAGAGAAAAGAAGCAGATCACATTCAAAGGAAAACCCATCAGAATTACAGCCGACTTCTCTTCACAAACCATGAAGGCAAGAAGAGCATGGAACAGAGTACTTCAAGTCCTCTATGAAAATAAATTCCAGCCCAGACTACTATACCCTGCAAAACTCTCTTTCAACTTTGATGGAGAAGTG
>NW_004524729.1:6335681-6341603 GCF_000260255.1 Octodon degus | reverse complement strand
AAATAAAGTTAACTTCAGCCTTAACCCAATATTAGAAACCTACTGAGATGCTCACTTAACACCAGCTCCAGCCTTTTCTGCCCACTATCCCCTCAAATTTACAAACAAAAGATGGGGCTCCCCACGTAAACACACAGGACAGGAAGGGAAGCCTGGAGTTCATGTTCCACTAAAAGTCACAGGCAGAAAGGCCTGGTTCATCCAGAACATGGAAGATCAAGCTGCTAGACAGCCATGAGAGAGATCTTCTGTGGGAGGGGAGGCTCTGTCTCCACCTAACACAGTGTCCCGCAGAGGTGTGAAACTGCTTCCTGGAGGCCCCCCTGCACCACCCTCCAAGAGCTCTGGTCTGGAGGAGGCCACTATTCTTCTCCATCATGGTTTTTGGGGGTTTTTTGTTTGTCTTTTTCCTACATATACATTCCTGGGACCTTGTCAGGTAGAAAGCATGCTATGGCTACCTAAACACAGCCCTGTTGCCAGGCTGCTCCACAGCCCTCAACCCCAGATAGCCCTTCTTAGGACCTACTGAGAAAAGTAGATCCTGACTAATGCCAACCCTAAGCCTAGTGACACCCCAGCCCACAGCCCAAGCCCATCGTTCTTGGCCTGACTGAAAACTGTTCAGTCAACACAGCTGCTTCCTCTAACAATGCCTGACCCTTGGCTTCAGAGGCAGGTCCTTGTTATGCTGCCACTCCCCTGACCAACACCAATCCACAGCCAACAGTGACCCACAGGTGGGCAGAACTCACCAACGTCCGAATCTTTATGGGTCTTGATGACCTCGGCCAGCTCGAAGTTGCCTGCAATGATGGCCACCTGAGAGAAAGGGCAGTCGATGAAGAAGGCAGACAGAGGCAGCCAGCATGCACATACCCCAATCCCAGGTGCTCCTGCCTTCTGGACCCTGGCATGAAAGACTTTCTCCCTGGCTACCCTCCTTCTCAAATTACCACTTTCCTGTCCACTCATGCACCTAGGCCACAACTGCTTACACACAGGAGCTAAGGGGTGCCACACACCTCAGAATAGGCCAGTGTGCTCGGACCAAAGAGCTTTCTGGACATAAGACTCTCAAAAGCTAAAACCACACTGTCGTAAGCATCCTGGGACACATTCCCATCATATCGCACTCCCTATTTCAGCCGTGGCCCCACAGTTGCCAACCTCTCATTCTCATCCTTTCTTCTCTGGACCCTGTCCTCAGCTGTCTAACACACTACCAACTTTCAGATGGGTCCATAGCCTCCATCACTGCCCCTACCATATAACTATAGCAGCCTCGCTCTCACACCTCTCTAAGAGACCTGTACTTCTACAGAGAACAGGCCTCACCAGGCCCCTCCAACTACCTCAAAATTCTAACCACCCAGAGATTCATCCACCCAGCTATGCAGGGAGCACAGAGCTCAGAAACATGGCCTGGAGCAAGTCAGGGACAGGTCTCACACCTTCTTGGGTCTGTGCTCCTGTCTTTTCCCTCTCCTGTCCAGACACTCAACCTTCCTCCCTCTCTGGGTGGAGGTTGAAAAAGAAAGCCACATCAAGCATCCCTTCACACAGCGGGCACAGCACTGGCCACTCCACTGCACCTGCTGAATCCTGGGACTGAGTGTTCCCTTCTTGCACTCCAAGGAAGAAGCAAGGTTCAGGAAACCCAAAGCACACAGGCAAACGTACCTGGAAGGCTGTCTGGCTGTTGTAATTGCGCACATCCTTGTTGGCTCCTCGGAATAGAAGAACACGTGCACAGCTCTCCTGTGGGGAGCAACAGGGGTCACACGGGTGGCTGGAGAGATGGAAGGGGCAGAATACAATGGCAGGCACACATATGCAGACACTGAGGTCACAGACAGGTGTGCAGGGCCCAAGAACATACACAGACCCACATTACTTGCTTAAGATATGATGGGGCCAGGTGTTTTTTTTTATAGCAGGTCTCACTTATCCAGAAAGCCGGGATGTATACAGTGTACACACAGTTGTTCTGAACTCATGTATGCATAGGGAACAGCTGTGCACACACAGAACCACAGAATACCCTGGAACCACAACTCACTACAGGGCCCAGGACACGTGTAGAGTAGCACATAGGCTGGGATGCTGTCACCCTGTACAGCCCATCTCCACCACACAGGGCACACAGTGCAACATGCAGTCAAACCTGGTTGTAGAGGGCACAGATGTGCAGGGCAGTGTTCCCTGAGGCATTCTGGGCGCCCATGTTAGCTCCATAGAACAGCAGGTGCTCCAGGTGCTGCACATGCCCAAAGCGGCAAGCCTGTGGAGAGAGGCAGTCAGGACAAAGGCAAGGCCCCACCCAAAGCCAGGCCAACCCTAAGCTCCTTGCCCACCTGGTGGATCTCCTGCCAACCATTCTCATCAGTAGTCCCCAGCTGTGCATGGTCATGGAGCAGCAGTTCGCAGCACAGGGCATCCCCGCCCCCCAGAGCACTGTGGTACAGGGGTGTAAGGCCTCGGCTGTCCTTGTAGTCGGGCGAGGCCCCCAGGTCCAGCAGGGTCTAGGGGCAAGCATGGTCAGTACCAGTACCACTCCTTGCTTCCTCCCCTGCCAGGCCACTCACCCTGCCGGGTCAGCATCCTGCCCTCACTGACCGTCAATGCCCCCGCATTCCGCTGCCGGGTAGCACAGTGCACAGCAGTCAGCCCGTCTCGGGTGCGGAAGTCCAGATGGGCACCACCATTCCTCAGCACTTTCAGCAGATCAGAGGCATTGTCTAGCTGGGCCGCAAGACTCAGAGGGCACTCTGGGTGTAAAGGATAGGTGAAATTAGTCTCAGCCACCTGAAGGACAGTCCCTCCTGGCTCCACTCCTCACCTCCTGAGTCAGGGTCATGGAAATTGGGGTCCAGCCCCTTGTCCAGCAGGCGGGCCACCTTGTCCGTGCTGTGCAGCTGGACATAGTCCATGAACTTCTTCAGGTTTGCCTGTAACATGGGCCATCCCTATCAGCTGGTTGCCACGGCCCCACCATCTGCCATCATTCTCCCTCCAGCAAGCCTCAGGCCATGTACAAGGCCCACTGCCACTGCCCCCAGCCTGACCTGTTACCTAACATGTTTGCCTCCCTAAGTCCTCACCTTTAAGCCCTCCACAGGTGTCAGCCTAAGCCCAGCCATCCTCACAATGGCCAGGTCACCCTGGTCACCCCCGACACAAGTACACTATTCAACCTCCACTGGTACCCTGGTTCTGGCTCCCTCATGCCCCAGCCTAGAAAAGCTGTTGGTCCATGAGGGCAGAAGCCAGCCCTGCGGTACCCAAGGTCCTTCTCTGGACCACCCGAACCTCAGAAGGGACTCCTGGGCCCCTGAGACAAGGTCCTCCCTGTCACTCATTCACACGATCAGACATCAGTTCACTTTCCCACACCTCACTGGTCACATAGACACCACATACCAAGGCAAAGGACTTATCCAGGCCCTGTAGATACTTGGCATGCAGGAGAAATGACAATGTGCGAGACCACTGCCACAGGCTGGGGCCATGAAACCAAAGGAAGGTGCCCACAGCCAAATGAAAGGTGGTGCAAAACCCCTGGGGAAAAGACCTCAGCATCCAAGGCTGCAAGGCAGAAGGCAACACTGGCTGCAGGCCAGGCAGCAAGAGTACAGAGTTTTGATAAGAGCTCAGACTCACTAATAGCAACTTACTGTGTTCTCTTGGCCACCAGGGAAAGAGTCAAAGGAGCAGTCATGGGGCAGGGACCCAGGGTGACAGGAACATGAAACAGTCAGTGAAGGGAAGCAGGGTCTTTTCTGACATGGTCTCTACCTAACCACAGAGCCAATGTTGTTGAGAGCCATGAGCCCCAGCGCAGCAGAAAAGTGAGACAAAAGTTTGAGGACTCAGGGTCACAAACAGGGCCTTGGGGCACAGGAGCCCTCTCCTAAGCTCCAGAGACCATTTGCAAATTGGGCCAGGTCTCAAAGAGTCCGCCCATGGGGAAGTGCTGTGGCACCCAGCTTCCCCCTCCAGATGTTCAAAGGAACCAAGGAAGTGCCAACCACAGAATTCATGTGATCACATGAGTATGATACCCAGCATTCACAGGGGTGCCAGGATACGTGTGGGCCAGCCCCATCAGCTGCTACAGTCACAAACAGATGACTTGCGCCCTCTGAACCCCGTTTGCAAAATAGGTAGTAATGATCCCTCTCAGAAAATTAGCAAGGTACCTAGTTATAAGTGTCCCCAAAAGTCAACACAGCAGATGCTTGTCTACATCTCCCCAAGTCCCCAGTCACACTCAGGATGCTGTGCCCCCCTAGGCCAAGAGCCAGCAAGAGTCTGGCTGCAGCTGGTGACACACCAATCCTAAGTCTGGAAAATACATCCAGCCCTCCAGCCACCCCCAGCCACACTCTGGACCCAGTCCCATTCTGACAGCAGAGTGTGGCAGACTTAGCAAATGCTGGTGGGAGGGATATGGTCAGGCCCACGCTGAAATGGTGAGAAGGGGGTTGGCATGAGGGTCTCCCTCCCAGTGACTCTGATTACCTTTGTGTGCAGCTTTGCAAACTGCTTGTCATCAATGAGGTTCTGGGCATAAACTCGCCGCTTGTACCGAAACTGCTCAGACAAGAAAAGGTAGAGAGAAGGTGCCCACGTGGGTGGAGTGAGCAAGTGGTCACCAATACCACGTGCGCACGCACACGGCTTTCCACCCTCGACTCACAGGCGCCACCTGTACACCTCCCCGTGCAGCAAAACTGGCAGCCACACAAGCCCCAGACACACGCTGCCAGTGGACAGACAGAGCTGACGGCAGCCGCCTACCCGCCACACTCAGACACTATGCGTGGTACAAAGAAGACAGTGGTGGCCGTCCCACATCCGGTCTCATCCTCAAGATTCCCTGGAAAAACCCAATCCTTTCGGAAGATCTGACAGCAGGTCTCTTAAACAGCTCCTCTCCGAGCAGAACTGACCTTACGCCCCTCTGCGGATATCAGGTCACCTTTGGCTCAGCCACCATCATTCTCACTTGAGTACTTACAGGATTGTCACCTTTCCCTTCCCCAAGCCACAAGACCCCTAAGCGGCTCAGTGCACTCTCCCCACACGGGAAGGGGGGTAGGTCCGCCTCTCTACAAGGAATGGAGCAGAGGACTTGGGCCCACTTCGAAAGACTTCAGTGGGGCACAGGGAAAGAGGCTATCTTTACTCTCCTCCGCAGGCGAGTGCTCAGGCTTCAGCACACCCCGAACATGCTGCCTGCATGCACTGTACACTTGTGCACACACTGCTTGCTGCAAGCTGCACGCACAAGGCCCGCACTGTTCTCGCTGCCCAAACTGCAACTCTGCACCCGCCGCCCGCCACACGCGCCACTCGCACACAAGGCTCCCGCGCCCCACACCCGTCGCTCCGCGCCCAGTGCCCTAGCTCCAGCCCGGAACGACCCGCACCTCCAGGTAGGGCAGGGGCGTGTCCAGGTTGGGCGGGTAGTCCTGCAGCAGTCGCTCCTCGTCCAGGAACTTGCCGGCGCGGCCCCGTGAAGGCGGCTGGAAGAGCCCGTAGTTGAGCGCGTCCTGCAGGCTGTGGTTGAGGGCGCAGAGCACGCGCTGCTTGGCGGCCCACACGGGTGCGGTCGGGTCCAGGCGGAGGCACTTCTGCGGCGGAGTGGCTTCATGAGGGCGGCCGGGCCGCGGGAGGGCGCCCGGGCCGGCGGGCGGCCGGAGCCGGGACCCCAGCCTCCACGCCGCTCCAGGCTCCACCCGGGGGCTGGGCTTGTCGGCCCCGCCCGCGCGGGGGAGGGTCCCGCGGAGGTGGCGGGGGAGGGGTGAGTGGCCGCGGCGGGGGTCCGGGGCGCGGGGCGCAGGGCGCGGGGGACTCACCGTCTGCTGCAGGTCCGGGATGCCAACGCGCACAACCACGGCACCGGCCCCGGGGCCG
>NW_004524729.1:6329614-6335346 GCF_000260255.1 Octodon degus | reverse complement strand
GGGGGCGGGGGTCCCGGCAGGCGAGCTGACTCGGGGCGCCGGGGTGGGGTCGCCGAGCGGGGGCGCGGGGCAGCAGGGGGAGTGGCCGCACGCCGGGCCGAGCCGCCTTGGCTGAGGGCGAGGTCGCGGACCACCGGCTAGAGCGGCGGCGGTGGATCCTAGAGCTGGGGAGGGGGTCACGTTGGGGCGTAGGGGCGGCCGCCAGGCGGGAGAGAGACAAGCAGGACAATTAATTTTTCCGTGGGTGTTGGCCGCACCCCATTCTGCCGACCCCCACCCCAGGCCCAGGGGAGATGATGGAGTCGCCCTTGCCCCACCCTGGGGTCCGAGGAGTCGCCCTCGCCCCACCCTGGGGTCCGAGGACGCGGACTCTGGACCGGACCGTGTAGGGGCTGGGCCCGCAGCGAGAACACCCCCAAATAGGTCCTTGCAGCCGCGCCCAGCGCGGCCCCGCACGCCCACCGCGGCCGAGTTTGGGGAGTTGGCGCCCAACCCTGGTCTGCTCCCTCGGCGCCCCCAGGACCCCTGTCGGCGCGACCCGGTCACGGTCACCCCCTCCCCATCACCCCCGCGACAAGGTGGGAGCACGACCTTTGAGGAAGAGTTTGGGGAGGGGGCGCCACTAGTCTCCACCTGCTACGGGTAAGTGAATTTTAGTTTCACGCGTTGTCGTGGCAACGCGGAGGGGGTGACGAGTAGGCGGAGAAGGGGAGCTTGGTGAGGAAACGAGCACAGCGGCGCCCGCCCGTGGGGATCGTGCAGCCCCAGCCGAGTCCACTTCCTGCACTCCACGTACCCTGGTGCCCCAAAGAGCCCTGCTGCACCCTGGGTCACCCTCAAGAGCAAAGCCCGGGTCTTCCATGCTTTCCACATCCGCCCTGAGCCCCCCAAATCTGGTGGGTCCTGAGGTTCCCTGGAATAACCTTGAAGGGTCTGGGCCCCAGATACACGGAAACCCCCTGATGGAACCATACAGCCAAGAACAGCCCAACTCCCCACAGGTCCACCTGATGAGCCCCCAGCCCAGCGTCACAGCAGGGTCCCTTCCAGGGCCACCTTTACACACCACCCCACTCCTCCGCCACCACTGATATCTGTGTCCTAGAACTCTTGGGGCCTGGACCACCACTGACCTGCTGGAGCTGCGTCTCAGGCCAAGCTGCCTGTGGGTCTGGCCAGCCTGGCCTCAAGACTAGGTGCACCCTCCCACCCGGAAGTTAAGCCCCCAACCCCCTCCAAGGCCAGTGGCCTGGGCAGAGGTTCAGCAGAGGGTCCCCTAGGAGCTGGGACAGGGTGGGGGGAGGCAGGGAACAGGAAGAGGCCATCAAGGCTGCTTTATCTGCAGGAAGCAGCTTGGGAAGCAGGGCTGGGTTTCCTGCAGTCCAGCGCAGAGGAAACTAGTGCTTCCCAGCCTGGTCTCCACCAGCTTCCTGCCCAGCTTTCTCTTTCCCTCACCGAGGCCTCATCCCACCCTCTACCTGATGGCCCTGGGGGAGGGTTACCCACCACTGAGAGGGCTGCAGACTGGCACTGGCCTCCACTCCACCCTTGGGCTTGCCTATGGGCCTGGTTGGACCCAAAGCCCTCCACTTACCCTTCCCAGCTGGGCCCTCTTGGGTGCCCTTTAGCCTTATAGGCAACCAGCCTGGTAGTGACACTGCCACTCCCTCCGACCTGCCCCTTCGTTGATGAACCTTTGAGGAGAAAATGTCAACTCACCAACCAGCAACCAAACAGTGGTCTCTGGCCTCAGCTGGTGATGACAAGCCAGGGTTGTGCACAGTGCCTGGCACATGTGAATTAATTCCAGACTTCAGCAGTCCCCCAGCAGACAACAAAATAATACCTGGGAGCACTCACACAAGGACATCCTCTGGCAGATGAAGGAGTGTTTGTGCCCCTTTTGTTGTTGAAAATAACCCCAGGCATGTCCTGCCCAAACTTCCCTCCCTCATACCCCAGCTCCTGGGAGGCAAGGCCACTCTCAACAGAAGTCCTTTCTGTTCTTCTTCCCTTCCCTTGGGACAAAGAATCTTATAAAGAGTCAAGTGGTGGCATGCTTCTATCATTCCAGCGCCAGGGGTGTTGAGGCAGGAGGACCTCTGCAAGTTCAAGACCAACCTGGGCTACAAAGTGAGCTCAAGGCTGGCCTGAACTGCAGAGTGAGACCCTGTCTCAAAACAAGCAGAGGTGTGGGGGGGTAACTCAGAAGTCAAGCAACCTGCCTAGGCAAGCACAAGGACCTGGGTTCACACATGCCTGTAATCCCCTCCCAGGGGAGGCTGAAACAGGAGAATCACTAGGTGTCTGAACTGTGTAGTGAGACCCTGTACCAAATACAAAAAAAATTAAAATAAAAAAATTCAACTTTTCATTTTCTATCATTGAATCCCATTATGTTTATTTTCTATTTTGGGGCTTTGTTAGGGTTCTTTTGCTAACTTTATTGACCTGGACACTTTTATTTTTAGTGTTTCTTTTAATTCTCCATATGTGTTTAAAGCTAGACATTGCCAATTACCACTTGAGTCATGACCCTTATGTGTTAATAAGTAATATTTTAAATTTTGTTTTGTCCTAATATCAATTATATATTTTGGCTAGGAAATTTCTAAAGAACATGTTAATTTTTTAAGTATATTCTGTTTTGTTGTGGGCTATTATTCAGTACTGATATTTTATTATGTTATGGTCAAGAAAGACAGTCCAAAGGGTCGGCAAAATAGCTCAGCAGATTTAAGCGCCTTCAAGCAGGTGCAGGGGCCAAGGGTTTGATCCCCGGACCTGCCGTGATTGAGACTGGGAGTGGTGGTGCGCACCTGTAATCCCAGCACTTGGGAGGCTGTAAACAGGAGGATCACTACAGTCAGATCTAGTAGTGAGACCCTGCACACTCTGTAGACCCTTCTCTAAAATACAGGGGAAAACAAAAAGAAAGACAGTCTGAGCAGTAGAGCTATTTTGGGGATATTTTTGAAGACTGTGTTTGTGTCCTTGTATCTGGCCTATTTTTTAAGCTCTCTTACCTTTACATAATTATTAGATGTGGATACGTATCCTTGCATCTAGCAATTCATATATAAGGTACATATATATCTTGTTAATCATGTTGATCAAATATTCTGTACCTTTCTAACATTTTGTCTACTTGATTTATAAATTACTAAGAAAGTTAAAATTTCTGCTGCAGACTGTAGTTTCAAACTACTCAGGAGGCTGAGGAAGAAGGATCTCTTGACTCCAAGAGCTGAAAAGCAAGACTTCATCCCAAAACAAAACAGACCTGCGTATGATGGTGCACACTTATAATCCCAGCATTTGAGAGACTGAGGCAGGAGGATCACTGTGAGTTCAAGGCCAATCTGAACTATACAGTGACACCCTGTCTCAAAAAACAAAAACAAAAAAAAAATTGCTATGATAGTGGCTTTATCACTTTCTCCTTGAAATTCTTCCAGTTTGGGTTTTATACATTTTGAAGCTTTATAAACAAACACTAGCACCGGCTCTGCCCAGGCACTGAGCCTGATCACTATGAGGCCAAGCTGCAGAGTGAGACTATGTACCAAATACATTAAAACAACAACAACAAACCTAATAGGTTTAGGGGGCAAAGGTAGGTACAAGACTTTTTTCCCTCAAAATTAAACTTTTAAAGTACTATTTTTATTAGTATGTATTTGCAGAATATAATGATTTCATTCATCATGGGGAATTGGAACACATATACATGTACACAGCCCACTTTGATTCTTTGTAAAGTCCCCCACTAGCCATTTTCGTATGTATAGTCCATGTATATCTTTTTCATTTTTCTTTTATCTTCTCCACTTTTATATTTTTTGCTGTGTTTCTAATAAACATTATACAAGGCTAGAGTACTTTAAAAATCCAATCCAATCATTTCCTTCTCCAACAGTGTGTTTATTTTGATTAATGATGCATCTTGACAATTTTTTTTTTTTTTACAAAAACCACTTATTATCCCCCCTCACAAAGTTAGATGTTCTATATTACAAAATGAAACCAGAGGCCGGGGAAATGGCTCAGTAGAATAAATGCTTCCCTGGCAAGCACAAGGGCCTGAATTCAATATCTGGTTCTGCAAAAAATAAATAAATAAATAAATAAAAACGAAACCAGATTAAAGACACAGAAAGAAAAAGTCACTTATACAGTGTTGAATTCAGGTATTTTGTAGATCATCAACATAGTAAGACTATTTCCACCTGGGTCTTTCAAATTTGAAAGTGAGCACATTGAAGACCTGCAGTTACAAGGGATCACAGTATGGGTCAGAATTCTGTTTCTCTCTAGGACTCCAGGGAAAGGGTAAATATTGGGAATGAGTTTCCTATGGGAAAGATGAGAGAAATAAGGAAAGCCCTGCCCTGCCCAGTGTCAAAAGGCACTGGGTCTCTCTGGAAGCAAACTGCAGTAGGAACAAGCCATTTCCATTTCCATTTCCATTTCCATCAAGAGTCTCCCTGAGGGGCTGGAGAGATGGCTCAGTGGTCTAAAGCACCTACTTGAAACAAGCTTGGCAAAGCACAGGGACCTTGGTTCGATCCTCCAGCACCACATGCCAGCCAGCCCCGCCCCCTGGTGGACTGAGCTGGCCACACACACACACACACACACACACAATAAATAAATGTAATAAATAAAAAATAAATTTAAAAAAAAAAAAGAGTCTTCCTGATTCCAGTATTCCAGTCATACTCTGAGGATGCCCAGGGCGTGTGGTGGGCAGCAAATTTGAGATTCTGAAGGCAAATCTTAATTGTGGTTTCATGTTTTGCTTTTTATTAAGGAGAAAGTTCTAAGGTGTTTTACAAACACCTAAACTCTCCTCTGTGTTAAGCTTTAGAAAATGTACAGCAGTCCTTCACTTGTCGCGGGGGTTACGTTCCAGACAGCCATGCAATAAGTGAAAATCCACCAAGTAGCAACATTATATTTATTTTAGTATTTACATATATTTAAGGCTTTATAAACTCTTTCCACACTCTTATAAACCTTTCCCACACTTAAAAACACTTCTAATGTTCTTAACCATTGTCTAAACTCAAACTCATATAATTTTAACAACATACATATACTGTACAATATTACAAAATCCCACAATATAGCAAAAAATCTGCAATAAATAATTTAGATTAATATTTTTGTGAAAACCAGTGAAACAATGAAGATGCAAAAGTCAAACCACAAAATAGCGAGGGACTACTGTACAGGAAAAGATGCACAAAGATGTCCTACATTGCCTTCTAAATAGTAAAGCTGCTCTTGAAAACATGAACTGGAGAAGTCAAGCATTCTGGGACTCACGCTCTGCCCCAAGCCCTCTTTCCTCCTCACTGAAGGATAGAAGAGAGTTGGAATAAGGACACCTTGGCAATTTTTATTCTGTATTTTGTGCTGTCCTTTTTTCTTTATGCTTCTCTGCACCTTTTCTGCCTCCATTGGGTTGATTTGGTTATCCCCCTTTCCCTCATCTTCCCCTGGTTTAGAAACCATGTTTTCTCTTTCAATCATTTTTATAAATACGCTTAAATTTTCAACTTGGGTCAAGACCTCAGATTAATTAGTACCTATTTTCCATGTATTAAAAATGAGTAGGACTGGGGCTGGTGAGATGGCTCAGTGGTCTAAAGCACCTACTTGGAACAAGCTTGGTAAAGCACAGGGACTGCAGTTCGATCCCCCAGCACCACATGCCAGCCAGCCCC
>NW_004524729.1:6327604-6328985 GCF_000260255.1 Octodon degus | reverse complement strand
TTCCTGAACTGGGGATGGAACTCAGGCCCTTGCGCTTGCCAGGCAAGTGTTTATTCTACTGAGCTATCTCCCTGGCCCTTAAATGATAATTTAGCTCTCTATAATTCTAAATTGACAGTTATGTCCCTCTAAATCCTTTGAGACAGTGCATGCGTGCTATATTCTTTGTAATTTTTTTTCCATTCACAAAGTGAATGGACCATTTACAGGCATTGGGAATACATCCCTTCAAATGGCAGACCCTGAATGATAACATCTTACCCTCTTGCCGGAAACTTGGGCCCAAACTCTCCATCTATCATGGCTATTCAGCTTAATCGTGGCCAGAAGCAAGTATTCAAATTAAACAAATTGAGCTAAGCAGTCCTGCTACAAAAGGAGAGAGCAGAGGATGCAGAGGGCTCGGTGGAACCGGGAATCGAACTCAGGCCCTTGCACTTGCCAAGGAAGTGCTTATTCCACTGAGCCATCTCCCCAGCCCAGCTCCTGCTTTTATACTGTGACATCTTCAAGTACCAGAAGCTGACATTCCCAGTGTCCACAAAACTGCTTCCTAGTGGCTAGAGGCAGTGTTATTTAATTACCAAAACTTCAAGTTCTAGGGGATGTTGTAGCTGTCGGGGGTGGCATTCCGCATTCTGTGACTTGCAGCTGAGGATCCAGGTTCTTAAGAACTCTAGTGTCAGGCCTTGGTTTCCCATACAAATAAAACGCCTGTGGTGACTGTGAGACCTGCTAGGCATGCAGTTCAATGCCATCAGCTCTTCCTTATACTCCAGCATGTGCTGCTTGCTCTTGGACAGGTTGACCCAGGTGACAGAGTCCTCCAGGCTGTGGGTGACAAAGAAGGTTTGGTTGATCACCATGTCTGGGCTTGTGCACGTGTGTCCCTACTCCAGTGGAGCTGCTTGCTCTGGCAGCTCACACATGGACCCACTCAGCTGACTGTAACACATATGATCCTCACGCCATACCGTACATGCTCATGCTTGTGGTCCATGCCCTCCCCATTCAGGAAATCCTTTGGCCCCAGTAGCTTCTGCTCATGGAACTTCAGCTTCCATGCTAGGATTGCAGCCACTGAAGCTCAATCTGTGCAATCTGACTTAGGTGTCATAAATTCTCTCCTTGGCCAAGATTCCATGTCCATAGTGTCCAGTTTCATGACCATAGGTTTTATTTTTAAAAGCTCTACTTGTTACATTCTTAAGTCTTCTTACTCTTTTTCTGTTGACTTTTTGTTTCTCATGTAATGCAGTGGTTAAATTTCTAGTGTTTAACGCCTCTTTTGTGGTATCTTCATACTTGCAGTAGATTGTTTCTGTGAGAGTTTTGGGTTTCAGAGTCATGAACTCTGAAATCATGTTGGGCCTGGATTTAT
>NW_004524729.1:6279224-6327279 GCF_000260255.1 Octodon degus | reverse complement strand
TTTGGTGTGGCACCAAGGATTGAGCTCAGGCCTTTGCACTTGCCAGGGAAGCACTTATTCTACTGAGCCATCTCCCCGGCCCCTATAATTATAAAAGACATTATTCACTATAGTTTTGGGCAGCTATGTGACATTCCAAGCATATTATGTATGTTAACTCATTCAGTCACTGAGGAAGCCACTGATACTGTAGTCACTTAACAAATAAGGTTAAATCATTTAATTTGCCCGAGGCCATCCATGTCCAGTGATTAGAGAATGCAGGAGGCATAAATCCTAGCAGAGCCCATGAAAATCCTGCCTAGGATTTTGCCTTTTTGTCAGGGAAGAGACTTTTCTATGCTTGGGATATATGGAAGAAATGTGAATTTAGAAGGTGCTAGTGACCAGGGTCACAGGCTAAGACAAAAGCCACATATGAGAAATACAGAGTTGGGAGGATGAAAGTTTTGAGAGTATGAGTCTTTCATTTTCATTCCTGAAATCTGACAGCACTTCTGCCTTCTGCTTTTCTTGTAATTTGGCTTTAAGAACCAATGAATTTCTTGCCTTCTTCTAGCGAGGTTGAAGGGCTGGCTTGGAAGAGGTATGCTGAGCACCATAGCTCAGCTACCATGTCCCCATGGCCCAGAGAAACTTCTTAGCCTCCCTGTAACTCAGCTCTGCTCCGTTGGGTTGGGGACAGAATGTGTCCTCACTCATTCTGGCACATGGCAGGCCAGGGTACAGGCTGTGAGGCAAGGTACCCCCTACAGAGACGTGGTTGGCTCCCAGACTCCTGGGCTGTCATGCAGGCCAAGTGAGGTGAGTGGACAGAAAGGCCTAGCACAAGCCTAGTACACAGCACACACCGCAAGTTGGACATTACCGCACTAGTTCAGATTAGCTCTGCATGTGCTCTAGCAAATACCCTTCTCGTAGGACAGCAAAAACAGCAATGTGATGGGACGGTTGATCTTCATGGTATGAACTTAGAAAGAGCATTAGATTTAAAGTACTATTTTCACATTGAAACATGGAATTTCTGTTAATTTTACATTTAGGATTGCAATTATCATCTTGTTCAGAACCAGGAATATTTGTTTTCTTGTTTACTTGTTTGTGACAGGATCTTGCTGTATAGTGCAGGCTAGTCTCAAATTCTCAGTCCTCCTGCCTCACCCTCCCAAATGCTGGAATAACAAGCAAACAACACTACACCTGCTAAGATTGTGTTTTGACCATGTGTTTACCTCTCTTCCCTCCCAAAAGTCATTGACAAACCTGGCACTATGGCCCGCTCCTTTAATCCCAGCACTTGTGAGGCTGAGGCAGAAAGATCACCACAAGTTTAAGGCCAGCTTGGACTACATTGTAAGTTAAAGGCTAGGGGTTGGGGAGATGGCTCAGTGGAATAAGCGCTTCCCTGGCAAGTGCAAGGGCCTGAGTTCAAACCCTGGTTCTGCCAAAAAAAAGTTAAAGGCCAGCTTGGCCAGCCTGCAGTACATAGAGAGACCCTGTTTCAAAAAACCAAAATAAATAATGCAAAAATCACTAACAATTTAAGGTCACTGTATATCTTATGACTTTGGTAGAAACTATAGAATATTTTCCACTTTAACCATTTTTAAGTATATAGTACACTAGTAACAACAACAACAACAACAACAAAAACTGTGTACTTTTTTGTTTTTGTTTTTGGTACTAGGTATTGAACCCCCAAGGTCTTTGCACTGAGCTAAAACTTTTATCTCTGTTTTCAGATAGGTTCTTGGTAAATTGCTGAGTTGTCCTGGATGAGCTCAACCTTGCAATCTTTCTGCCTCATCCTCCCAGAGTGCTAGGATCACAGGTATACACCACCTGGCCTGGCTTTGTGTATATTGTTAAATAATCCAGGCTGGGATTGAAGACAAGAATGTAGATTGTGAATGAAACAACTTAGAGGAATTTTTGGAAGATGAATGCAATTGGCGTTCATCTGAAATGGGGAAGCCCACAGAAGCCAGGGTCAACTTTATAACCTGAACAATAGTCCAATGGCTAGGAAAGGGAGAATAGTGGGTCCTCTTGGCATGGGGTGGAGCCAACTAACTCGAGCCAAAGGGACAGAAATGTCCCCTAAGCACACTGGAGGTGAGTAGAGAGATGCCTCAGCCAGGGAAGTGCAACTGTCACATCAGGAAGGACTTAGCCTAAAAGAAAAGCCCTGGACCTTGGCTTAAGGTGACAGGGAATTCCTGACCTACTTCCTGCCACGGCATCCCTCCACACACCCCTTGTTCTCATCCCCAAAACATAAAACCCACACAGTTCATTTTTCTTTTTCTGCGTAGTAGTCTATTTTGCAAAAACATGTTTTGCTTATCAATTCATCTGTTGCTATAAGTACTTGGGTTATTTCCCATTTAGAACCATTACCAGTGAAACTGCTATGAACATTTGTGTGTAAGTTTTTGTGTCAACTTGTCTGCTTATTTCTCTTGGGTGATGTCTTGTGGCAGATGTATGATAACTGTAAAAATTTGGAGCCAGGTATGGAGGTGCATACCTTTAATTCTGGTGCTTTGGGAAGCTGAAGCAAAAGGCAGCAAGACTGAGACCAGCCTGGCTATTGCAACTTAGTGAGGCCCAGTCTCAGAATCATTAACTAATGGGGCTGAGAATTTAGCTTTGTACAGAGGCCCTGGATTCAATCCCCAGGGCCAGGAAAAAAATAAATTAGCAAGAGTTTTATAGAGTGATAGCACATCTTACATTCCAACTCTTCTTTCATTTCCTCCATGGCTTTGTGGATACTTGATACTTTCCTGTCTGTTTAAACTTAGCAGTGTGGGGGGCCGGGAGATGGCTCAGTGGAATAAGTGCTTCCCTGGCAAGCGCAAGGGCCTGAGTTCCATCCCCGGTTCCGCAAAATAAAATAAAATAAAATAAAAATAAACTTAGCAGAGTGTGTGTGTGTGTGTGTGTGTGTGTGTGTGTGTGGCATTAAAGCCAGGACTTGTAAACAGTTACATCCCTGGACTTTTATGGTGTTAAGTGCATTCATACTGCTGTGCAGGCTCATCATGCACTGCTAGATGAGCGTTCCCCACACCCCATACTGCGCAGTCACTCGTCTGCCGCCCCCAGATGATCGTCCCTCTTTCCCTTTTCCCTGCCCCTTGCACCCTCTGTTCTCTTTATGTCTCTATGTATTTGGCTATTCCAGGTACTTCTCTGCACCATTTTTGAAAAGACTTTTCTTTCATATTGAATTGCCTTTGCACCTTTGTTGATCTATTTCTGGACTCTCTCTTCTTTTCTGTTGTTCGATATTTATAGACATTCTTCAATATCACCCTATTTAATTTCTGAGACTTTATAGTAATTTTTTAAATCAGATAGTACTGTATAACCCAACAAATTTGTTCTTTTTAACTTTGTTGCTAGTGTAGGTTATTTTCATTTTTCTGTAAGTTTTAGAACAAGCTTATAAATTTCTATCAAGAAAAAGACTGTCAATTTGATTGATATTGGTTTTGAATGTATAAAATATGCAGAAGGGATATCTTAACGCTGTATCTCCTAACATATGAATGTTATATTTTTTCATTTATTTTGGTTTTATCTCAGAAAACCTGAGTTATTTTCACTGTGGGGTTCTTACATATCTTGATAAACTTATTCCTAAAAATTATGATGAACATTTTTTTTTTAGTACTGGGGATTGAATCTTAAGCACTGAGCTGCATCCTCAGCCCTTTTTATTTTTTATTTTGAGACAGAGCCTTACTAGATCACTAAGTTGTCCAGGCTAGGTTCAGAGATGGGGAGATAGCTCAGTAGAATAAGCACTTGCCTGGCAAATACAAGGGCCTGAGTTCAATCTCTGGTTCCACAAAAATAAAAAGAGTCCAGGCTGGGTTCAAACTCTAGAGTGCTAGAATTATAGACATGCAATACCATGCCTGGCTTGGATCTTAAATTGTTTAAAAAAAATTTTTAGAAGACAGAAAACAACTGATTTTTATATATAAACTTTGTAGCCTGTGACTTTTAAAACTGCTGGCCAGGTGTAGAGGGACACACCTGTAATCCCAATGCTTGGGAGGTGGAGGCGCCAGGATTGCTGCATGCTTGTCAGTCTAGGATATATAATGAGTTCAAGAACAGCCTGGACTGTATAGTGATACTCTGTCTCAAAAACAAACAGTAAAACAATTCCTTTTCTGTGTAAACAATCACATTATCAGCAAATAAAGTTATGCTGCCTTCTTTTGAACTTGTACACTTTTTATTTCTTTTTCTTGCCCTATTTCAATGGCTAGACCACAATATGGTGTTATACAGAAGTGGTATGAGCAGGTGTCCTTGCTTTGCTCTCTGTCATAAGGAAGAAATGTTTCACTATTCAGTATAATATTAACTGAAGTGTTGTAGGTTTTTTTTTTTTAATAGACTCCTATTATCAGGTTCAGAAAGTTCCCTTCTAGTCCTAGCTGCAGTTTTTAATCATGAATGTATATTGGCTCTGTTAAGAATGTGTGTGTGTGTGTGTGTGTGTGTGTGTGTATGTGTGTGTGTGTATACGTGTGTGTTTGGTATAGGGGATAGAACTCAGGACCTTGCACTTGCCAAACAGACACTTAAGCTGCTGAGCTATCTCCCAGGCCCTGTTAAGGAACTTTTTTTAAACCCTCTGTAATGACTACATTTGTCTCATTGGTTAGAACTGGTTCTGACTGCAAGTGAGGCCAGGAATTTGGTTCTTAGCTTGCACAAGATGCCCTCTGCAAAGCGGAGGTCTTTTAATGAGAAGGAATACAGACAGCTACTGGAATGGGCAGCTAGCGATAAGCAACACTCCATACACAAGTCTGAATTAGGTTGTTTGCATTCCACTTTTCAAATTTACTAGTTTACTATTCTGTTGTCTTTTTTTTTTTTTTTTTTTTTTGTGGAACCAGGGATTGAACTCAGGCCCTTGCACTTGCCAGGCAAGTGCCTATTCTACTGAGTCATCTCCCTGGCCTTCAGTTGTCATCTTGATTCTAAATTTGCCACAAAAAAAAATCATTATTCTTTCTGTACTATAGGTAATATATTCTTTCTGGCTACTGTGTTTTTGTTTTTGTTTTTGTTTTCTTTTTCAACCCTAGGGGTCAGACCAGGGCCTTGGACATGCAAGGCAAGAGCTCAAGCTCAGGGAGTCCTGACAGCCAGTCGTGGCTACTGTGCATCATGCCAGTAGGAGAGGAGCGGTGGTGAAGGGAGGAAAGGGGCTGTGACCTGCATGGCCCTGCGGGGAAGCTCAGAGGCAGAGGCCCAAGACCATCTTCTCGGGGCTGACAAGAACTTTAGGGTTTTATAGAAAAAGAAAAGTTTGGGGATTGCAAAGCTGAGAGGTTTGCGAACCTGGCAGCGCTGCGCTGGAAATCCTTGTCAAGTCACGCTCTGACTGACCCATCTCTCAAGGCTAGTTCTTTTTTTTTTTTTTTTTTCCAGATGCCACCACTTTTAATGTCATATACATCAAATTATAACAAAAGACAACTACAGCATGATGCCCTCTCTTGTTCATGAACAGCACACACACATATCACGCAAACCAAGCTTACATTCCACCATCAAGTGTAGTTCCCCCGTGAGCTCACTTTAGGATGGATCATTGAGAATATCTTCAAATCTGATAGTCTCATCATTACCCCTCAAAATATCCAGGGAAAGGTTGGAGCTAGAAAGAAATGGAAGACGCTGAACCTGCTGTACTGCTTTGAATTCCATTTGTAATTTTAGAGGAGCAAACAGACCTTGGATGTTTCTCAGTGTGGAAAAATTCTTTTTATCTTGGTTGAGCTGGAATTTTTTTTCTGATAATTCAAGAGCGTGACTTGGTAACAGTTCATTTTTCACACATGGAAAACCTTTTCGAAGAAGATCATGTCATTCAAAAGGCCCACTTGCTGAAAGTTCAGTCACTGGAATGCTGTCCTTTAGCTGAGATCCAAGTCCTCTGGCATTCATCTTCAGTCCACTGTGGGTCTTGAAGGCACGTGAGATAGACTGGGTAACAAGCCTTGTAGCAGACACTCCTTGATTAACATATCCCTGGGCATACTGAGCAGGGATCTGACCTCAGAGATACTGGTATTGTTGTTTTGTTTTGTTTTTGTCTTTAAAGTATTTAGTACAGGATCTATAGGGTCTCACTACACAGATCAGACTCATAGCGATCCTCCTGTTTTCAGTCTTCCAAGCGCTGGGATTACAGATGCATGCCACCACGCCCAACCTCAGTCTCAGTCTCAGTTTCAGTCTCAGTGCGCCCCAGGGACAGGCTGGCACGGCAGTCCAGCCAGAGTTTTTAAATTAATAAGGGAGACATGTAAAATGAAAGCCAAGCCTTAGTCTGTTCTTAATTAACAGTCTGTGAGCCCAGCTTGTAGGTCGCTATTATAAAAATCATATATATATATATTTTTTTAATTTTAATTTTTATTTATTTATTTATTTTTTTAATGCTGGATATGCTAGCCTCTGCCTATAATCTCAGTACTTGGGAGACTGAGACAGGAAGGTCACCACAAGTTGGAGCTACACCAGCCTGGGCTACATATCGAGATCCTACATGTCAAAAGATCTATGCATGCTGCCCCTAGAACTGGGCATGTTAGCATGTACTTCTGGTCCCAGGTACTCAGCAGGCTAAAGAAGGATAGACCTCAGCAGTTCAAGATGAGAGTGGGCAACAGAGCAAGACTGCGTCTCAAAAACATTGCTAGACCTCATAGATGAATCTTGAAAAGATTATGTAAAGTGAAATAAGCCAAACAAAAGGACAGATACTATATGATCCCACTTGTATGAAGTATGTAGAATAGGCAAATTCAGAAAGACAACTAAGCAGGAGATGGGGCAAAGAGAACATTAATAGGTACAGAGTTTCTGTTTGTAGTTATAAGAAAGTTCTAGAAATGGATAGTGACAATGGTTCCACACAATTATGAATGTTCTCATTGAAATATTAAAGTTTAAAGTTAAAAAATTACTTTAAAATGTTAAACATATAGACCTTTTCATTCCAGCTTCTATACAGTGATCTCATTTCCTAGTCTGCCTGTTACGTGTTTGAGATCTTTCTGCTGCTTTGATAAATGTTTAGGGTTTTTATTTTGCTTCTTTGTTTCTTTGTTTTTGAGACACAGTCTTGCTGTGTAATTCAGGCTGACCTTGAACTCACTATGTAACCCAGGCTGACCTCAAACTCTCAGCAATCCTCTTGGCTCAGCCTTCCAAGTGCTGGGATTACAGCCCTTGTCTTCTTTCACACTCAGTTGTGCATATAAAAGAATATTTGTAGGTTTTTTTTCCATTTATATATTTGGTACAGGGTCTCACCATGCAGCTTAGACATGTAGTAATCCTCCTGTTGTCAGCCTCTCTAGCTGGGATTACAGGCACGTGCCACCACATCCAGATGGACACTCAGCAGAGCCAGTGCAGCCTGCAGGACTGGGAACCATAACCCTGACCCCTGTGCTTGCCAAAGCAGGCACTTAATCCATCGAGCTATCTCACTGGCCCTATTTGTAGTATTTTAATTAGCATTTCTAGATATTTTGCAGTAGAAGTATTTTAGATTATATTGTTGGAAATCTGCTTTTCTTATTCAGCCATACCACTTAATGATTATTTGCTGGACAGATAATAAATTCATGCATAAATAAATAAACAGAAGAATAATTTGCTTGCTTATTTGCTTGTATTTTTGAGACAGGGTCTCATTGTGTAGCACAGGCTGGACTCTCGGTCCCCTTTTCTGAGCTTCCTGAGGTATAGCAGTGACCAAATGGCTCCCACTTGGTCAACCACACCTGTCATGGCATCTGGGTCACAGCTGTCCATTACCCCCACATTTTCTTTCTTTCTTTCTCTTTCTTTCTTTCTTTCTTTCTTTCTTTCTTTCTTTCTTTCTTTCTTTCTTTCTTTCGACAGGCTCTCATTATATAGTTCAGGTGGCCTTGAACTACCTTATGTAGCCCAGGCTGATCCTAAACTCACACCACTCAGTGAAAGTTCTTTTCTTTTCTTTTTTCTTTTCTTTTTTTTTTCTTTCTTTCTTTCTTTCTTTCTTTCTTTCTTTCTTTCTTTCTTTCACGGTGCTAGGGATTGAACTCAGGGCTTCCCACATGCTAGGCAAAGCACTCTACCACCAAGCTACGTTCTCAGCTATTTTTCCACAAGCTTTTGTTAAATTGCCTGGCCCAGCTTTGAACTTGTGACACCACACCTCCCTCACCTTAGTCTCCCAAATAGTTGGGGATAAAGGCATTGAACAGCATGCTCAACCACTTACCCCAAATTCTGACATCATGTTTCCCAAGTGATCCCCTTTTTTTTTTTTTTTCCAATACCTGGGATTGAACTCAGGACACTGCACTTGCCAGGCAAGCACTTGTTCTACTGAGCTGTCTCCCTGGGCCCTAAAAGTTGAGAATGATTCTTTTTCTTTTTCTTTTTTTTTTGGTAGCTCAGGCTTCCTTAAGGGCAGATCTGGTAGTACAGGTGGAGGTGGGGATCAAACCAAACTGTGGTATCCTGTACCTGACTGCATTTGCATGAGCAGGCACTTAAACAACTAAGCTAAATGGCAGCCCCCCCCCAAGTGATCCCTGTAAAAGTCAGGGTTCTGGTACACATTACAGAGCCACATGTCGCTATTGTGAACAGGAAGCGAGCGTGAATGCCTACACAGTCACTGGGAAGACTGAAAGGACTGTCTACATTGTGTTTTTTTTAGGGGGGGGCCAGTTGTTGTTTTTTGCAGAACCAGGAATTGAACTCAGGCCCTTGTGCTTGCCAGGCAAGCACTTGTAAGACTGTCTACTTTAAGACTGTCTACTTTGGCATTCTAGAAATACACTTTCCTCAGGCCGGGGAGATGGCTCAGTAGAATAAGTGCTTGTCTGGCAAGCACAAGGGCCTGAGTTCAATCCCCAGTTCTGCCAAAAAGAAATACACTCTCCCCAAAAATAATACCTAAAACTGGCTCCCTGTGCAGTAGCCCTCTGTGCCAGTCAGAAAACCAAGGAGTCAGAAAGCAGCTCTGCAGATGGCCCATCCCACTTGGCCAAGGTCTAGGCGTCCCAGCCTGCTACCTCTAGGGAGGGTCTGGGAGTCTATCTGGGTAGGGGTGATGTATACTACTCCTAAAACAGCCCCTCTGAAATATGTTGCTCCATCTTGTATACTCTGTCTTCATCTTCCTTCTGGAAAGCTGTGGAGCTCTAGGAATCCCTTAATCTTCAGTTTAAAATGGCAGTGGTCCCTTTAGCCTAAATTCTGAAATGACTATACAGTGGAAGTACACCTATTCCTATCCATGTGGAAACTGGATTTGGCTTTGATTGTTTTTCTGTTGTTAAGCCACTGAGATTTAGGGCTTTTATTCATCAAAGTAGCTGGTGTTTCCTCAGCTGATATAGTAGGGGAGCTCCAGAGGCCTCTGTTGACTTCTCCCACACCCCAAACCCATGCCTGAGTCAGCAGATAGCATGAAATAAGCCAGCAGCTTGAAATTACCTGTTTGAACAATACACTGAAGAACCAAGAAGTTAACCCAAGATGGATTCACAAGCTCACTGTGTTCACTGGGAGGTGGACTCATCACAGGGCCAATCCCAGCATCTAGTAAGTGGCATCAGCTCAGTGTCAGTGCCCCATACTCTGAGCCTGAGGCGGCCCCTCCCCAGGTAACAAGGTCCTAGCAGAGGCCACGTGTTTCCCCAGAAGCTGGAAGAAGAGCTGCTGTGGCCCTGGATGTTTCTGCCAGGTCTGTCCTTCCGCAGGAGCCTCCAGATCTGAGGATGAATGACTCACATCCAGGAATTGCAAGAACTTCCAACTCCCCTGTGCTGTGACCAAGTCCAGGACATGTTTCTGAGACTCGGGGTTTTTCCACCACCCCTAGCCCCACCCCTCTGTTGCCTCTGCTTTTGTCCTGGAGCAAGAGCTCGTGGCCCATAAATTGGAGCTCTCTGAGGCCACACCACTTTGCCGCCATTGCAGTGGCCTCACTACTGGCTGACCAAGTAGCCTCTGGCCCCCCGACCCTCTTCACCCTGCTTCCTGGTAGCATGGGCCCTGCATCCCTGCCCCCTAGAGCTTCTGCCACGTGCTACTGCTTCCCTCTGCTTGCAGTCCATCCCTGCAGATGGTGGTGAGGGGCTCTTCCAGGTCCTGTTTCCCATAGCTAGGTGACAGCTGAGTAGATGAAGCACAACACATTCTTTTGTTTCATCAGGCTTCGGGTACTTTTTCTCCATTAAACCGAAGTATTTCAAATATTTCACCTTGGTTTCCATGAGCTTTGTGAACCCCAGTTTTAATTACCATAGCACAAATTCTCTTTCCAGCAGTCTACTTGCTTTTCAATCCAAAACCTGTGGTTACTAGAGCAATCCACCCAATTTAGGACCATCTTGCTAAACCAATAACCATTCGTCAGGACTTTGTTGACGATTTTTAAAATGATGCAATTATTTTGGTGTCCAAGACTTTTCTTTCCAGACTTTAAATGACCCTGACCTGTCTGTCATGGAAGACTGGGCTATGACCTAGACATGGGTTCAGCTCAGCCACCATACGCTCAGGCCCTTGAGTCTGTGCAGTGGCAGCTGCTGCTCAGCCCACCTCAGGCAGACCTGCCCTGAGTTCTATTCTGGGGGTTCCTGGCTGCTGTAGATGCCGAATCTGATGTCTGCCATCCATAGCAACTTTGGGGCCTGGGTTTGCTCCAGAGAGTCCTCCCAGACACAGCTGGTGTATCCCTGACAAAATACTTACAAACATTTTCTATAAGTTTGTGAACATGATTTTGTGACTGGTAAGATTTTATGAATAATCACCTGTCCAGATCACTGTCATTCACAGGTTGAATGATCTCTAACCAGAGGCTATTTCTATGTCTGGTCTGACAGCAATTTTTAAAATTGGGCTTGAGCCCAGGGCCTGTGCATTGAGCTACATCCCAGACCTTTACTTTCTATCTTAAGACAGTCTCACTAAATTGCTAAACTGCTCAAACTGGCCTCCAACTTGGAATTCTGCCTCAGCCTCCCAGAGTGCTGGGATTAGAGGTGTGCGCCTGGATCTGACGGTGATTCTTGTGCCTTCCCTGAATAAAACTTTGAAAGGAGCTCTCACAGCTTTCCTTCTACACCAAAGATTGTGACAAAACCTGACCTCCACTAGAAGTGCTTTCAGCCGCTCCACAATCTGCCTCTCCACCTTATTAGCACTGGGATAATCTCCACCAGACCTCAGGCTTCCATTTTCAGCTGAAATGCTCCCTCCTCTAGGAGAACCACCCTGTTGGCCCTGCCCAGCACCACCCATCCCAGCACCTACACACTGACAACCGCATTGTGCAGCAGGCCCAGGAAAGTGGGAGGGAGTCATCTGGCCCCAGGAGCTGCTGCAAAATTCCTTCTCCGAGGCACAGGTTCCCTATGAAGCAGTTCAACCACTACAGCCTTCCCATGCAGAAGCTGCTCCCATCCCTGTCCAAGGTCCAAAAAGAAGAGACCTGGTGCTCATTGCAAAGCCCCTCTTCCTACTGTGGGCGTTTGTCCCAAATTAGCAATCCTTCAGGCATCCAAAGCCACTTCCTGAACCCCAGCGGGCTGCCTCCAACTGGGGCTCTGTCAATGCAGAAAAAGAACTCACATCTCTAGAATAAAGGACAGCCTGCAGAGCTAGGCTTTGAACATACCTAGCTGGCAGCACACGCACACTGGGCTCCTCCTGTCCAGGCCTGAGGTCAGGGATGGGCCGAGGCAGCTGTCATGCGAGCACACACCTGAGCTGCCTCCAGGACTCTTAAGTGCCACCATTTGCATAACTTTCACAGACACACGGCTCTCCCAAGAATAATGGGCAGGTAGTGGGGTAGTTCCCAGTTTGCAGTTGAAAAAGGAAATACTTTTCATGGATTCCTTTTAAACTCCAGTTCACAGCGCCAACCAGCTGTGAGAGAGCCAATTACAGGTTCAAAGATTTCTGGGCCATAGAGCTTTGGGTCCTAGCAGGACCCAGCACCCACACCCTGGCCCAGGAACCACTCTGGAACGTGACAGCAAGGCCACAGGCGGCTGCCGGCCCCACTCTCCACCCTCAGCACTCCTCAGGTGAGCAACAGCCTTGGCCCAGCCTCTTTCCCATCCCAGCCTAGCATCCTTGACCTTCAAACCTTTTCCCCCACCGCCACTTGACTCCAACCTTTCACATTTATTCTGGAAAATGCCAGCTCCCGAGAGGTGGCTTCAGTGACAGTTGAGTCCTGGTCCCTACCCTGTGCAAGGCCCTCCCAGGCTCTTGCCCATTTTCCCCCTGGCACCAGGCATAATGACTAGGGAAAATCCTCCCCTCCTGGGTACTAAGTCTCACTCATTCTGAGGCTGAAAGGAAAAAACTGTACAAAAGAATTTGTTCTTTTTAAAACTTTGTTCTTTTGAAACTGCCTAGCTCTGTAACTGCTTCATGGCTTTGCAATTACTTTCTTGACCTCTGTAACCACCAGAGTTTAACTAAACATACAAAATGCCCGGCTGTACCATTGCAGTAAGCATCATAAACTGTTATCATCAAGCTACCCTTATAACCAATGATCTCGCCCTGCTAACTAATCAGAAGAGCTGCCAGGCTGTTCTGCTCACCTTTGCACCTCCTGCTGTGCACCATACAAAAGCCCTAGATCACCAGAGATCATGACCTGATATTTTGGGAATGATCCCCATCAGTGCTCATTTCCGTAAATACATCTGCTTCCAATTCCTCCGCGTTCTTTCTGTGTTTCTGCTTGCAGCTGCAAACTCAGGCCTCAAAGGGGCCTCCCAGCTTGTGGGAGAACCCATGGCCAGAGGAGATGCCTGCAGAACGGCCACCCTAGGGAGAGCTGCCCGAAGTGGGGGGACGGGATGCCCAAGGAGCATCTATAATAGCAAGCCACAAGGCTTTCCTCACCTTCTGCTCCTGCACCGGGTGCCATAACACTCCCGGCACCCAGGCCTCTTCAAGGCGCCCAGTCTCTCAACACCTGAGGGGGGGGGTTCCTACTGCCCCTCCCACGGGAGCTCGGGCCCAAGGGGGACCCACACCGGACCCCCGAACTGGAAGCGCCAACGGCGAGGTGCACTACCACCGCCCGCACGCGGCCAAGCCCACCATCACCCACACCCACACCCACAACGCAGCTGCAGCGAGCCCCGCCCCCCTCTCCCCCTTCCCCCCTCCCCCGCGGGCCGACGCAGACCGGAGCAGGAAGAGGCACAGCGCTGACGTAACAGCCCTACCCGGTCCGGCCCCGCCCCGGTTCTCTAGTCCGAAGCAAGCTGCGCTTCCACCTTCCCCGAGGCCGGCTCCGCCCATCGCAAACTCGCCGGGTCCGGCACCAGGGAGTCTCGAGCTGATAAGCGCTTGCAGCACACTGAACCGAGAGAGCCGATGGGTGCTACCCGCGTCTCCCGGTAGCCGCCCTAGGCCTGCCGCACCCCAGCAGTAGGTCAGTGTGTTGTGGCTGCCCAGACCTCGAGACTGAGCCAGATACCAGGGCGACCGCCGGCAGAACCCCGAGCGGCAACCTGCAGGGGCCCTCGTCCTTTCAGATCTCTGGCAAGTGACGCAGCGGGCCTCAGTGCCCTAAGGTTCGCTGGCGATGCGGGAAGTGGGCTCGCATTCAGATGAGTTCTGGGACCCAGGGGTTTTGGAAGAGAGGGCCAGGGTCTACGATCTCAGGAAAGTGTAGGGTCGGGGTCCAGGTTCTCCGGAAGAATGGGGTCAGGGTCAGGGATTTGGGCTCTGGGCTCTGGGTACCAGAAGAGGGAAGAGCCTGATGGAGCCAGTTTCCCCTCCTTCCCAAGGTTCTCTGGAAACAGGCCTGACTATTCTGTTCCATGGAGACTCTCTGGGCCCTCTGTCTAGCCTGGGCTACAGGCCTGGCCGCTACCAATCCACCGAACATTGTTCTGATCTTTGCTGATGACCTGGGCTATGGGGACCTGGGCTCCTACGGACACCCCAGTTCTACCACCCCCAACCTGGACCAGCTGGCTGCAGGGGGGCTGCGGTTCACAGACTTCTATGTGCCTGTGTCTCTGTGCACACCCTCCCGGTAAGCGAGGGCCCCTCACCCGGATTCACTTGCTCCCAGCTTTACTCAGGACTGCAGTGTGGGAGGAGGGTGTTGCCTGTTTTGGGGAGTCCCTGTTTCTCCCTCCCCTTTCTCCTTTTGCCCATGCTCATCTCCATTGGATTCATGGACTCCTGACCTGTCCCTACAGGGCTGCCCTCCTGACTGGCCGGCTTCCCGTGCGGATGGGCATGTACCCTGGAGTTCTGGGGCCCAAATCTAAGGGAGGGCTGCCTCTGGAGGAGGTGACCCTGGCTGAGGTCCTAGCTGCCCGTGGCTACCTCACTGGGATAGCTGGCAAGTGGCACCTTGGAGTGGGGCCGAGGGGGGCCTTTTTGCCCCCCCATCAGGGATTCCATCGATTCCTGGGCATCCCGTACTCCCATAACCAGGTATGAGCCACCGGGGTGATCAGTTCCCCCAGGTCATCCCACAGCTCAAACCCCTCACTGGAGCTTTCCCTTCAGGGCCCCTGCCAGAACCTGACCTGCTTCCCACCAGCAACCCCCTGTTATGGCACCTGTGACCAGGACCTGGTTCCCATCCCACTGTTGGCTAATCTCTCCATAGAGGCTCAGCCCCCCTGGCTGCCAGGACTAGAGGCTCGCTATGTGGCTTTTGCCCGAGACCTCATGGCTGATGCCCAGCGCCAGGGTCGTCCATTCTTCCTGTACTACGCCTCCCATGTGAGTACCCACAGTTCAGCCCTCCCTACTGCCTGTGACTGCTTACCAAGGCTGACTCCTATTTCTGCCTCCAGCACACCCACTACCCTCAGTTCAGTGGGCAGAGCTTTGTGGGGTGCTCAGGCCGAGGGCCATTTGGGGACTCCCTGATGGAGCTGGATGCAGCTGTGGGATCCTTGATGATGGCTGTGAGGGACCTGGGGCTACTGGAAGAGACGCTGGTCATCTTCACTGCTGACAATGGGTATGCCAGTCAGGCATAGCACACTCATTGCTTAGATGCAGCCTAGGCCCCTCATGGTGTTACAGAATAAGGGAGTCTACAAAGAGTCTGTTCCTGCAGTGACCCTAGATCTTGGGTTATGGGGCCACAAGTACACAGAAGTGCTGATTTTGATAAGCTGGAGGGGACAGCCATGTATTGACCATTTCAGGGCAAGTGACTGAGAAATGTGGCACTATTGGTGACCAAAAGGGAATCAAAGGCCCTGAGCCTTGTTGCCGATGACTTTCTTGTATGTCCCAGACCTGAGACTATGCGGATGTCCCGTGGTGGATGCTCTGGCCTCCTAAGATGTGGGAAAGGGACAACTTTTGAAGGTGGGATCCGAGAGCCTGCTGTGGCCTTCTGGCCAGGCCACATCACACCAGGTCAGTCTCCTTGAGGGCTCTTGGCCCTGCTTCCAGCCTTGCTGCAAGCAGCATAACAAGCCACCCTCTGGCCCCAGGTGTGACCCATGAGCTGGCTAGCTCCCTGGATCTGCTTCCCACTCTGGCCGCCCTGAGTGGTGCCCTCTTACCCAATGTCACCTTGGATGGTGTGGACCTCAGCCCTGTGCTGCTGGGCTCAGGCAAGGTAGGGCTAGTGACCCCCTCGGTCCAGATTGTCCTCCTGGGTTAAGGGTGGCAGTACCTGAAGTGTCTCACATCTCCTTTGATAAATGACATTCAGGGTTACCTAGGGCCAGAGAGGGTGACAGCCAAGGCCCCTCCCGCCCCATGACCCTAACTCTGCCCTCAGAGCCCTCGGGAGTCTCTCTTCTTCTACCCGACCTTTCCAGACGAGATCCATGGGGTCTTTGCCGTGCGGAGTGGAAAGTATAAGGCTCACTTCTTCACCCAGGGTAATTCCCTCTCCCTGGCTGTCCCACCCAGCCTTGCTAACTCCCCAATGGCCCCCAATCCCTGGCCCCTATTTTTGCCCTGGGCATACATCTGACCCCTCCCCAGGCTCTACGCTCAGTGATACCACCCCAGACCCTGCATGCCATGCTGACAACCCTCTGACTGCTCATGAGCCCCCACTGCTCTATGACCTGTCTGAGGACCCTGGTGAGAACTACAACCTTCTGGAGGGCAAGGCTGAGGTCACTCCAGAGGTGCTGGGAGCAATGAAGCACCTCCAGCTGCTGAAGGCGCAGTTTGATGCAGCCATGACCTTCGGCCCTAGCCAGGTGGCCCAGGGGGATGACCCTGCCCTGCAGATCTGCTGCAAGCCTAGCTGCACTCCCTATCCAGCCTGCTGCCACTGCCCAGACTTTCAGCCCTGAGGGCCATGTCCACAGGGCATTCCTGAAGGCCCTTGGCCCTGAGCAGATCGAGTGGGCACTGTGAAGGTTGGGTATAGGTGTGCAGTTTGTACTGACAATATAATTACACCAGGTGAGACTTGGAGGCATGATAATTCATCTCCTTGCTGGAACTGTGAGGTCAGTGCTGCACCCCTCTGTTAACAAGTGAAGAAACTAAGCCAACCATGGAATTCAGGGCAAAAGTCATCCAGCCAAGAGGAAATTGTGCTAGGGTTTGAGCTCAGTGATCCTGCCTCGTGGCTGGCCCACCCTGGTGATCCATGTCAGTCTGCGCACATGTCAGCCTGGCATCTGGACGGATTCACACAGAAGCAGTAAGTTTAGAAGTGAGGGTGGGGCAAGGGCCAGTTATCATAGTCGCCAGAAACCAGTGATGATACACAGCGCCTAGGTCAGGCAGGTTTTCTTGGAAAAAGCATTGAAGACACATTCTCTGAGGCTCAGGAACTGGCTATGCAGGTGAAGCCTGTCTGGACCAGGTAATGAGTCACCCATTCCAGGTGGGGCAATGGGGCAAGGAGATCCCTGCTGTCTCCTAGAAAGGCATATCAGCAGCCCTGAGTCGGCCTCTCAGGGTCTGCACTCTCAGGCTCTTCATTTTGTCTGTGTACATACTTCCTGTCTCCTGGTTTCACCTTTGATCCAAAACTAGCCATTTTCTGCCCAGCAGACAAAATGATGTCTTAAGGACATCTGTCTGGTTGGTTTCCATCATGCTCAGAATAACACTGCTTTCGGTGGCCTGCGTACTCTCAGAGCCGTGGCACCCTACTGCCTTGCAGGCATGGCAGGCTGACTGCCTCCCCCACCCCCATATTCTGCCTCTATCATTGGTTTCCTCTGCAGAGGGTTCTTCTGACCACTGGTCTGCAATTGCACAGCTTAGTACGCAGATGTCAGCGTATACCCAGATGACCTGTCACGTGCCTGGTGACCCTCAGTGCTGGCCACGTGGGTATAGTGTCATCTGCTGTGCTGATATGTCCACATGGTGAACTGTTGTCTTCCTTACTAATGCACCCCCAGATTTTTCAGAGGTGGGTAGAGGCACTTTCACCTCTAACATACAGCCTCTCCCTGATTCAGGCGGGTTATGAGCAGTCTGAGCTAGGCACAAGCTCGTGATTGGTCCCTAGAGTGAAAGGTTGGGGCAGTTCTCCCTGTGAAGGCCTTGCTGTGGCTGAGTCACTGGCCGTTGCAGGACATTGTGAAGCTGCTAACCAATGGTCTCCAGCTGCCTGCTGCAGAACACTGAGTGTGAGGAAATAAACTTTGCCTTCTAAGCCTCTGGATGCTGTCTGTGACTTGCAGGTAAAAGTGGCCTTGCTGGAATGAGACCTCAGTTGGCTGTGTGGCAGGTGCATGTGTCTGTGTGACACACACATATTCTAGGTCACTTCTACTCTAGCTGAGGGCAGACCACACCCAAGTCCTGGTGCGTCTTAGACGGCCCCACGAGCCAGTGATGCTGGCCCAGAGAAGGCCCACATGCCTTGGTGTTTGTCTCAGTTTCTGATGAGCCTAGAGAGGAACAGAAGCAAACGCATGATCCAGATATCACATCCAAAGACCAGCTCCTCCAGCAAAACTAAACGACTACGAATGCTCAGACACCGTCTGCAGAGCCCTGTACCAGCTCCCTTCACTGGGGTGGTGACTGTAGTGCTGACCTCCAGATGCATTCACCATCCATACAGTACTAGGGCAAAGTGGCATCTGAGGAGACCCCTTCCCGTCCACAGTGCTTCCAGCCTAGCAGAAGAGATCAGCTGAACTAGGCATCATACATGTTACAGGGAGGGAATCAGATGTTCTCTATATTACAGGCTGGTGACATGGGACACATATGAATACAGTGACTAGGCTACATAAGATTTTCATAATGGCATCATTGTGTATTCATCAATAAAAATCTGTGACAAGTGCTTCAAAGAAAGTGTGCCATGTTATACCAAAGCATAGTCATGGAGGGGACAGGTGGACAGTTGGCCCTGTTGGGCATGTTTCCCTATCAGTATCTGACAGGGTCCTCAAACCCACTTTTGGCACCTGTGGCTGCAGGAGGAGGCAGATCCTTCCACCCTCCTGTTCCTCCTTCAGTTTTGCTATGAGTTATTTGCATGCAAAAATGCTTGTTTCTCATCATCGTAGCTGTTTTATCCCAATGCACTCTAATAGGACAGAGTTTGATAGATGGTAGAAGACTTAGGTACGATGCACTGGGACATGTTACAGGCATTCACACACATACACATTCAGGCTTATAGACACTGTTATTATAGACCTGAATGCTGTCCACAACTCCACTGTCCTCTGTTGATTAAGCATACAAACAAAGTCCTCCTTATGAGCATCAGTAATCCATTTACCTGGTTGTTGACTGTCATTCCCAGGGAGCAGTTTCCTCAAGGAGCCCTTCTGGAGAAGCACTTAGAATAGACAGTTAACAGTGTGGTGTCCTCTTTGGGAAGAAAGGGAGGCTCTGGGACTCGGGTGACTGGCAGAGGAGGGGCAGCATCTCTTGCAGACGTCTCCCTACCCTTTCCTCAGCCCCCCTTCTTCCACTCACCCTTCCCACAAGTGACCAAAAGGGTAAGAAAGGAGTGTGTCAATGTGTAGGGTTGACACCTGCTCTTCTGTTTTTCTTTATCCCAGTCCAAGGGATTGAACCCAGGACCTTTCCACTGAGCTATATCCCTAGGCTTAAATAGTATAATAATAATAAAATTACATTTTGAGGCAGAGTCTCACAGAGTTCATTTGGGGTAAACAAGTGGCAGCAGCTCCCAGCCTAGCTGCTCTAAACCTGCACAGAAGGAAAAACAGTCATCATGACATCAGCTCTAGCCGTGGTCAGGCAGCTGTGGGGGCTGCCCTATTTTTTATTTTTTTTTTTTTGTAAGACAAGGTCTCAGTAAATCAGTATGTTGCTCAGGCTGAGCTCTTAAATTGCAGTCTTTCTGCCTCAGCCTCCCAGAGTGCTGGCATTATAGGCATGCCTCACTGTACCTGTGGCTCTGCATTGCCTTTTCCTTTCTGCAAAGCTGTTTGTGTGAGAGGGTGTTTCTGCTTACCCTGTGAGGGACCATCGGCTCAGACAGACTTCAGGTTCTGAGGCCTGGGTGGCTGGGTGCGCAGGAGCTCAGCAGATCGGCTCACCCGGGCTGAATGCTGGCTTCTACCCCAGTTCTCTAAGATGGGACTCAGCTTCTGGGAGAAGCCCTGAGCTGCACGCAGACTCCCTTTCCACATACACCACACACCTGCACATGCCCCACCATGGCAAAGCGAGGACATGGCAAAAGGCAGCTGGGAAGTGGGTATGACCTGTTCTCATAAATTCCCAGGACACTCCACAGGACAGCCCCCAAAGCCCTGTACATGAATCTCTCATGAGAATTGGAGCAGGTCTTCCATAGAATGGCCTAGACTGATGTCAACCCGAGGAGTGGGTGACACAAAAATGACAGCAATCTTGAGCTGTTTGCTACTGTTTTTTCATAGTAGTCACATGCTATAGAGTGTCTTTTTTTTTTTTTTTTTCCTATTTTTTTCTTGGCTTAAACTCACTGCAAAGCCTGTTTCTTTTCCAACCTTTAAGAAATATAAAACCTTGCTACTTTTTGTACTTGCCTTGACCAGTTCTTTGGTCAACACAGAAGGAAGCTAGAAAGCACCTCTAGAAGGACACTCCAGCATCCCAAAACCCAGTAAAACCTATGGCCACACCTGCTCCTCAGGGGCATTGTGCACTTTGTTCAGCACTAAAGTTACAGTCCCTAACATTCTGTTCTCTCTTTGGGGGTGCCATTTACTTCCCGATCAATCTCACTTATTTATTTAGTGTGTGTGTGTGTGTGTGTGTGTGTGTGTGTGTGTGTGTGTGTGTGTATGTAGCTAGGGGATTGAACTCAGGCCCTTCTGCTTGCCAGGCATGTACTTACTCAACTAAGCTATCTCCCCAGCCCCAGCCTCACTCTTGTATGGAGGATGCTTGACTCCCTGGTTATTGTACAGAGGATCTTCAAGTTTTCTGGTTGAGGATTTTGCTCTCTGTGCCTTTCTTCTTTCCCCTTCTTTTCTCCTTCCCTCTTCTTTTTCTTCACCTAGTATAGTTTGTGTCTAGATATCTCCTCAAAACTTCATGCAGTCATAGTGGGGCTTTTTCAGAGGTGGCTGGATCTAAAATGTATGACAATGGAATTGATTCATGTGCAATTCAAGGCTCAAGGGCACTAGATTACAGGTGTGACTGCTGCCTGCACTGGGTAGCCTGGATAAAATGGAAGGGACAGAAAAAACTAAAATCATCTCTTGCTTGTTACCTTTTCTGCCTTCTGACCCTCACGAACTGTTTTCTGCAGTGTCTGTCCACCATGTCACCCTGCCTTGGAGCCAGCTGATTATCTGCCGAAACCTCTGCAGACTGTGAGCCAAGTATACTGTTCTTCCTTTAACTTTAGGTGTTGGGTATTTTTGTCTCAGCAATGAGAAAGTAACACATATCCTTCCTCCCCATCCCTCCTCCTCCCTTCCCCCTCTTGTGGTCCTCTTTTGTGCAGTACTGAACCCAACACCATACTACTGCTGAGCTATATCTTCAGCCTTTGTACTTTTTGATGTAGGATCTTGTTAAGTTACCAAGCTGACATTGTAGGGTGCATAAATGCAGGGCATGAGCAAATTTATTAGGCAGTTAGTAAGAGAAAAATGGGAAGGGACCACAGCTTGAGGAGCTAATGGGGTAAAGGGATGGCCCATGAACAAAGGTAAACATTTTGGGCTGGCCTCCAATTTAGAGAAATTCTCCTGCCTCAACCTCCTGAATGCTGGGATTACAGGCATGCACTGCCATGCCCAGTTTGGTGAGCTCTAATGTTACCTCAGCTCTGGTTTTGCAAGATGACTCTTCTTTATGACTTGAGGAAGCAGTCAGTCTTCATGAGATGACTGTGTCTGCATGGGGAAGTTCTAGTTTTTCAGAGGTTCTACTGAAATCCAAGATGAACATAGGTTTAGGGCAAGGAGGATAGGCTTCTGGGTGCCCATTCACATCCCCTTTGAAGGGGATGAGACAGGTTATGTAAATTTAGGGCTACTCAACCTTGTACTGGCAGCTTTTAGACAATCAGTCCCTAAATGGCTAATATGCCTATGTGCAGAGCTCAAAGCCTTAAGATAAGAAAGTCAAAGTCAGACTTTGTTTTTTTAGTGACCCATCGGGCATCTGTAGGCCCAAGTTCATAGTCCCTGCTCTTTAGCAAAAGTATCTAAGTCCCAGAGCTCCAGAACAGACACAAATCTTGCACTTAGTGATTATTGTTAAGGGCAAGCAATTTGTTATTTTTAGGGTAATCTCAGATGGCCTCAAATAGGCCTGTACTACTTTCCCACCCTGCAGGTGAAACATTTAGGGGGCATCTGCCTTGAGTGAGCACCTGCCTGGCTTCCCTCCTTTCCTGACACTCTGGCCTACCACTCATTCCACTTCTGGTGAGGCTTCTGGGAAGGCAGTAGGTGCCCTTCTGCACTTGGTTGAAAGTGTGAGGAAGCTGGGAGGTGTGAAAGGGTAAAGGAGCTGGTGTCTGAGTAATCGCACATCAGGGCATTTTGCCCTTGTGTTTAGAATGGCTAGCATGATCTGAGGGGTTCTTGCTCTTTGATAGCAAAAGCTAGTGAGCACCTATCAGACACTGCATATGCCAACTGAAGGGCCAGTTGTTTCAACTCTTAATGCTTCTTTCATTATTTTTACTTCTTTGTGTGTCTGGGGGCAGGGCTGGAGAGTAAACCTGCTAGGTATGTGGCCTACCACTGAACTGCAGCCTACTTTCATTATTGTAAACAACAGTATGATGAACAACACCTTTGTGTAGAAAGCTTTGTATTTAAGATGGTATCATATGGCTAGATTTCCAAAAGCCAGAGTAGTGGGGTTGAAAGCATCACACAGGACTGTGAAACCTGCCTAGGCCAGGATCACAACACAGAGGAGCAGATCTCTGGGCTACCAGCACTTCCAACATTCAGGGAAGGGCAGTACAGGAAACTCAGGCACAAGTAAGCAGAGGTGTGGGACTGGGGTGGGCCAGGCTGAGATCAGACAGGGTGTAGAGCATGAGAGGTGGGCACAGGTGCAGGAGTGTTCACAGGAACCGATGGAGGCAGGGACCCTCAAGAAGGCTATTTGTTGTGCAAAGATCCAGGAGGAAACTTTGGGTGGTTTGATTCAGAAAGGAATAGGGGAGAGGGTGCAAGACAGACTTCAGGATGACAGTGTACAGGTGAGAGTGAGAGGAGGGAGAAGTCTGAGGTTGCCCCAGGTCTGCAGGTCAGATGACTGAGAAGAAATGTCAAACACAGACAAGAAGAATAGAGTATGTGGGGAAAAGTCAATATGACTGTGGTACCATTTGGGCCACTGCAATGGACTTACACGTGAGCACCAGCCCCTTGCCCAGTTGAGGGCATAATCTTAGCAGTCAGCTGGAGTAGCGGTTGATACACAGCACGGTATCTACCGACCCAGTCAACTTCACAGGATGGATGCAGCCAGTGAGAGAACCCAGGATACAGGCTGAGGAGAACCTGCAGGGGGCTGGGCTCCAGGAGATTCAAGAGCTGCCAAGGGACCGTGGTGGTAGGGGCAGCTGAGAAGGGCACCAAGGACAACCAACACTGCCCCAAGAGCAGCAGGTTAGGCTGCCCATATGAACATGCTGGAAGAACAGGCTGGGCCCCAGAGAGGACACAGGGCAGCCAGGCACAGAAAAGTCTGTAGGACATTGGTTTCTTGGGTACCTTGGGGAGAAACTGCAGCAGGAATGAGAAAAAGACAAGAAGACAAGAGCCAGGTCAGGTGGAGGTCTGTTTGCCTGACTGGTAAAGGACCCAAAGAACAACAGTAAACTACCTTTGCAAAGTTAGTACCAGGTGACACAAGGTTGCTTAGCAACTACTAGCTGACACTGACCAGGCAGGATCCTTTTCTCATGACTAAGATAGCTTGACTGCTTTAGGGAATCTGGCCTTGTCCTGCCCTCCCACATATGACCAATTTCCAGCTTCAGCTGCTCCCAACAGAAATCCTGTCTGACCAGCATAGGACCACGCTGGGGACAATGTCTATGTGCAGCTGGCCAGCCTGAGGGTTGGTACCACACCTGATTCAGAACACCCTAAGGGTCATCTTGGGGTACATCATCCGAGAAGCAGAAGTGTTGGTAGACGTGTGTCCTCCTTTGTACGTACAGGATGCTTTGGCAAGGGCATAAGCTACAAATTCACCATGCACAAAAGTCCATGTGTTCCTGATTTGTCCCTCTACACCAGTGCATTTACTGGGATCCGCCTGGGCTGTCACATCCTCATCTGCTTGTTGGCTCATCAAGACATTTGAGAAGAAATGTATGATTTTCAGACACTATTTTTAAGTTTTTGTATAGAAAATCGTCAGCATTCCCCTTGCTTATTCTTTCATTCCTAGCCTTCCTCTGTTGTCCTGCTGCCCCCTGGTCAGGCAAGGGACACAGGCCTACCTTTGGGCACCCTGGCCATGCTGACTCCTGTTCAGGTTTGGGGATCATCAGTGCTCCAGATGGGGAGAGGGCATCTACAGTCATGTATAGGCACAATGAAAAGGTCACTTAGCTGCGTCTATCTTTTTGTGCAGAACTTTTTAAATATCAATTTTAAAACCTTAATACTGTATGTTTTCCAACCCATCCATCACATGGGGAGGACTCAGTGCTGTGGCCAGGCTCTTCTCTTTCTGGCCTCAGCCGTTTCTACACCAAGTGTAAGTGGGGACCTCTGTTGAGTCTCTAGACCTGAGGCCTCCTGTACCCCTCCCTTAAAACACGACTTGGGATTCCCAAGGGTTCTCTCCATCCCCACAGCCCACTGCCCTGGGGTCTCCATCTCTGTCACAAGCAGCACCACACAGAAACAGCCAGGCTCACACCAAGCAGAGTTTATTGAGGCCACGGGCAGGGCCCACGTACACAGCGTGCCCACACGGGCAGAGTTTCCTGGACTGCAGGGGTGTTAGCGGCAAAGCAGATGGTGTGGGGCAGCGTCCAGTAGGGCCCCCTCCTTCTAGCAGCATGGGAGCTTCAGTGGGCATCGAGGAGAACCATTCCCAATCACCCCAAGGCTCCCTCAGGAACTGCTCCCTGCTTCCCCCAGTTCCCTGTAGGATAGGTGTCTCTCTGTCCCTGTGGTCAAGGATGGGATGATCCCTTGAGATTCACTATAAAAATTAAGAGTCCTTTATAAATTACAGGGGGAGGGCAGAAGGGGGTCACTGGGGAGCTTGCATCATGGGTCACCTCAAGCCTCACCTTTCTCCACATCCCCCCAAGTTCTGACCCCAAAATAGAGAGCAAAGGGCGAGGTCTGCAGGCACAGAAAAGGGAAAAGACAGAGGGAGGAAAGGGGAAGTTGAAGGTCAGGACAGAAGACAACAGAAAGGATGCATTGAGAAGTGGCAGGCACCAGGGGCGCACCCTCTGCAGCCCCCACAGCCACGCCCTCAGGCTTGAGGATGAGATTTTTCAGCCTGGAGACCCCCACAGAGGTGGGGCCCCACACCCCCCAATCCAGTCCTTGCCAAAGCCGTGGTGGCCTCAAGACATCCCAGCTGCAGCTGCCCTGGAGCAGTGAGGTGGGAGCTGAGGTGCAGGCAGCTACTCCAGGTAGATGTCCTCTGTGGGGCAGGCATACGCCAGGTGCTCCTGGTAGTACTCCAGGAAGGCACGGCTGCAAGAGGAAGGCCTGCCTCAGTCCCTGGCCCGCTCCTGCCCACTAGCCCAGCGATCCCATGCACACCAGTTGCTCCTGAGACCCCACTCCCTCCCACCCTGCAGGCATCTCTCACCCCACACTCTGCGCCACCGGCCTCATGGACTCCTGAGACACAAAGACATGGCAGGCGAAGCGGCTCAGCAGGGGGTGTTTGGTAATGAAGCCAAAGTAGCTGTGGGAATGTGGGTTGAAGTGTATCAGAGCAGACCCCCTGAAAGATCTGGAGGCAACCAGCAGGGACCAAGGGCTTGGGGACCAAGGGTCTAACATGAGCTCATGATGTGAAGGTGCTTGCTTAGGTCCCAGTTCAGGCACAGTGCTCTAACTCCTGGGTGACAGGGCAGCTCCATGCTCTTCTGTGATGAACTGCTGGCGCTGCCTGGCTCAGGGCTCCTCTGTGGCCTTGTCCCTCTCCTTGTCTCTCCATTCCTTGTCCCCATGGCAGCTGCACCAGTCACTTTACTTCTCCAAGTCTGTCTACCCTCTTCTCCTACACGTTAATGTCTGTGTCCAGCAGGGGTGGGGGGTGCACAGCTCTGCCATGCAGGGTGCCGGAACCCAGCCGAAACTGTGCCAAACCTGATCTGCTTTCTCAGGGCTTTGAGGTTCTGTAGCCCGACTAAACATGAAGCACACAATAGTATCACTGCCAGGACACTGTGGTCTGCTGCCCACAAATAAATCACAAGACCTGTCCCAACAGTTATAACAACACTAACCCTAGATGCTGCTTATATTCTGAAGGCACCATCACAGGTGCTTCCCAGTGCACATCAGCCTCCTTGGGTCCTGACAGACAGAAAGCTAAGCACAGGGAAGGTCAGTCTCTTGACCCAAGACACACAGCCCCTCCGTGGCCGCATGGGAGTCCCCAGGGCAATCTTAACACTGCACATCTTGCCTCATCCAGACCCAGAGTGCTGAGCACGGTCCTGATCTACCACCAACTTCACAGTGCAGGAAGTTAACAGTCTGCTTCCTAAGTGCATCTCATGGAAGAGCCAGTATCAGGTATCAGGAAGACCAAGCATGGCCATCTTTTTCTCCTCTGGAATTGCAGCTGGGTAGAGTCCAACCTGTAGATCTGAGCCTGGGGCATCAGTTTCCTCTGAGGGCAAACAGATGGGTGTTTTTCTTTTCTTTTTTTCTTTTTTTGATCTGGTCTTTTTGAGACAGGGTCTCGCTATGCAGCTCAAGATGGCCTTGAGCTCACTTTGTAACCCAGGCTGGTCTCAAATTTGCAACAGTCTTTCTGCCTCAGCTTCCTGAGTGTTGGGATTACAGGCATGAGCCACCTTGCCTGGCTAGGTGGCCATTTTTCAATCTCCTGGCAGCAGCCTCAATGTGAACTGCATTTGGTCTGGGCCCTGCACTCATGGGCAGAAGGTCCCAGCAAACTCTCTTTCTCCTCAATGGAGAAGATCCAAGACTGTGACTGACAATCTTCCAGCCAGCAAACAGCCCTCCTGTTCTCCCCACAGACTCCAAGTGACCCCTACACCCTCACACCTGTTTCAACTCCAGTCCAGTGGCATCCTATCTCCTGCTTCCCTGGCTATGAGGACCTCTTCCTCCAGCTCCTTCCTGCCCCACGAGCCTGTACTTGGTTCTGTCTCCTCGCTCCTTCACCTAGAATGCTTGGACCTCTAGGGTAGGGGTCTGCACCTTGGGAGGAAGCTACACACACATGAGCAAGTGCATGAACATAGGCACATGCACACACCCTGCCCTGCTCCACCTCACCAGCTCTTCCTCCCTTTCTCTCCTCTCCTCCCTGCCCATTTTGTCAGTTACCAGGTCTCCCTCCTCAACTCCACAGGCATGTGATCAATGACCAATCCAGCCTCACTATGCCTAACTGCTCCCTGCAACCTCTTTCTCTGCATGGGTCACTGTCTACCCATTACTCAGGTAATTGGCACCCTCAATCCCTCCAGGCCATCTCTGCAGCCACCTGTCACCTCATTTGCACCTGGTCAACCCATACTACATAACAGCCAGGGCCAGCTGGTTGGCCTGTCTGGGCCACCCTCCCATGAGGAACCTCTTGTGGCTCTATCGTGAATGGGATGGAGCATAAGCTCCCCATGGAGTCGAAAAGCCAGGTTCTCCTACAGAGCCTGAGGTCCTCACCAGTGCATCCCCATAGCTTAGGTCCAGCTGGTCCCACACAAGATGATCTACTTCCCCACCCATCTCTGGCCCATCTCCTGAACTCTGCCCCCCCCCAAGTTCCCGGAGAACTTGCCCTTTCCACAGGTCAGCCCACCAGCGCCCATCTAGATGTCCTCCACATTACCCACTGATGCCAGCACTTCTGCATCCATGTATCTGTGTATCTGTGTCCCCACCCTGACTGATCCAGGAGCCCAGGTCCACACAGATGCCTTAGTGGGGAGCTCTCACTGTAGGGGGGCACCTGGAGCACAGGAGACCCTTGGGGTTTGTGGGGACTCTGGGGAAGGACAAGCTCTCACCAGCTGTTGCGGGGATGACAGCCACAAAAGGAGATGTTCTTCATCTGAAAGAAGTGGCTACAGCGCTGGAACTGGAGCAGAGATGGGCAGAGACAACCATGTCAGACACAGGCCAGGGCCACTCAGGACCACCCTGGTGCCTTGTCCCACACCTCAGCCTCTCCCAGGCCCCTGGACCCCACACCCTCACCTCAGGCCCTCCTCCACTCAGACTCAGCTTGACACCCCGCAGAGAGATCTCAAGGTCACAGGAGGCGGGAGGGCGCAGATGGACAGTCAGTTTCCGGGCAGTGGCGATCTGAGGAAGTGGGGGTTAAAAGAGGTTCTTGGAGGCCTATGGGGACCTCTCGGAGCCCCTTGGGAGCTATGCTTGACCTTTTCAGAGCCTAAGGACATGACACAGGAGACTGTGACATATGACACTGGAGGAGGAGAAGCAGCCTTGGCTAGTAGGGCTTCACTCCACACCCAGCAGTCTGTCCCCTCCTGTTCCTCCACCATACTGCTCCTCTTGGCTCAGGTGACAGGAACACACCCAAGCCCCTAGGATCCTCAATGCCTAGTCCCCACCACCTCATGTGTTGGTCCATCCTACTTCCTGCTGGTCCCAGTGTCAACCCCATGACTGGTGAATAAGCAGGCATCACTAAGCTACCATGTGAACAGAAGGGAGTAGGATGGTTCCCAGGAAGGGAGTTGGTTTCAATTCTCAGATGGAAGAAGGGTGAAGGGGAAGGGGAACTGGAAGAAAGAGAAGTCCCTACTAAACTGACCCAGAGAATGGAGGTTACAGGGACAGCAGCTCCACTCTGTCCCAGGTCTGTCTGCTCAGGTCTCTGATCAGAGCAGTGAATCAAGTCATCCTGTCCCCTCCCTAGAGGAGGCCAGGGGCTTTAGAGCCACCATGAGCTGTAGCAGCCTCTAGCCTATGCCCACACCACCTCCATACTGACCTTCTGCATAGCCGCACACAGGATGCCATTGCCCTGGTGGCAGGGCACCTCCACAGAGCCCAGGAACTGCACATCAAATCGCTCTACCCAGCAGGGGCTCCGCTTGCTTCCTGAGGGGTCATACGGGTCCAGGTCAGGGGTGTGTGGAGGAAACATCTGGAGGGATAAGCTGTCCTTTGGGGACAGGGCCTCACCTAGCAGGTCCTTGGCAGGGCCAGGCACTGCATGGGCATAGAAGGCTGGAAACACACCACGCTCCCCAGTGCGCATGTTGAAGCCACGGAACCAGAAGTCATCCTCTTCAGCTTCCACCAGCACTGGGTCATCCACGTCCAGCTCCAGCTCATCTGGGTGTCGAGGGATGAACCTGAGATTGGGTGAGAGGTCAAGAGGCATCAAAAGGCTGCAGCAGGCCTGGCTGGTCCTGTCTAACAGGGTCCTGCCATGTCTGTGGATGGACACCAGGGTCACCCAGGCATGGGGCAGCATACCTGAAGACAGCCCGGTGGGTCTGCTCTCTCTCCTCCCCATTGACCAGACAGGAAAAAAGGCCAAAGGATTCTGTGCCTGAGAGACAGAGATGGGGAAAGGCTGGGATTCAGCTGATGGTGGAGAGGGTGGGGTAGGGTATGAAAGGTCTGACTGGGACTGCAGCCAAGTTCTCCCATCCCAACAAACGGTTGTGGGGTACGGTCCACAGCAGAGGCCCCACTCTACCCCGTAAAGGAGGTCAGGGGAAGCCAAGGCCCATCTCCCGGACAGAGGGTGGTGCCTAGCCCTGACCACCCCAGACTGTCAGTATGCCATGCACTTTGGAGCCACGTGAGACCCGGAACCCTTTTTGTTCCCACCTCCCACTCACTGGAGGATCGAGAGGTGCTGTTGACAAACACATTGAGGAACTTCTTGGAAAAAGTGAGGTCAGGGCTGTCTGGAGAGGCATCAGCTGGGCCCTGCTCGCAGCCTAGCATTCCGGCACTGGCCTCCTCCTCGCTGGCCTCCCCGCTGCTGTCCTCGCTGTCCTCACCCAGGCCGGCACACCGACGCAGGCTCACCAGCTCCAGTTGCGTGTGCTCGTCCACCACCAGCGTGTACTTGACCGCATCATAAACCAATGAGGCGTCCAGTGGCGCAGTGGAGCCCGGGGCCCGGCCCCCCAGGGGACCCACACTGTCCTCGGCCTCCTCCTCATCCTCCTCCTCGTCCTCTTCCTCCGAACAGGCAGCTGAGCAGGCGCGGCCAGGGCGAGCTGGGCGGCCAGATGCAGCCCACAGCGGTGTGATGGTGTCGCAGGTGGGGTTGCTAAGAAACAGGCATGGCCCAGGCTGTGCAGGGCCCGGCCTCGGGGCTGCGGGTGCGGGTGGCGGCGGCGCACACAGCGTCTCCATGTCCACCAGCTCCACTCCGGGCCCAGCAGGCACCTCGGGGTCCTGCGAGTGCATGGCTGGCGGCGGCTCGGGGCCTGTGGGCAGGCGCGGCGCAGGGGACAGGCACTGGCCGGGGCAGCGGATGGGCGAGGAGCCCTCGGAGATCATGCGGCTCACCAGGTTGCTGAGCAGCCAGGGCGAGTCGGCGTCCTCGCTGAGGTCAGGCTCGGACTCGGACCCAGACTCGTACTCGCTGTTGGTGTCGTCGGGGCCCACGGGCAGGAAGGCCGGGCGGCGTGGGGGCTCGGGCTCCGGCTCGGGCTCAGAGGCGGGCGACGAGGCCTCCTCGATAGAGTTGGTGAGGTGCGAGGAGCGGCCACTGCTGCTGCTGCCGCCATCGCTGCTCAGCTCCAGCTCGGTCTCCGAGATGGACGAGATCATGCGGCCCAGGCGCGCGCCTGCGTCCTCAGAGTCTGAGCCTGGCGACGACAGCTCCTGGCTGCTGCGCCGGCCACCGGGGCCCCCACTGGAGCGGCTCCTCAGGTCGGCCTCGATCCCGGGGTCTGAGGAGGGCGAGGCCCCGCCCGGCGCTGGCGGCGCTGGGGCCGGGTTCCCCTCGCAGTCGCAACCGGGGGGCAGCTCCTGTGCCTCTCGGGCCGCCTCTCCTGCGAGCAGGAGGGGCCTGGGGTTCTCTGTGGGGAGGAGAGCAATCACCTAGCAGGCCTGACCGCCTTCCAGCCGCCCTGCTGGTTCCGCAAGTGCCCCCTTACCTCTAGGGGGCTCCAAGGCGGGAGAGCGAAGCACAGTCTGGGGCCAGGAGGCTCCGGGCGCAGAGATGAAGGCTCCATTGTTGTTCAGCGAGTCCTGGGACAGGGAAGGAAAGTCACCACTGAGGGCTCCAGAGCGACAGGCTTCCAAGGGGTGCCCTTGGGTCCCCGGTGCTGGACCCAGGAGCAGCTCCAGCATGCAACCAGTCAGGACCCACCTGGGCGCCCAGCGTGGCCAGGTGGAGTGTGGTGGGTCGGTGCTTGTGGGGCTCCTCCAGGGAAGGTGAGGGAACAAGGGGCTCCCCTGCAGGTACCTCTGAGCCAGGGCCTCCTCCCTGCTTGTCCTCCCCATCTCCCTCCTCCTCCTCTTCCTCTTCTTCATCTTCCTCTTCCTCTTCATCCTCTTCTTCATTGTCATCAATCATCTCAAACTCCTGGAAGTCGTCTTGGAAGGAGCAGATGGGGTGAGGCTGCTCTGAGCGTCCCAAGGAAAGGTTGTCCTGCAGGAAAGAAGGAGACAGCAGGGCTGTCCCGGGGTCTCAGAAGCAAGGAGAGGGGAAAGCAGGGAGCAAAAGTCCTTTCCATCCACTCTGCCCTCCACCAAAATGGTGATGTTTTTTAAAAATTTGTTGAAGGGAACAGGGATATAGCTCAGTGACACAAGCACTGTTTGGCATACCCAAGGTCCCGAGTCCCATTTTTTGTACAAAAAAAAAAAAAAAAAAAAAAAAAAAAACTGTCAGACACATAGATGTCACTATTTCTTAGGAAGTGCTCAAACTCCTGGACCAGACGATATTCATTTTCAGTGGCTTCAACCCACCTTGTAGCCTCGTCTCACCTCAAAACCCTATCACATTTGATACTGCTATTGCTTCTTTCATAACTCCCCGCAGCCCCAGTATGAGGTCTGAACCCAGGGAGCACTGATCTGTATCACCAACTGCTCCTCCCCTTTTTTTTTTTTTTTTTTTTTTTAAGATTTGAGACAGGCTCTTGCTACTTGACTCAAACTTAAGATCTTCCTGCCTCAGCCTCCTGAGCAGTTGGGACTACAGGTGTGTGCCACCAGGATTTTAATACAGAATTCATCATTGTTGTATGTGGTTTTTGGTTGTCTCCTCTACTAGACATACTCCACCAGGACAGAGCCATATCCACGCTGTGCACTAATGCACCACACCTTGGAGCAGCAACAAGGGCTCAGTGGAGGCTCAGGAAGAAGTAGATAAATGCACATATAGAGAGATCGACTGACTAACCTTGCACAAACTTTAGGGTCTAGGGCACAGGCAATCCATCTGCCAGCAATTACAAGCTCCCAACTCTATCTGCCTGGCTCAGCTAACCTCAGGGCTGACATTTCCTCGGGAAAGACTCTGATTCACCCAGGCTGGGTTCCCTTCCCTTTGCCATATCTTGTGTGCCTAGTCCACCACACCTGGGTAATCATTTCTCTCTTACCTGCCCCCTCCCTCCAGGCTGCAAGCTCTTAGGCTGTGGCAGCTGTTCTGTTCCACTCCTAGCACCTGAAGTCCCCCAGCACTTGTCCAGGGAAGTTGTACGAAATTAATGAAAATGAACATGGAAGGACAGGAAGAGAAGAACCAGAAGACAAGGGAGGAAGAGACACAGATGGAGACTGCAGATGTGGGGACAGGCCTAGAAGGGCTGAGGTTGAGAAGGTAGCTAGAGGGGCTAGATCTCTGTGGGAGGTGGTTCAAAGAAGACACTAAGGAAGCAAAGGCACCCCTCCCTCCACAAAGAATAGAGCCGAGACTACTGTGTGTGTGTGTGTGTGTGTGTGTGTGTGTGTGTGTGTGTTAGGACAGAGGCCAAGGAGGCCCCAGTGCCGAGATGCTGATGGGCAATCAGAGGATTTCCAATGCCTCTTAGTGAGTTCAGACTCACCCCAAACGCTCGAGCCCAGAGATGCCCCCCATGAGGTTCTGTGTGCCTAGCCTTTCCCCCCACCTTCTCACAGTGGTCCGAGTCATAGCTGAGGCCCAGGCCGCAGTCATCAGTGATCTCAGACAAGTCTTCATCATCAAATTCCTCCAGGCTGATGTCCTGGGGAGGCCTGGAGAGGACAGCAGGGTCAGAGCCACCAGCCCTGTACTCTCAGCCTAGAAGCTGGTCCTGGGGGGAGAACTTCCAGCTCTGAGGCCCCAACTCACCTATACCCCTCCTTGTCTTGACCCCAAGCTCTGCTTTCCAGAGGAGTCCCTTCCCATCCCCCCTCAAACCAGCCTAGAGGAGCCACCCCTCCCCCCTGGTGCCAGGCCCCTGTGGGTCCCAGTCTCAGCCTCAGGGGAGCCAGATGGTATAGCGGTGGGAGGAGGAGCTGAAGCTGCAGCAGGGTGGGGGGTGCTCTTGCATGTTACCCAGTTCTGCCCTATACAGAGGTCTAACTCCCTCCCACCAACTCCCTACCTCTCCGGGCTTTTAGCTCGCTTCTGGCCTGGGCCTGGTGGGCCAGGCCTGGCCTCCATGGGGAGAGAAGGCCCAACCAGGCCAAAAGGCCACTCGGAGGCACAGCCAGCCAGTTGCCCCTCCAGAGGGTCAGTGCAGAGACCCACCCTGGACCAGTCAGCTGCCTGGGCTGGTGCTGCTCCATTCCAGCGATAAATGGAGAGGGGGTGTCTCTGGATCTGGAGCCAGAGGCAGACGAAAGGGAACTTGGGGGGTGGGGGGTGGCTGGGCGGCAGCACACAGCGGGCGGGGCTGGGCCTGCAAAGGCGTTGGGCAAAGGTGGCCGGGCCGGCCACAGGACCCCAGCCTGGGTCCCCGGGGGCTGCAAAAGGCCAGGGGCTGCGCGGCCGGGCGCGAGCACCTACCTGCATCCGGGCGGCGACAGCGAGTGGAAGGTGGAGAGGGAGAACATCTCCGCGCGATCCGCCATCTTCTCGGGAAAGGCTGGCGGCTGCGGGGGGAGGGGTGAGCGCCGCGGCCCGGCCCCGCTCGGCCCAGCCCGCCCTCCCCACTCACCTCGTGACACGCCCTGCGACACCCGCGTCCGCCCGCCCGCCCGCCCGCGACACACCTCGTCCGCCCGCCAAGACACCGCGGCCAGCGCAGGGGGAAGGGGAGGGGAGCGAGCACGGGGCGGGGCCTGCAGGAGGGGGGAGGGGAGGGGGCCGGGGGCCGGGACTGGGGGCCGAGCCTGGGATCCGGGTGTCGGCCGGGGCTGGGGGCGGGGTGGGCGGAGGCTGCGGAGAGATCCGGTGGGGACCGGGGAGCTGCGGAGGGGAGGGCTGGCCGCGGCACTCGCGTGTCCTTCACTCGGTTGGTTTCGGGGCGAGGGGCAGGTAAGCAGAGATGATGGAAGGTGCAGCTCACGGACTCAGGGTCAGCAGGAGAGGCGCGGTGGGGCGAAGGACTTAAACCGCGAGCCAGGGGAAGGCGCCGGCGGGTCCTGCGCACCTCGGAGGAGCTGCGGTGCGCAGTCTTGGCCAGGGGCGCTCGCTAAGGGGTGGGTGCGATCCTAGAAGCTGCGAGACCGCCCGGGGAAATTCGAGTAGCAGAGCTGGGGTCTGCGCTGCGCCCCTGTTGCGGGAGCTGTCCACTTTCGGGTGCTGATCGGAACGGTTGGAGCTGTCCGTCCTCGGGTGCTGATCTAGCTGAGTTAGAACTGTCCGCCCCTGGTCGGAGCTATGCACTCAAGGGTGCTGATGGGGGGGGGGGGCGCACGACAGAGCTATCCCTAGTAGGAATGTTGCCAGCGAAGATGTCTCCCCGAAACATGCTGATCCTGGCAGATGATAAGGACTGGACAGGGCATCTGTCCGAAGGATGCTGATCATGTCCAGACTCAGGGTTGGCCAGCTAGGGGCTCCAGCTGAACTTCCAGGGCACAATAAAGACTAGAGACTGGATGGAAGTGTTGGCACACAAGGGAGAATTTGTAAACCTGAGGCTATGCTTGTTCAACGGAAACAGTGCTTTGTTTGCTTCTTCGTTTGTTTGTTTTTTGTGATACCAGGAATCAAACTCAGAACCTTGCATTTGCCAGGCAGGCGCTTAAGTCTTGAGCTATATTCTGGCCTGGAAAGTTTTTTGAGACTATGTTACTGGCTCTGTTTAGGTTATATATGTGTTCTGGTCTGGTAAGGAACTCTGCGGGGAGTTATGATTGAAATTGCAGATCAGAGATGATATGGATGAATGGGAAGGGAAAAACTAGGGAAGCTCTGGCTGAGTTTCAGTTACAGTGCAATAAAATGTTCTCTTTTTTCCTAGAATGAAAATTATATGTCCTGAAGTTTGTGTCCAAATGTCCTCTGGAAAAACTGGGATGGGGGATAGGAAAGAAAGAAGAGAAAAGAAAATATATGTACACAAATATATATACACAACATAGCTAAGAGTTCTTTTAGGTCACGGAAGGGAATGGTTTGTGCTTATATTGTTTGATCAATCTTGCATGCCTATATTTTTTGCAATCTGAGCAATTGCTTTAAAGATAACAATACACAATATATTAACTATTGTTAATGTCCAATTATCTTGTTTTGAAGTTCTATATCATTGTTTTATTTTTTTCCTCTTTAAAATAAAAAATGTCCAGGATGAAGCACTTGAGTGATCAGTGACTAGAAAGGACAGTGCAGAAGGAGCTCATGTAGCTAGAATACTGCCATTCTTTGGGTGGCAATCTTTCCAACAGAGAGGGTCTGTGACTGGGATCCTATTGGTCTTGCCATCTTATGTGCCTCAGTCATGGCTTCTATTTTATCTCATTACAGCATTTTAAAGGAATGTCATTGTTAGTTTGTTTCCTTCCAAGATGGTGAGGGGTTGACAGAGGCAGAGGTGCTGCCTTTTCTCTTTAAACCGCCAAGGTTCAAGGGCAGGGCCTGATATGGTAAGGGCCCGGCAAATATGTGAGTAAAGGAAAAAATGTATGAACAAGAGGGCTGTGGGGCTCTCATAAGTCTCGAGCATCAGGCCCTTTTCATCATACTTTTTAAATGTGAGGAGCACCACAAACATTCCCTGTACTTGAGTCTCAAAATGTCTGAAGATATATTAACCACACTCTGATTTTCCATATAATATGCCTAATGTCTTCACATAATATGTAATGGGTTTGGATCCCAACTTGCCAGGTTTCCTTTTGGTACTGAGACTCATGATCAAGCTGGTACCCTGGACATCCACCTAAATGATCCATCCAACACCCCTGGTCAGCCATGCCTTAACTTCTGATCAGTAAATAGCTGGTGACTCATTCAACTCTAAGACTTCTTCATATAGAGCCCCCAAGATTCACTTCCTTTAGAGCTGGATCAACCTTAGAAGTCACCACCAACAAGTTGTCCCACATGCTCCCCAAACATGATCAGATGCTCACCCCCTGACTCCAGGAGGAGTAAAAACAGCATTAGATGAGGATACAGAAGCTCCCATATTACCCCAGAACACAGGTTGAGGGCCACCACCCTTGGGGTCTGAGAGACTGTAGTATCAATCTTTACTTTGCTACCAAATTTCTGACCGAGAGATAGTTGCTCAACCAAGCAGGACCTCCATTTCTTCATCAGCACAATGGTCATACGAGAGTACATGACCCTTGGAAAGCTCCAGGGTGAAGACCCAGGCAGAAGACTTCCTCTTGATCACCCAGTGTTCACACTTCTGGTCATCACCCTGGGCTTACCTTCTCTAAGCCCCTCAAAGACCACTCTGCCTAGCTCAGGGATGTAGTAGTGGGAAGTACTCTCTTTCCCGAGGGAGTTTATGTTCCTTATATCATGCGCATTTTATCAAATTCACAGTCACCCTGAGAGCACCTTGGACAGATGGCAGCACTGAGATCTGCAGGAACCTGAGAGATCCTCCCAAGAAATTCTTTCTTCCCTCCCTTTGTGGGCCACAGGCACTGCTAGTTTTCCTGATGCCTTCCCTACTGTCTGTCCTTCCAGATTCATTTTCCTTTCCTGTGTGTGTGTGTGTGTGTGTGTGTGTGTGTGTGTGTGTGTGTGTGTTTCTTAGGCATTTTGGAGGCAGTGCTGGAGATTGAAGGACGTTCTATTTTAATTCTCTCTCTCTCTCTCTCTCTCTCTCTCTCTCTCTCTCTCTCTCTCTCTCTCTCCCATCACTGGTTGCACCATTAGCACAAAGAACCAAATTGATTTGACTTACAGGGGAGAGTTGGGATAGTAATACATCTTCAACAATCCTGACCACAGCAATTCTGATGAAGACACAGGATATTGTCTAACAATTTTCTCACAGGTAAGAAACAAATAATTGCAAACTATCAGTCTTTTATTTTACTCATATTTCACAGAAATCAAAAACAAAATAAAATGCCAATGGATAAAGCTGCAAACAGAAATAGTTACTAAAAATGAAAAATTAAGAGTCCGGGGGATAGTATGGTGGCTTAAATGCCTGCCTGGCAAGTGCAAGGTCCTGAGTTCTATACTAGGTACCAAATATATATCTGCAAAAGTGGGCTTGTGATATATCTCTGTGGTGGGGTAGTTGTCTGACATGCAAAAGGTCTTGGATTAAATAACCAACACCACAAAAAATTAGAGTCATACCATTTTGGAGATGTTGTCATAACCAATAACTTCACTACCTTCTGAACCTTTATTTTAAGTACTTGATTCTGTGAGCATAAATCTCTTGGCTTTCTCGCTCTTGTTGTATTACAATACCCATGATTCTTTCACTCCACAAGAAATATGTACCATGTGCCAATGGTTTGTAACAAATTATCCTCAAATTTGGTGGGCATTTAGTAATGCCAACTTACTTAGTTCACAGTTTGAGGTCTCTCCTTGGGTATAATCAAGGTGATCTGGACTGTGTTCCTGCAATGGCTTGTTCAAAATATGTCTTCTAGGAGCAGTGCCTGAAGTGATCTCCCCAACTTGTGGGCTCAGGGTAGTTTGGGGCCAGCTGGAAGCTCCATGACCTCTTCTGACCTCTCCTTCAAAACTATGAGGTATCAGGCTGAGGGCATAACTCAGTGGCACAAGCGCCTGCCTGGCAGGTGCAAGATCCCAAGTTCAATCCCCAATACCAAAATAATAATAAAATAATAAATAATTAATAATAATAAATAAAGTCATATCCTATCATTTCTGCCATTTTTTTGTCTTTTTAAGACAAGGTCGCATTATGCAGTTCAGGCTGGCCTTGAGCTCACTTTGCAGCTTACTCTGATCTCAAACTTGCAATGATCCTCTTGCCTCAGCCCTCCCAATGCAGGGATTACACGTGTATGCTACCATGCCTGGCCATTTCTTCTATATGTATTGGTCACAGGATTCATACCCTGAGCAGGTTCAAGAGAGGAATCCTAAATTGGGTGTGGTGGTGTACACTTGTAATCCCAGCACTGGGAAGGCTGAGGCAGAACGATCATTGAGAGTTTGAAACCAATTTGGGCCATAAAGTGAGCTCAAGGTCACCCTAAACTGCATAGTGAGGCATGGTGTGTGTGTGTGTGTGTGTGTGTGTGTGTGTAAGAGAGAGAGAGAGAAAGAAAGAGAGACAGACAGAGAGACAGAGAGAGACAGAGATAGACAGAGACAGAGACAAAGATGGAAACAGAGAGACAGGGGAGTCCTAGGCCCATCTCTCACTGGTATCAAAGAATTTGGTAGCTGTGTGTTAGGACCACAAATCCCCAGTTCATGATCTTCCTGCCTTCCTTATTGCCCACTCACATTCTTTGTTGCAGTTAATCATCTCTTTTGCATTACCAATTTCTTCTCTTCTATATTCCAACCAGCAAACATGCAGAATCTGATGTTAAAGTAAATAGTGTGTTATCTCTTATCTCTCTTTGCATAAGGAATCAAAAATCATGGGTAACAATACTGTTCTGCCATAAATCAAATGGCATTTAAAAGATCATTCTTATGGTTCAAAAGAAACATCCACATAAGTACACCTTTCAGAAAGCAGATTTCTGCCAGTGCAGAAGGCTATTATGATAATGAATCAGAGTTGAAGTTTTTGAGGAATTGCTACTATCTGCGGGAAACTGTCTTTGAAATCTACATGTCTTAATAGACTCCTTCACATATAGCATGTGCCCAAAGACAGTTTTGTTGGATATAGAGTAGGATTAAAGATGTTGACACAGTCTTCACACTGCACCAAAGAGGACTGTGTTGACAGTCCTCTGGCTCTCAGAATTACAAATCTCAGAAAATCTCCTACTTACTATGGTAAGTGTAACTCAGCCAATAGATACCAAGCCAGAACACTTGGTGAGCAGTCTTCTCAAGTCACCCAAGCTCCTCTCATGATGTGAAGCTGGAAGCGATTCATCTGGTGTTCTGCCTGTCCGGGGGAGTCCCCGATAAGTTGTAGGAGATAGTGAGTGGAGATTTACTATAATGTGTACCCACAAATTTGTCATCCTGGGACTTCAGCATAACCACCTTCTTTGTAACAATTGTCCTCATCAAGCTGTAATCCCTGGGCGAGTATCTGGGTTCTATGTATAGTCCTGCTGCATAGATTACAGTTTAGACAGCAACGACCAGCGAGCTGACAAGATGGCTCTGTTCTTGTCATCTACCTACTCAAGGTTCCTGCATCTCTGAATGAAATGCTCATACTCTGATCCTTGTCCCAGATTCTTCTGAAAGAATTCAACCAAAGGTGCCCACTCCACTCATACACAAAGTATCAAAGCCTAAAGCAAACCAGCATTTTACTTTTCCTAGACAACACAAAGAACCTAAAATGCTTTAACTGCTTACTTCAGTCCTCACTTAAATTCTTCTCTATATTCTGCATTTTTTTTTTTAGTACTGGGAATTGAATCATGACTTCACTCTTGCCAGGCAGGTGCTGCACCACTGAGCCATATCCCTGGCCCTTCATTCCCTTTTCATGCTTGCTTGCGACACTACTTTCCTTCTGTCTAGAGCATACCTGTTAGAATTTTCTATGATGAGAATCTGTGAGTGGTAAACTTCACTTCGTCTGAAACATCCTTAATTTGTTCTGGCCCGTGAGAGGATCTCACTGATACAGAGCTCCAGGTCTCCTGCAGCACAGTGCCTGGGGCTGGCTCCTTGCACAGACAGGGCCCTCTCCACACGGGGCCTCTGCATCAGCTCTTTCCTCTCTGTATCTCTGCTCATACACTGCACACGTCCCCCGCCTTGCAGTCTCTCTTCAGGCCTCTCCTCTGTTTTCCTCACCACCTGATATGCCACCCTATGTATCCTGCCAGTGCATCCTAGTTATCAATCTGTCTGTCTTCCTGAAGAGCAGAAGAGGACATGTGATCACAGACTGGCACACACAGAGGGATTAGCTCATGAAGACACAGAGACAAGCTTCCTGCGGGCTACTGAGAGGCCCCAGCAGAAGCCAGCCCTCCTGACCCTCGACCTCAGACTTCTGGCCTGAGACAGTGAGCTAACACACTCCTGAGTCCTCAGCTGGGCAGGAGTGTGCACCATCGCCCAGCCTTGCTCTAGCAGGATCCTCTACTTCTGCTACCAGAGCTGTGAAGAGGTCCTCACTGTCTCCCCTTAACAAGACTTTCTGTCCTCTCCTGCCCCACATAGAATTTCTTGAGCTTTTTGCCCCTGAAATTTCAATTTGGCATAAATCCTTGTAAATTTTTTCATGTTTATCCATCTAAGGCTTACTGAACTTAGCTACGTAAATTCCACTTTCCTTAGTGTAGAAGCTCCACAGCCGTTCTCCTGCAATACCAGCACTTGAGAGGCTGAGACAGGAGATCACCATGAGTTCAAGGCCGGCCTCAACTGCACAACAAGACCCTATCTCAAAAAGTCTAAAACAAACAAATAAAAACAATCACCACCAAAAAATAAAAAAAATAATAGTAAAATCTTTTTTAAAAGCCGTTTGTTTGTTTGTTTGTTTGTTTGTTTGTTTGTTTTTTGAGACAGCATCTCACTATGCAGTTCAGGCTGGTCCTAAACTCACTTGTAACCCAGACTGGCCCTGAACTCTCAGCAGTCCCTCTGCCTCAGCCTTCTGAGTGCCAGGATGACAGGGATACACCACCGCACTGGCCCCAATTCTTTCTTTGAAGGCTGACTCTGCTCCATCCCTTCTCCCCTGAATCTCACCCTAACCTCTGTGTCTCCAACCCTCAGTCATGTCTCCCATATTTACATCTTTTCAGGCACTAGTTTGGATATTTTAGTCATATTTATCTTTTAGCTCACCGATTTGCACTCTGGCTGTTTATAATCTGCTAATCAAGCTGTATGCTGAGTTTTAATTTCATTGAATTGAAAGTTCAATTAAAATTTCACCTAAAAATTTTTAGGACTTCCATCTGGCTCTTTTCAAACTGATTATTCTTAATAGCTTTGGGGTTTCTGTTTTATTTTTTTCCCATAATTTTATTGATAGACAAATAGCAATGAGACAGTTTCAAATCAAATTGGTAGGACAGTTTCAATAATTAACACATTGCATACATTCTTCCTAGTGGTTAATTGCTGTACAAGATGTGGACATGGTATCCTAACACCATTAGAACAAATCACTCTATTCATTAAGAGAATGTAACTATATATCTATCCGAACCACTTTGAATACACAGATACAAAATAGACATTCATCTGTATCCCCTTTTTTGGTTAAGTTGGGGTTTCTCTTTTAATATCACTTTTTATTACTTTAACTATGTTCAACTATTTCATAATATTGTTTGATAATTCTATTCTGAAATATGCTGTCTCTAGTTACTGCTGGCTTGCTCTCATGAGACCTCATTACTCTCCTTCTTAATTGCCTTTGTAATCAGATGTTGTTTGGAATTTTTTGGCCTGTGTTTATAGAAAACTGTAAGGCCTTCGAAGAAGTGGGCACCTGCAAGGAGAAGAAACTGAGCACCTTAGTCCATTTGGACTGTTCTAACAAAATACCTTTAATCTTGGTAACTTAGAAATTCATTGATCTGGCCAGAGAGACAGCTCAGCGGCTTAAGCACCTACCTGGTAAGCACAAGTTTCCGAGTTTGATCCCCACTACTGCAAATAAATAAATAAATAAATAAATAAATTTTTTAAATAAAAAGACATTTATTGCTCACAGTGCAGAGGTTAAGGGGCCAGCAGATTCGGCAGATCCAGCCTCTGGCGAGTGTCCGTCTGCACAAACAGCACGTTCTTCTTGGGTGCTCACACAATGAAAAGCAGCAGCTTCCCTGGAAGCTCCTTTTGTGGGAGCATCATGACGGGGGCACCCTAATATGTAGCGATTGCTTTTGGGGCTCAGAGGGAAGCACCTTCTGACCTCAGCAGTGAGAACCTGCAGAGATAATTTGTATTTGCTTTTACTAGACACCTTCAGGCATTGCCAACTTGTGATCTTAATTTTTTTATGTATTTGGTACCAGGTCTCACTAGACAGCTCAGACTCGTAGTGATTCTCCTGTTTTCAGCCTCCTCCGGGCTGGTATTACATGTGTGCGCCACCACACTCAGTCTGGTGACTGGCTTGAAGGTGGGTGGGGGGCGGCAAGGCATGTAGTGCCGGAGATCAAACCCTGGTCCCTGCGCTTACCTAAGCAGGTGCTTAGTCTGCTGAGCTACCTCACCTGCCTTCACTTTTTAAGTTTTAATTGAGCAACTGATTGGTTTTTGCAGTGCTAAGAATTGAACCCAGGATCTCACATACGTTAGTGCTCTACCACTGGGCCATATCACCTATACTTTTAAAAATTGTGAGACAGGCTCTTGCTGTGTTGCCAAGGCTGGCCTCAGATCTGTGATCTTGTTACCTCAGCAGCAATCCCTGAGTGCTGGGATTATGGGCATGTCCCTCCATGCCTGGCAAGCCATTGCAGTAGTTCCTAGGGCTGTTATATAAGTACTAATCTCAATCATAAGGCTTTATCTCCTGTCTCACTTACCTTCCAAATGTCTAGTTCCTACTATCATCTGCCTGGAAGTTAGGATTTCTGTTTCCTTCTTCATCTTTTTTTTTTTTTTTTTTAATTTTGGGGACTTAATTGTAATAGCTGCATGAATTGTTCCCCTAAGGCTATACTTTATTTATTTTTTTTTTTTTTGAGACAGGGTCACTATGTACTATGTAGTGCAGGCTGGCCTTGAACTTGCTTGTGTAGCCCAAACTGTCCTCAAATTCATGGTGATCTTCCTTAAGGGTCAGCCTCTTAAGGGTGTTGGGATTATAGATGTGCATTGAACTTCCCAGGAAAGGTTAGGATTTCAATACATAAATTTTAGGTAGACAAAAATACTCAACTCATAACAACTCTTTTTTATTTTTTATTTTTGAGACAGGGTCGTACTATGTAATTCAAACTGGCCTTGAACTCACTGGGTAGCCCAGGCTAGCCTCAACTCACAGTGACCCTCCTGCCTCAGCCTCCCAAGTGCTGGGATAATAGGCATGTGCCGCCATCCCCAGCTCACAGTAACTCTTTAGAGTAACAAAATTCAGGCACTAAATAATTTAATAGTAACAACATCCTGCATAATAAAGTATTTTCTAGACCTGAAATGAAGCAATAAGAAGTTGGAGGAAAAATCAGTCAAAACAGATTCAAAACGAACAGAAATGATAGAATAAGTGGACATGGACCTTTTTTAAGTTTTAAAAAATAATTTATTTATTTGGTACAGGGTCTCGCTACACAGCTTGGACTCCTAGTGATCCTCCTGTCTCAGCTGCCCCAGTAGTGGGATTACAGGCGTGCGCCACCACACCCCGTTTCAGTGGCTGGCACCACACCGGGCCAGGGTGGCATGCAGTACCAGGGATCAAACCTGGGTCCTTGTGATGTAGGGACGTGAAACTCCCAACCTGGCCTGGACGAGTTTGTGTTTTCTAAGACTGAAGATGAATTTTAGGAACAAATGGAGGTTGAGGGTAAAACTTTACTGGAAAGGAAAGTTTCTGTCGGAGAGGGACAGAAGGGGGGCCCGAGCGGGTTGCCCAGGAAGCTGCCTCTTCCAGGTTACCTTTATAGGGTAAAACTATGTGGGGCTAAGGTAGAGACAAAGGGGTCTCGCTTAGGCAGATGTAGGGTGGGACTAAACTATGGGCAACAAATGGGATTACAAGCACCATTTGCTCAGGTAAAACTGACTACGCCCAAGACCAAATGGAGTAGCTAGTCACATAGCAAGTGGGCATGAATGTGAGACAGGACCTTATCAGAAGGCCTTCAGACAATGATTCTTCCGGAGCAACGATCAATCCTGGATGCCAGTCTTTAGGTTTGATTTACAGCAGGGGCCTCCATCCTTCCCACAGGTGTAAGGTGCCTGGCTGTTATTTCCTTCAGGGGCTGTTGTTGTTGTTTCCTTCGAGGGCCTGGCCCTGTCTGACTGCCTGCAATTTTCTATCTAACTCAGACTGCCTGCAACACTTGCACCTGCCAGGCAGGTGCTTAGACCGCCAAGCTATCTCTCCAGCTCCAGACACGGACTTTAGAATGGGTATTATAAATATATTCCTGTGTCTTAGTTACTTTTCTTGTTGCTGAGACAAAATACTCTACACCCAAAGTTAAAGAAAGGTTTACCTAGCAGTTTGTAGAGGTTTCTGTCCATAACTGGCTGGCTCTAAAACAGGGTGGCATGGCAGACATCACACAGAGAAACAGTTCATGGTAGGCAGAGGGAAGAAGAAAAAGCAAGGGGGCAGAAGGCAGCAAAGCAATAAGGGAACCATAGCTTTCTGTCCCTTGTATCTTTCCAGGGTGGTTACACTTGCATCGTTAATCCTAGTGCCCATGATCCTAGCATGCACCTAGAATAAATCCCAGTGTCACTCAGCCTAGATCCAGTTACCTCTGAAAAAACCCTACCTATGACAGAATGATGCTTTGGGAGAACATCTAGACACAAGCCATAACACCCATGGATTAAAAAAAAAAATGAAACTAAACAAAGAAATAGAAGAAAAAGAAGCAACAAGGAGCCAGGGAGATAGCTCAGTGGTCTAACCACCTGCCTGGCAAGCACAAGGACCCAGGTATGATCCCCAGTACCCTGAGCCACACTAGCCCTTCTCCATGCTGACCACTGAAACCCAGTGTGATGGTGCACACCTGTAATCCCAGTGCTTGGGAGGCTAAAACAGGAAGAGCACTATGAGTGTGAGCTCTTTAAAAAGTCCTTGTACCAAATAAATAAATAAATCTGAAGGAGGAGAAGAAGGAGTGGGGAAGAGGGGAGGAGGGGAGGAGGAGAATGGGAGGAGGGAGAAGAAGAGGAAGATGAAGAAGAGGAAGAGGAGGAAGAGCAAGAGGAAGAAGAAGCAAGTAGAACTGTGAAGAATAAAAATGAGGGAGATGAAATGAAAAACTTATTAGGTGATATTAATACACATTGAGAAAGAAAAGATTGGTGAACTGGAAAAAAAAATGTTTTTGTGGCTGGGCTGGCTCAGAATGCCTTCAGGGCATGTTTGGCTGGCTGGAGTTGTGGGGATCGAACCACAGCAACCTGAGGCTGACTGCTTTGTTGAAGCAGCCACTTAAACAATTGAACTAAGGGGCGGGCCCGGGTGAACTGGAAAAGACTTTGGGAACTATCCAAATTGATGAAAAAATGACCGAAAAATTAAAACCTTTGGAACAATACCAAGCAGCCTAATGACTGCATATTTGTAAAGACAAAAAGGCAGAAAAAAAAAGGAGATGGAGAAGGAAGAAGACAGAGGAGGTGGGAGGAGTTAGAGGAAAACACAGTTTTACTTAATTATTTTTTGTAAGTGGCTCAGGCCACCCTGGGGGCAGGGCTAGGGCAGCCTGTGGTGCTGAGGATCAAACCGCTGTCCCTGCATTGCCTAAGCAGGCGCTTTAGACTGCTGAGCTATCTCACCAGTCCAAAACATGAAAGTTTTGAAGAAATAATGGTTAAATTTTTTTCTTGCATTCTGAGGATTGAATCCACGCTCTGGAGGTATATTGAGCTACATCTATTTCTTTCCTTTCTTTCTTTTTTCTTTTCTTTTTTTTTTTTTTTGTGGAACCGGATATTTCTTTCTTAAAATGACATCCCTCTAAGTTGCCCAGGCTGGCCTTGAACTTGCAATCTTCCTACCCACAGCCAACATTTTGTTGTTGCTTTGAGGCAAGGTCTTACCATGTTGCCAGGCTGGCTGAGAACTCATCTCCTCCTCCCTCACACTCCCATTTACTTAGGACTATAAGCGTGCACTCCCATGTCTGGCCTTAGAAATGGCAGCCTTAGCTGCTAAAGGAAGCAAAACTCCTTTCGATCCAGTATTCCATCTGTATGCAATGAAAATGTCCTCCAAAAGTAAAGGAGAAATAAAGACAACTTCATATACACAAAATCTGAGGGTTTTATTTTGTTTTTACAGTTTTTGTGGTTTTACTGAAGCACAAATAAACATGCACACAGGTCATCTACTCGTTTTCTTCGCTGCACAGCCTGGCATTGGGATGGGTGACTCAGATGGCTGGCTGGGCTGCTCTTTCCACAATGGCCTTGCGGTTCTTAGAGGAGACGTTGTGAGCAATCTCTGCACAGTGAGACTCGTTGCACCTCAGCAGCACCCGCAGCTCCTTAATGTTGTGCACCAGGAACTTCCAGAAGCCACTGGGCAGCGTGTGCTGATCTGTTACTTCCATGACCTATGTTGGGCATCAAGGTCTGGCCCTTGAACCTTCTCTGCACTCTGCTGTCAATGCCTCTGGGTTTCTGCCAGTCGCACTTAATTTTGACATAGTGGTCTGACTGGTGCCAGATGAACTTCTTGGTTCTCTTTTTGCCGATCTTGGGCTTCACAAGGGGTCTGATGGCCGCCATGGTGCTGAGTTGGAGATGGCTGCCAATTTTTACTAGCACATCTGTCTCACAGGGGACACTAGTCTTCTGAAAGTCTTCAGGGTAACTTCTCTATTCAAAGGAATACAGGGAGCTCAGGGTAATCCTAAAGTACTCTGTATAACTGCTCCAGTTAGTAGCTGAAATTTTCCTGAAGCCCTGCTTGGTCCCCAGTGCAGCAGCGCAGAGCTGGGGCCTCTGAGAGGCAAGCAGACCACCAGGGCTCTACTCTCTTTGATGGATCAGACCTGCTGGCAGCCCTGAAGTTGTAGGAGATGCAGCCTGTGAAGAGGCAGGTCATGGGCCGCCCTGGAGGAGCCCTTCTGGCCCCAGCCCTTCTCTCTTCCTCTGCTGCTTCTGGCTCATGTGAGGGGAGCAGCTTTTCTCTCCCTGAGGGTGCTGACATCCACTCAGCAAGGGCCCAGAGACAGTGGGGCCACCGAGTCCAGGCTGCAGCCTCTGCAAGTGGGCCAAAAGTAATTCTTCCCTTCGGTTGTTTTTCTAAGGAATTTGGTCACAGCAATGGAAGGACGACTATCGCAGTCACTGCCCCCAATTTTTAAATGTATTATAGAGTTTAAAATAGGCATGAAAATTTTAAAAACAAAAAAGGTATAAGTAAAGCATAATAATAAAAAGGATGAGAGGGAGAAAGGGAAATATACTGTAAGGTTCTTACTCTTTGCGAGATGGTATAGGAAGGCACAGTACGATAAATGAAAATGAGTACCACAAACTCTAAAGCAAACACTTAAAAATTATAGAGACGTAGTGAATAGGCTAAAAATGGACATAAATGGACATAGTGGCATACTAAAATATAATTATCAATTAAAAAGAAGCAAAAGTGGACCAATATAAAACAAACAAGACAGCAGATTTAATCCCAAAAATGGTTTTGTTTTGTTTTTGTATTTTAGAAACGGGTCTACAGGGTGTTCAGGGTCTCACTACTAGATTGGACTCACAGCAAACCGCCTGTTAACAGCTTCCCAAGAGCTGGGATTACAGGCGTGTATCACCACGCCCAGTCTCAATTGCTGTCTCAGTGCACCCCGGGGGGAGGGGGGCTGGCATGGCAGGCCTGGGGATTGAAACCCCATCCCCTGTGCCTGCTTGCAGGTGCTTTAATCCACTGAGCTATTTGGCCAGCCCCCAAAAGTGTTAATAACTATATCAAATGGAAGTATTCTAAATAGTCAAATTAAAAGATAGACTTTTTAAATGTAAGACATAACTATAAATTATCTTAAAAATAAACATCAAATATAAAAACAAAGACTAAAAGTAAAAAGACAAAAGAGAAAAACAAATTATAAGGAGTTGATAAATCAATGAAAACAGACAATTGGAGGAAATGAATAAAACAAAAAGCTTGTTCTTGAGCAAACAAAAATTTTTATTTTTTAAAATTTTTATTTATCTCTGTGTGTGTGTGTGTGTGTGTGTGTGTGTGTGTGTG
>NW_004524729.1:6272347-6279124 GCF_000260255.1 Octodon degus | reverse complement strand
ATAAAGCTCCGCTGATTTTCTTTTTTTTAAATTTGTGTGTGTGTGTATGTGTGTGGCCAGCTCAGCCCACCAGGGGGCGGGGCTGGCTGGCATGTGGTGCTGGGGGATTGAACTGCAGTCCCTGTGCTTTGCTAAACTTGTTCAAAGTAGGTGCTTTAGACTACTGAGCCATCTCTCCAGCCCAAGCAAACAAAATTGATAAAAGTTCTAATAAAAGTAATCAAGAAAAAAAGAGAAGACATGTCACCAAGGGCAGAAGTAAAAACAGGAATATCACAACAGATTCAAAAGTATTTTATTTTTAAAATAATCTTATTGAGAAATAAATAGCAATGAGACAGTTTCAAAACTGATTACTAGCACAGTTTCAATAATTAATACATTGCATATTGTTGTCTTAGTGGTTATTCATCAATAGTGTTTTAATAAGCAATATTTAAAAACATGAGCAACTTAGAAACTGTAAGTATGACAACTTAGGTTAAGTGAACAAATTTCTTGAATGACACCGATTACCAAGACCGAAATAAGAATAGAAAAATCTGATCTGTCCCATAGCCATTTTAGGGGCTGGAGATTTGGCTCAGCAGTAGAATGCTTGCCTAGCAAGCTAGAAGCACTGGGTTTGGTCCATGGCACCAAAACCAAAAAATAGGGGCTGGGGAGATAGCTCAGTGGAATAAGTGCTTGCCTCGCAAGTGCAAGATCCTCAGTTCGACCCCTGGTACCACCAAATAATAATAATAATAATAATAATAATAATAATACCTTCCCTAAAAACAATTCAACCAAAAAATACAGTAAAATCAAAAAAGACCAAAAACAAATAAGGCAAACATAGCCATTTTTAAAAATGAATTTCTAATCTAGAACCTTTCCACAAAAACTTCACATCCAGATTTCTTCAGTGGTAAATTATAACAAACACCTAAGGAATAAATGATATCAACCCTACATAAACTATTTCTAAAAAGTAGAGGGCAAGACCTTTCCCAACATATTCTTTGTTGTTTTGTTTTGTTTTGAGATAGGGACTCATCATGTACTTCACACTGAACTTGAATTCAATATATAGCCCAGGTTGACCTTGAATTCACAGAAATCCTTCTGCCTCAATCTCCTAGGTGCTGGGATTATAGGTGTGTGCCACCACACCCAACTCCAACTCATGTTTTTAAGCTACAGTTTGTCATTATTGCTAATTACTACATAATGGCTATTATGTCATCACCAGAACTGCAATCCTGGGGGGCCATTGTGCCACTCTCTCTACATCCGCTTCCTCTCCTCCTCTATAATCTAGGTAGTGACATTTTATCATCCATGGATGGGCACTAGAGTATCTCCCTATTTTAGCTATTATGAGTCATGCTGCACTGAACATGGGGGTACACCTGTCCTTCAAAATAATGACTTAATATCCTTTAGATATATACTCCAAAGAGGGACGACTGGATTGTATGGTAGTTCCATTGTAATTTTTGAGGAATTTGCATAGTTTTCTTTAGTGCCGTACTAACTTCATTCTCACCAACAGTGTGCATAAGCCCCCTTTTCTATGCGCTCACCAACAACTATTTGACAACAGCTGTCCTAAGGTAAGCTTGCAGTCTCACTGTGGTACCGACTGCACTTCCCTGGTGACGGGCGATACTGAGCACCACACCACACACCTGCTAGGCACCTCAATGTGCTCTCTGGAGAAATGCAGATTCAAGTCATCAGCCCACTTTAAAAATTGTGTTACTTGGATTTTTGTTATTAAGGAGTGATACAGGGTATGATGTGGCCACCAGGTTCCTCTGTTTCCTGTTCATTAAACCATTATGTTGAATTTTAGAGATAGATGAGATTATATGTTTTTTTCAACATAGTAAAAGGTACAGTCAATAAAAGGAAAAAGCAATCGGGCAAATGCAGAGACTGGGGTTTGATCCGCAGCACTACAGGCCACGCCATCCTCACTCCCAGGCACACTGAGCTGGCCACTGAGACCGGATGTGGTGGTACAAGGTCTACAGGGTTTCACTATATAGATCAGACTCGTAGTGATCCTCCTGTTTTCAGCCTCCCAAGTGCTGGCATTACAGGTGTGTGCCACGACACCCGGTCTCAATTGAGTCTCAGTGCACCCCAGGGGTGGGGCCAGCAGGGTAAATATTTGGATATTGACTATATCAGATATACAGTTTGAAAATACATATTCCCATTCTGTAAACTGCTTTTTCCTTTTGTGTGTGTATTTGGTACAGGGTCTCATCACACAGCTTGGACTTGTAGTGATCCTCCTGCTTTCAGTCTTCCCAGTGCTGGGATTACACGCATATACCACCACATCCGGTCTCAGTGGCCAGCTCAGTGTGCCTGGGAGTGAGGCTGGTGTGGCCTGTAGTGCTGGGGATCAAACCCCAGTCTCTGCATTTGCCCAATTGCTTTTTCTTTTTATTGACTGTACCTTTTACTATGTTGAAAAAAACATATAATCTCATCTATCTCTAAAATTGAACATAATGGTCTAATGAACAGGAAACAGAGGAACCTGGTGGCCACATCATACACATTACAGATCCACCCTGGTACAGCCTCATCCAGATTCTCTTTGAAATCTGCCCAGCTTGGTAAATTTTAACAAACCTTAGTAAATTTTAATAAAAATAATTGCCAGACAATTATTTCTTGGCATTGTACCCTCATAATCTATTACTGCACATATCCCCCAATTTTTTCTTATATAAATTGGGAAAATATTGTTAATGTATTTTAGCTTCCTCTAAAAGCACAGCCTGAGACAAAGCCCTGAGTACAAGCGATTTGTTCTAAAATTTATCCCATGAAATAGGAGGGAGGGTGACAAAGGAAATGGGGTTCATAACGTAAGAATGTGTTGCCAAGTCTACTGCTTTGGGCAACAGCACATTCATTTTACCAGGACCTCAGAAAGGTACAGGGCAACTCTCAGGACTGTAACTACTTACCTATGGACATTTGCCTACAGGGGGCTCTGTAGTCCCAGAGAAGGTCTGTGGACAAAGCACAGATGCTGTGTTTGGGATGCAGCTTTGCAAGTCCAATGTTATTAAAGGTGGGCTGCGGCATCAGTCTCCACACTGTCTTTCACCCCTCACGTCTATGCGGAGTCTTCTCTGACACAATTCTTTCAAAGCAAAAGTTGGCTGCAGCCTCTACAAAGCCTTAATGTGAGAGAGTTAACAGAAGAGGCCCTACTACTGCAACTGCTCCAGGGCTCTGACTGACCTTCATTATCCGCCTCCTGCCTCATCCTCAGCCAGAATTTCAGTGACAAACATTGCTTGCTTCATGGGGTCCCCCAGACCTCCATCTCTGAGCACCCCTAGTTGCTGAAACTCCCTTTTACTATTACGATCTAGTAGGGAAATGCAACGTGAATCCACTAAGGACCAGCCAGACTCCTGCTCATCCCACTGTGTGGCAGCAACCTACATCCTCATATCCGTCAAAATCTATTAGCTCTGTGTGTTTACTGTTCTCATGGCTGAGACAAAATGCCTGACACTGACAGTTAAAGGAAGAAAGGTTTATTTAGCTCACAGTTTGCAGAGGTTTCAGTTCAGTTGGCTGGCTCCAAACTAAGGTGGTATGGCAGAGGGGCATCAAAAGGGAGAAATAAACAACTCACAACAAATGGAAGCCAGAAGGCTTCCAGCAAACTGTCTTTCTGTCCCCAAGGGCGAATAGCACTCACTCAGAGCGGGGCACCCTCAGAACTGTGCCAAACCAATCAGTGGGCTAATTTAGTAATCACATACTCCTGAACCTAGTACCACATACCCTACATCCAGCCACCTTGGAAAAGTCCCACCTATGACTATATGAAACTTTGGGGGGACATTTAGATACAAGTCAGAATAATCTCTTCTTGCCTGTTAGCCTACCTGCAGAAGGAACTCAGGGACATGCAGTCTCCAGATTCTGGCAGAGGGGTGCTATTGTTTCCTGCCACTAATGGGTATCCCCTCATGGAACTGTTTCCTACCTGGACACCAGGCTGTACTCTAGCAGATTCCATGGCTGTATATCCTAAATCATGTTGCTAGGAATGACAGTAAGAAATAGCTACTCCCAACCTCTAGGTTTGTGGAACTGTGTCTTTGCTCCCAAATACTTACATTCTATCTCTTGGGGGTAGCACCCACATATCAAGCTCTGATTCACTACATATATTCTAACCCAAGATGCTGTCCTAGAGCTAGGACTTTCAGCAAACCTTTAAGGTATCTTTTTATCCTTCTATTGGTCTGACTGCTTGGGGATAATGCAGTAGAAAAGCAGTATATCACGTGACAAACCCACATATTGTCACACCTCTTTAACTATAAAATGAGGTTTTGGGCCTAATGAAACATTACAGGTGATCACATGTTGGTAAATGGAGCATTCTCTAAGTTCTTTGTTATATTTATTTATTTATTTATTACATTTATTTATTGTGTGTGTGTGTGTGTGTGTGTGTGTGTGGCCAGCTCAGCCCACCAGGGGGCGGGGCTGGCTGGCATGTGGTGCTGGAGGATTGAACTGAGGTCCCTGTGCTTTGCCAAGCTTGTTTCAAGTAGGTGCTTTAGACCACTGAGCCATCTCTCCAGTCCTCTCTAAGTTCTTTGATAGTGGCATTAACCTAAGGCACTGTAGACAAGAAAGACCAACTCATACCCAAACCAGGGATCAATTCAAGTAAGAATAAGTGAGTGGAGCATAAAAGATGGAATGGAACCAGTTTCCCACTGAATGACTAGTTGGTTTCCTCCAGGGATGGTGCCATTTAGTAGGGGGCAAGCTTGATCTCAACTGCTAACTGGTGAGATATTCGACAGACAGTAAAAACTGGCTAAGCAACAATGACAAGGTGGTGCAGCCCCCTCTTCCCACAGACGACGACCGCCTTCTGGAGAAGCTTGGACTCAGCCCCAGGGATGCCGACTTTACTGTACCTGAGCCTGCCTGGCCTCCTGACTTGGTAGATCTGACAACACCCAGCGCAGAACAGGCAGCTGTGACTGCATGCTCATTTATGCACCCGTCAAGAACTCGGCCTCTGCCAGCCTCTATCAGCAGCACGCCAGACACCATGGTTAACTTGGTGAGCGATCTTGCCCCAGAACCCTAGGAGTATGCGCTGAGATTATGCTCCTAGGGCTTGCCAGATGTACCACACAGGGGTCTTACAGTCCACAAATGAAGCTAACCCAAGCCACTGATCCTGCTAAGTCCTGCAGGGGAACCCATTCCCCAATCTGCATCTTTAGCAGAGCTAGCCCTCTTTTTTCCCTGGGTCACATCCAATGCTGGTAATTTTTCAAGCTACCCAAAAACTGTGTCAGATGGTATTCCCAAGTATGATACACACAGACTCCGAAAGCAGACAGGTGCATCAAGTGCTGTACCCCCTTGATAGGGATGTACAATGCAGTAACTTGTCCTTACACTAAAGGAGATATCCCAGCTTTCCCTAGAAGACTGCACCCCTAAGAACTTCACTGATTTGACAACTCCATTCTCAGAGGGTTTATCCTTTGACATGTACTGTTTTGCCAACACTTGTCACTTTCTTCATGTCTATTTAGTGTGATGTTATCAATTGTATGTGGAATGTCCACATGACAAAGTTCCCATGGACTAGATTGTAATAGAGAACACTAGTTAAAATAGCTTTGGATCAAGATAACGTGTATGGTTGCTCTTCCTTTATAACTGCTAACTGCTCTTGATCCTACTTACAACTGAGAATTGGAAGGAATATTCACTATATCAGCATTTTTAGTATCACGTTAGAGATACATTAATCAGTTCTAAAAAAGCTACACCTGGCATGGTTGCTGTAATTGGGGACATTGTCATATTTAGGTGGCCCTACCACCCTAAATAGGCCTGGTCTTGTCTGTAGCTGGGGATACCACTTTCGTTAGGTTTGTGGTAGTCCACTCTTACAGGGTCCATTCAGATGGACAGAAGGGATGAAATCCAGATCATGAGAACAACATAATCTGCAACTCCAACTCCCCCTAAAATTCAATATTATTTATTTACTATATTGGGGGATAACCTGCAGGGAGTTTGTACCTTGCTCTTCTTACCATATGGTTCATACTTCACAAATCACAGATCAATATATTTAAGTTCTGTCAATTGCTAAGTAAAATCACTCCAAGTATACCCTGGATCAGAAAAGCAACTACAAGGACTTGGGCCAGGATTCCATTTGGCATTATTTCCACAAACCCTCACCCTACCCAGAGGATTAGTGCCTTGATGCCAGCTAAGATCCCATATTTAACCTTGATAGGTTTGGTTAGTTTCTTTTACAAAGTAAACTAGCTTCTTAATTTAAATGGTGGCTCTAGGTACCTTTAGGGAAAGATTGGAAAAATAATTTTTGTACATACTCATGGCGAAAAAATAGGCTCTTTCCTTAAAGAGGCCATGTTTCCTTTCCTAGTAATGGGCTCTGGTCTCACAAGTGGCTCCGATTTAAACAGAGTAAGGCTAAGTGCCTCCTTTGGCAAGCACACAGACCAGGGTTTGATCCCTGGTCCCCATGTCTTGCCAGCCCCATCCCCAGGGCATGCTGAGCCTGCGACTAAGTCTGGGCGTGGTGGTGCACGCCGGTAATCTCAGTGCTGGGGAGGCTGAAAACAGGAGGATCACTTCAAGTCTGAGCTGCATAGTGAGACCTTGTGCCAAATACATGAAGAGGGAGAGGGAGAGGGAGAGGGAGAGAGAGAGAGAGAGAGAGAGAGAGAG
>NW_004524729.1:6248100-6272247 GCF_000260255.1 Octodon degus | reverse complement strand
GAGAGAGAGAGAGAGAGAGAGAGAGAGAGAGAGAGAGAGAGTAAGGGACCACAGAGTAAGGGATCTTTTGCTGCAGCAACTGACATCAGCCTTCCCATCACCCAGTCTTGATTTCTTTCTGGTTATTCCAATCAGCTAGTTCAATGCCCATCTATTATCCCAAAGCGCACGGAGGCCTATCCACCTTCCTAGGAGGTGAGGCTCAGCTCTGCTCACTGGGCTTGGGCCACCTAAGCCCCAAGGGTCTACTTCAGGGTCTGATTGACAGGTCTTTTGACAGTGAAGACTTCATCTTCAAGCAGGGGCAGCAAAGCCCTCTTCATTCATGGGTATCTTTACTGACAATGTACTTGGAGTTCTGTGAATCTTCCTACGGGCCTTTTTTTTTTTTTTAAATGTATTTGGTTCAGGGTCTCACTATGCCGGATTCCGTGGCTAGCTCAGCGCGCCGGGGACGGGGCAGGCACGGCGTGCTGTACCACGGATTGAACCCCGGTCCCTGCGTTTGCTTAGTCCCCCGAGCCTATCTAGCAGGCCCGCTATTCTTTCATTCACTCATCGAGGAGTATTTGCTAGGCAGCTACAATGTGCCCTCCCACTTTCCACCCCTTAAACACGTCTCTCTCGCACACCCGGCTGAAATTAAACCACTCGCGGGAGAAAAAGTCTGGCCCGGACGCGCCGCGCAGAGCAGCGCCCCGCCGAGCTCGCGCCGCCACGTGACGCGCCGCGGGGCGCGCAACCCCTCCCGTCGCTCTGGATTGGCGCACGACAGCGCCTCGTTCCGGCCGCGGCCCGCGCCCGGGTCGGCCATAGCGTCTCCTCGGAGAAGGCGTGCCGAGGGCGCGCCCCCAGGAAAAGAGGCCATTGGCCTTCGCCCCGAGCAGGGTGGGGCACGGCGCAGAGGAGCCGCGCGGCCTTCGGACACCGCCCCTGCACGGGCTCACGGAGAGAGCCGCACAGGGCGGGCCCTGGCCGGCGGAAGCGGAGCGAGCGCGGCCGGAAGGCAGCTGGCGGTTGGGCGCGGGGCCCCGAGGAGGCCGCGCCATGGCGGCCGAGGGGACAGCCGTGGTCGGAGGCGGGGCTGCCGGCGGGAGCCTGGCCAAGGACACCTCGAGGCCGCCTAAGCTCCCCAGCGCGAGCGCGAGCCGGAGGCGCTCCTCGTCGCTCTCGCGTGACGCTGAACGCCGCGCCTACCAGTGGTGCCGGGAGTACCTGGGCGGGGCTTGGCGCCGAGTGCGGCCCGACGAGCTGAGGGTTTGCCCCGTGAGGTGGGAGGTCAAGGGTCAGCCCCTCCTGCGCGCGGGTCAGGGTTAGGGGTCCCCCTTGGGGTCGTCAGGACTTTGCGCGCTCGTGCAGCCCCAGAGCGCCTGAGTCTGGAGCAGAGCTGCGAGCCAGGATGAGGCCGGAGCCGCGCTGGCTGGGCTAGGGGTGGGGATAGTTGGCGGGGATGGGAGGTGCGGTCCTCAATGAGGCTGGGGCGGGGCCATTGGTGGGCGGGGTTCGCGGTTGACAGGTTGGGATGAGGCTAGTGGTGGGCCGGGATCAGGGGATGGAAGGCGGGGACCTGATGGACCGGGTGGGGTGGGCGGAGTCCACGTCCGGTGGACGAGCACCTGAAAGCGCCGGGTGTGGGTCTGCAGCGGAGGCCTCAGCAACCTGCTCTTCCGCTGTTCGCTCCCGGACCATCTGCCCAGCGTTGGCGAGGAGCCCCGGGAGGTGTTGCTGCGACTGTATGGGGCCATTCTGCAGGTGAGGAAGGGATCAGAGTCACAGCGGCCGGTGACTTTAGGACCTATCTCTAAAGTGGGGCAGGCAGTGTTGTCCCGATTGCACAGTTGAGGGCCCTGAGGCTTACAGGTTAAGTTGGTTGCACCTTATCATCCTAGATAGAGCCTGTGCTCTAGGGCCTCCAGTAGTAGGACCCGAAATCTTAGCTGAGGTGGGTGGAGAACGCAGATGTCCCTGTGTAACAGCGCTCATTAAGCTCAGGCCCCTCCTAACTTAGGCCCCTTTGCTATCCTTTTCCGTCAGGGCGTGGAGTCCTTGGTGCTTGAAAGCGTGATGTTTGCCATCCTTGCAGAGCGGTCGCTGGGACCTCATCTCTATGGAGTCTTTCCAGAGGGCCGGCTGGAACAATACCTCCCAGTATGAGCTCAGCCCACTCCTTCCTCAACCCCTTTCTCCCTCCCCCAGTGTCTTCCTTCACATCCCAGGTAGAGAATTTTCCCCAAGACCTCGATCCCCTCCAGTCTACTATCCCTTGCCCCTCCTGCCCCAGCCCCATCACCACCCTGATAGGCTACTGGGTGCAGAGCCGGCCACTGAAAACTCAAGAGCTTCGAGAGCCAGTGTTGTCAGCAGCCATTGCCACGAAGATGGCCCAGTTCCATGGCATGGAGATGCCTTTCACAAAGGAGCCCCACTGGTTATTTGGGACCATGGAGCGGTGAGTCAGGTTTGGAATCTGCATACCTGAACTGAACCTTCACTGTGTCACCCTTCTAGCTGAGTGCATTACGTTTTTCAACCAAGTCACACAGTGACAGGAAAACCCATGACTTGTCTGGCCTGAGGTGCAAATAGAGGAGGTGGGATGAATAGCAGACTCTATCTCATTCTTTGCGTTTCAGGTACCTAAAGCAGATCCAGGACCTGCCTTCTGCTACCCTCCTACAGATGAACCTGCTAGAGATGTGCAGCCTGAAGGATGAGATGGACAATCTCAGGTGAGGCAGACAGGATGGGAGTGGGAAGTAAAGGAAACGGCACCTCTCTTAGCAGCATTGCCCACCTATGCTTATGGCTGGGGTCAGGGCCGCCTGGCCTATGAGGGTGATTCTAGTCACTCCTACTAAGGACCTATTGTCCTCTATCACTGCAGGAAGTTCCTAGACTCTACCCCATCTCCAGTGGTCTTCTGCCACAATGACATCCAGGAAGGTAGGAAAAGATATCAACTCTCTCAGTCTAGGGTGGAGGGACTAGAATGCTCTGAAGTGCCTAGACTCCACTTTTGTTTTCCCAGGAAATATCTTGTTGCTGTCAGAGCCAGAAAATGCTGACAGCCTCATGCTGGTCGATTTCGAGTATAGTAGTTACAACTACAGGTGACAGTGGGAGGGTAGCCTCCTGTGGACCCTTTCCTACAGGGCCCCAGAAAAACACAGACCTTCGTGTCTCCCTCCAAGCTGCCCAGTGTATTTGGGGACTGAACATTTACCTTGTTCCCCCAGGGGCTTTGACATCGGGAACCATTTTTGTGAGTGGGTTTATGATTATACTCAAGAGGAATGGCCTTTCTACAAAGCACAACCCACAGACTACCCCACTCAGGAACAGCAGGTATGCCAGCTGGGGGCCAAGAAGCCATACTCATCTTGTAAGGGAGGGTGGAGGTCAAGTCTAGAAGAAATGGCCAGGAAGGATATTAACTGTGAAATATGCCACCTAATTTCTGACACTTGTCATTGATTTCAGCTCCATTTTATTCGACATTACCTAGCAGAGGTAAAGAAAGGTGAGACTCTTCCCCAAGAAGAGCAGAAAAAACTGGAAGAAGATTTGCTGGTAGAGGCCAATCGGTGAGGAAGGAAGAACAGGTTGAGAGTCAGGGAGGGCATGAAAGAAAGGGGCACACATAAGATGCCAGTGCAGAGTAGGGCAGAGATGGAAGAGGAAGTCAAGGCTGGGAGGAGGAAGAGTTTGAGAGCTTGAAGAATCAGCCTGTAAGTTCTTTGAGGATCAGCTAGAATTTGGAAACTACTGGCCTAGGGAGGAGATCCAGGTAACAACAAATGTGATCTTGGAAACCCCTACTTTTCCTGCCCCCTATTCCCAGGTATGCTTTGGCATCCCATTTCTTCTGGGGTTTGTGGTCCATCCTCCAGGCATCCATGTCCACCATAGAATTTGGTTACTTGGTAAGTAGCCTAAAAAGTGAAGGTGTGGGCTAGGGAACAGAGCTACATGTCCTACAGGACATCTGGGCAGCCAAGGTGGGTGTAACACACTGGTCCCAAACCTTCTCGTCACTTTGTGGCATGTGCTTCCTTCCCTAGGAGTATGCCCAGGCTCGGTTCCAGTTCTACTTCCAGCAGAAGAGGCAGCTGACCAGCTTTCACTCATCCTCCTGACTGTCCATCGCTCAGCCCTTGGATTTCTCCTGGAGTCTCCAGGGCAGGACCTTGGAGGAGGAATCAGAGCAAGAAGCTTGGGGGTCTGGGACTGTCTTTGAGTGAGACAGTGGTTGAGGAGACCGGCCTTTCCCTCAGTTTGAGCAGGTCTCTGGGGCTAGCAGGCAGATGGGAACCCCTTGCCTGTACACCTTAATAAATGAGCTTATTCCTTCAAACTGCTTCTTGATACTGCTCAAAAGTGGCAGAAGTACCAGATCAAGGATCCACACAGATGCAGTGACCACTCTGTTCAGGCCTCTGTACCCTGAGATCTTCTGTCCTAAGCCCTCTCCCCTGGCTCCAGCTTAGGATCTAACATCCTAGAAACTGGGGTGGGAGTAGGACAGGGTGGGGATTACAAATGGGGTCCTGGCGCTGCCAGCCCTGGCCGCTATCTGAGAAGAGCCTGCACAGCTGACATGGGTGACCTTTTCCCTACATTTGGCTATTTTTAGCTCTCATGCCACTATCCTCACGTGAGATCTTTTGAGCGCCACCGCCACCGTCCTCCCCCAGGCGCCCAGACCTTCAACCACCTTGATTCCCACCGCGGGAGAGGAGGGGGTTCTGGTTCCTGCCCCACGTTTGTTTTCTCAACCCCAATTTAGCAGTGAGTGTCAGGTTGCCAGTGAGGGCGGGGCTGGGTTGGCCGGGCCTGAAGGACGTGGGGACGCGGGCCAGAGTGGCCTGCCCCGTTCGCTGACAGGAGCGATCTTGAGCTGTGAGTAGGGTCCCAAGCGGCTACCCCTGCCTGCTGAGCCCTCTCCCCGCCCTGGCTCCTAACCTAGCACAGAAGGGCCGGGTGGCGTCTGAAGGGTCCCCATGCCCATGCTGACTCAGTTTCGGGGTGCCTCTCCCCCACCTAGGCTACCCTTCACGGTCCTTGGGACTGTTGCTTTCAAGGACTGGACCTCCTTGGAACTCCTGCCCCACTGTGGAGGGGCGGAGGCCACCGCGAGGGTTTGGTGGCAGTTGGCGGGTGGGAAGGCCAGGTTGGAGGTGGGGGCGGCACGCGTTGGGGGTGCAGGCTGGGCTCCATTAGTGGGGTGGGGTACGGGTGGGGAAGAGCTGGGCGGGGCCTCCTCCCAGGGGTGGCCAGGGCGAAGCCTGAGCGCGCCACACCTGCCACGCTCACAGGTGCCAACCAACCCCTGGGATGGCGGAAGCACACCAGGCTGTGGCCTTCCAGTTCACCGTGACCCCAGATGGGGTGGACTTTCGGCTCAGTAGGGAGGCCCTGAAACACATCTACTTGTCGGGGATCAACTCCTGGAAGAAACGCCTGATTCGCATCAAGGTGAGTGTGAGTTTTCTCCACCTTCCTCTCAGCAAGTGGGAGGGTCAGCTGTTGCCGTGGATAGGAGTCACCCATTTTGCTCGAAGTGCTGCTATGTAGAGGCGCTAGCAGGGCAGAAACCAGAGGGGGAAAATCGAGGTATGGTGGGGAACAGTGAGTAGTGGGGCCTTTGCCAGTAATCGAGGTTGTCTGATTACCTCAACTTCCTGCTCCACAAGCGTGCCTGTTTCTGCTCCACAGAATGGCATTCTTAGGGGTGTGTACCCTGGCAGTCCCACCAGCTGGCTGGTTGTTGTCATGGCAACAGTGGGCTTCTCCTACTGCAAAGTGGACATTTCTTTGGGGCTGGTCTGTTGTATCCAGAGGTGCCTCCCTGAGAGGTAAGAAGCTGGGAGAGCGCAAGAGTAGGGGGAATGGGGAGGCCAGGCCAGCTCTGCAGGCCAGGTACAGGGCAGCAGCCCCCAGAGGCCACCAGGGCAGCCTTCCCCCAGGGCCATCACCATCCCAGGCCCACGTTAGTTTGTACTTTGGCTCAGACCTGAGTATGCCCAGAGAGATTCTTGCTCCTCAGTACATCTCCAGACAGAGTTCACAGCCGTCAACTGCAGGATCAGAACCTCCCCTAGTCACTTGTTGTGAAGGCTCACTTCTAATCCCAGCAGTTGGGAGGCTGACCAGGAGAACTGCTGTGAGCTCAAGGCCAGCTTAGACTATGTAGTGAGCTCAAGGTGAGCCTAAGCTACATAGTGAGACCCTATCTCAAAACACATAAATAAACAAAGGACTAGGGGTGTAGCTCCATGTAAAGGACTTCGGATCAATACCTAGGAGGGAGAGGGAGGGAGGGGAGGAGGGAGGGGGAGAGAGAGAGAGAGAGAAAAGAATTCCCCCAATGATGGCAAATTGCTTTGGGAGGGAGGGAGGGAGGGGGAGAGAGAGAGAGAGAGAAAAGAATTCCCCCAATGATGGCAAATTGCTTTCCTTCTTGCACAGGTGTGGCCCCTACCAGACTCCGCAGACCCGAGAACTTCTCAGCATGGCTATCTTCTCCACCGGGGTCTGGGTGACAGGCATCTTCTTATTCCGCCAAACCCTGAAGTTGCTGCTTTCCTACCATGGGTGGATGTTTGAGATGCACGGCAAGACCAGCCGCTTCACCAAGATCTGGGCTGTGAGCAGAGGCGTTTTAGGGTGCAGGCATCTGACTTGAGCCTCCAGGGCTTCCCTTGGGGTTCTGAGTAGGAGGGGATAGGCAGACTGAGTGCTGGTGCCTTGTACCTCGGTTTGTCCTGAAAGGAGTTTGCATGGTTCTGAGGGTCTCAGTCATTTTCTGGTTTCTGGTTTCTATCCATTCTTCCTGCTAGCTTCCACTCTAAAACTGTGCCCTGTACCCCTAGATCTGTGTCCGTCTTCTCTCCAGTCAGAGGCCCATGCTCTACAGCTTCCAGACATCTCTGCCCAAGCTTCCTGTGCCCAATGTGGCAGCCACGATTCAGAAGGTGAGGGCCTGGGTCCCGCTGGACATGGGAGGACTTGTCTAAATACAGATGTTGGTTGCCTATGAATAGTGCGCTGCAGAGTGATGAGGCTGGGGTGAGGAAACAGAGGTGGGGAGAAGGTCAAGACCAAGGCAGCCAGCAGTGTTTGGCATCATGATGACCACCACTTGGCTGCACAGTACCTGGAGTCTGTGCGGCCCTTGTTGGATGATGAGGAATATTTCCGCATGGAGACTTTGGCCAAAGAATTCCAGGACAAGACTGCCCCCAGGCTGCAGAAATACCTGATACTCAAGTCATGGTGGGCAACTAACTATGTAAGTTTGCCTCCTGGGCTCTACGTCACCCACCTGCCCTGGCTGCCTCTTCCTCACTTCTAACCTTCCACCTACCCACAGGTGAGCGACTGGTGGGAAGAGTATGTCTACCTCAGAGGCAGAAGCCCACTCATGGTGAACAGCAACTACTATGTCATGGTAAGCCCAAGAGCCTCTCGGCTCTGTGTGTACTCACTGTGTTGGCAGTTTCCATGGCTGAGTGGGTGTTTTGGAGTGAGGTCTCAGGCAAAAAGAAAAGGAAGGATAGTCCAGCAACAGCTTAGGGACAGTGAAGATCCTTAGGACAAGGAGAACTCCAAGACCCCGTGGCCTGGCATTGCCTCTCAAAGTCTCTCTAAGCTTTCTGTCCTGCCTAGCTCGGATTGTGTCACTTCCTTCCTTGGCTCCCTCACTGGCGTCCCAGTCATGAGTTTTCAGCTATCCTAATACCTTTTTTTTTTTACTTTTTATTTATGTGTGTGTGTGTGTGTGTGTGTGTGTGTGTGTGTGTGTGGCCAGCTCAGCCCAGCCCACCAGGGGGCGGGGGCTGGCTGGCATGTGGTGCTAGGGGATTGAACCGTGGTCCCTGTGCTTTAGCTAAGCTTGTTTTAAATAGGTGCTTTAGACCACTGAGCCATCTCACCAGCCCCCATATCCTAATACCTTTTGCAGGGAAAGTTCTAATATGTATCTTCTTTTTGTCTTTCTGTGGATCCAGACCACAAGAATAGAGCCAGGTTCTCTAATCTCTTAGTACTCAGGGAGTCACGCAAATGAGTGGCCTTCTCCTGACTGTCTGCAGATGGTTTCCTGCTCCCCAGTACCCAGTCTCTCCTCTTCTGCTGTCAAAAGCACACTCCACTGGAGTAGCCTGCTGGAATTCACATCTTCTACAAATTTTCCCTCCAAAAATGTAGATACTGCCTTTCCAAATCAAGGGTTTAAAGCTGTTTTTTAGTGGTGGAACTATTTTGCTTTTTTGAAGCAAAAAAAAAAAAGCAAAACCTGAACAGACAAAATAGGTATAAATACAGCTCTGTTCAAAGCTGAAGCAGAGGCATGCATATCAGTTATGCATTTTTTTTTACCATACTTTGGTTTTTGAGGGGGAAGGCACTACTGGAAATCACACTCACAAACTTATACTTGCCAAGCAGGCACTGTGCCTGCTGTGCTGTATCCCCAGCCCAGTTATGCATTTTTGGAAACTCACCCTGACAGCATGCAGGATGAACTAGAGAGAGAAAATGCAAGCCCAGGCCCTTGGGTAAATTGGTCCTCAGGCTGGAGAGACCCAGATGACACCCAGACAGAGGTTCTTGCCCTGTGGGCTCTGCACTGTCTATAGGACTTTGTGCTTGTCAAGAACACAGACAAGCAGGCTGCCCGCCTGGGAAATGCTGTCCATGCCATGATCATGTATCGCCGTAAACTGGACCGTGAAGAGATCAAGCCTGTGAGTGACATCAGAATAGAGGGTGGGAGGGGAGGAAAGGCCTGGGCCTGAGCCATGCTGGGCCTTCCTTGCAGGTGATGGCACTCGGCATTGTGCCTATGTGCTGCTACCAGATGGAGAGGATGTTCAATACCACTCGCATCCCTGGCAAGGAAACAGGTACACATCAGTGCCAAGCCTAAGCTCTGGGCCCACTACATACTCATCACCAATCACCTAAAGTGTGTCAGGGTTGTAAACCTGTGAAGCGCAGTTTGTACCAAATCCCACACATCTGTTATTAGAGCATGATGCTGAGACTGGGGCCCCAAGGTACCCAGATTAGAGCTTCTCCCTTCCAGGTCTTCACCTTGCATGGGAAAGTAGTCATGAGCAATATGTGGCAGTGGAGCTAAGAAGCACAGTTGCCCTTCACAGAGCCTGTGGAAGAGGGAGGAGGAGCTCACCAGGAGTTTGACAGAGAAGCTGACTTCTACATTGCTGTCCCTGCCTCCTTAGACAGTTCATATAGACTCCCTCCTCAATGGGACACTTTCATAGAGTTGTTGTGAGAGGCCACGGGAACACCCAGCCCAGGGCCCGGCCTCGCACACAGGAGCCACCCTGGCCAGAGGAGGAAAGGGCCCCGCCAGAGGCTGGGCAAAGCAGTTTGTGGGGCCACTGTGTGTGGAAGGTGGGCCCTTTCCCGGGCTCAGGAGGGGGACATGGTACTCCCCAAGGCCTTGCATCAGCCTGTCCACTGGCCACCACAGATGTGCTGCAGCATCTTGCAGAGAGCAGGCACGTGGCTGTCTACCACAAGGGCCGCTTCTTCAAGGTGTGGCTCTATGAGGGCTCTCGCCTGCTCAAGCCTCGGGACTTGGAGATGCAGTTCCAGAAGATCCTGGACGACCCCTCCCCGCCTCAGCCTGGGGAGGAAAAGCTGGCAGCCCTCACGGCAGGAGGAAGGTATCAGCCCCGCAGAGAGGGTTGTCCTGGACTAAGTCCAAAGCCCCTTGAGGGGGAGAGCCTGGCCCTTCCTGTCACCCTGGGAGTAGGATCCAGAGGTACAACCAAAGGGCAGCATGTAGGACATGTGTGTTGATAGGCCCTGGTGGTAGTGGCAGTGAAGAGCTGGCATCATCCACCTGACAGTTGGTGGCCAGCTGGGAGAGTGTCTTCCAGGAAAGCCAGGTACCCTGCCCCACCCCATCCATCCTGTAGTGCTCCTATCCCAAGTACATACTGGCTGTACTACTCAGCTGCCCATGTGCCCCCAGGGTAGAGTGGGCCCAGGCCCGCCAGGCCTTCTTCAGCTCCGGCAAGAATAAAGTTTCCCTGGATGCCATTGAGCGCGCAGCTTTCTTCGTGGCCCTGGATGAGGAGGCCCATAGCTACAACCCTGATGATGAGGCCAGCCTTAGCCTGTATGGCAAGGCCCTGCTCCATGGCAACTGCTACAACAGGTGTGTGTCCTAGCCCTGTGATCAGATGTTGTTAGGGGTTAGGGTTAGGGTTAGGGCTGCAGGTAAGGCTTTCAGGGCTAAAGGTTACAGTGAGAGCTGGAGAATTAAAGTAGTTTTTTGTACTAGTTAGTGGTTAGGTAGTATTACTATTTATTGGTGGGGTGAGGTTCCTCTTAAGACTATTAGTTATAGACAGGGCTACCAGTGAAGGTTAGGAATAGGAGTTAACTTTAAAGTTAGGATTGGGACTAGGGTTAGTGCTTAGAGTTGGAGAGTTAGGTTAATGTTGTGTGTTAGGATCCCAGGTATATCCTCAGCTCTGGCTCATTCCTGTGTCTACTCTTTCAGGTGGTTTGACAAGTCTTTCACTCTTATTTCCTTCAAGAATGGTGTGTTGGGCCTCAACACAGAACATGCATGGGCAGATGCCCCTATTGTTGGGCATCTCTGGGAGGTAACAGGCCCGGACAGGGGCTCTGCAGGGCTGGCATTGGCTTGAAGCTTGTTTCTTAGCTGGGTTTTCTCCCTGCAGTTTGTCCTAGGCACTGACACCTTCCACCTAGGCTACACAGAGACTGGGCACTGCTTGGGTGAACCAAATCCGATGCTGGCACCTCCTCAGCGGCTCCAGTGGGACATTCCTGAGCAGGTGTGCAGGCCAAGACAGGTGTGAGGCACTGTGCTTTCCCCTCTTTGATCGACCCCACAATTGGCATGACCCTCAGGAGGAAGGGACAAGGGCTTCTCAGGATGCCAGGTAGGATTCAGAGTGGCCCTAGACAGGGCAGTGTCTCTGGGCCATCTGTGGTCAGTGCCTCTCTCTGCCCTCAAGGCTCAGCCTGGCCTTTGTGCTTTCCATCTGGAAGGTGTTAGACTCACTTTGTCCTGTATCCATTACCTAAACTTGTGCCACCTAGTCGTGACCTGGAGTCCTGCTTGGAGAGCTCTGTCCACAGCTGATTCTTTCTGTGTCTTGGCAGTGCCAGGCTGTCATCGAGAGTTCCTACCAGATAGCCAAGGCACTGGCTGATGACGTGGAGTTGTACTGCTTCCAGTTCTTGCACTTTGGCAAAGGCCTTATCAAGAAGTGCCGGACCAGCCCTGATGCCTTTGTACAGATTGCCCTGCAGCTGGCTCACTTCCGGGTAGGAGCCCTCTCAGGCTGCTGAGTGGGTAGGGCAGCTTCCGGGATCCACCTGCCAGATTCACCCCCTTTGTGCCCTAGGATAAGGGCAAGTTCTGCCTGACCTATGAGGCCTCAATGACCAGAATGTTCCGAGAAGGACGGACTGAGACAGTGCGTTCCTGTACCAGCGAGTCCACAGCCTTTGTGCAGGCCATGATGAAGGGGTCCCACATGGTGAGGCCCTGTCAGTCCCTTCTCTGAACCTCCCTGTACCTCTTATCTGCCTCAAGAGGTAGGGCCACTCTTCTACCCCTGCTTCTCCCCTGCCAGAAATCGGACCTCCAAGGTCTCTTCCGGAAAGCATCCGAGAAGCACCAGAACATGTACCGCCTGGCCATGACGGGTGCTGGTATTGACAGGCACCTCTTCTGCCTTTATTTGGTCTCTAAGTACCTGGGGGTCAGCTCCCCATTCCTGGCAGAGGTCAGTGTGTTTGATGGGGGTGTCCTCGTGCCCTTTCCTTTAGGTCCAGGGGCTTAGCCGTCTATGATAGGGCTCATTTGCCTTCAGTACAGTGACTCTCCTGAGTTTGCCTGGGGGCCAGGCCCAGCTTTCCTATACTGTGCTCCACCGAGGCCTGTAGTCTTGGGACTGAGCAGAAACAGTATCCTTCAGGTGGAGTTAGCATTTTTGTGAAGAAAACAGACAATGTGCGACCTGTGCCATAGCAACAGTGCTAGTGAGAGGAGAAGAGGAAGGGGCCAAACAGGGAAGGCCGCTAGTCAACATGTCTTAGCAAGATCGATGGGTTTGTGCAAATGCTGAGGAGCTGAGGAAAGGCTAAGGGGACCAGGAAGCCTACTACCTCCCAGGACACTTCCTGCCTGTCACAGAGCAGGCCTCTAGCACTTCAGACAGCTGCATGCTGAGTGCTTGCATCTGATCAGCTTATGCCTTCCTGTTGCAGGTGCTCTCAGAACCCTGGCGCCTCTCCACCAGCCAGATCCCCCAGTCCCAGATCCGCATGTTTGACCCAAACCAGTATCCTAATCATCTGGGTGCAGGAGGTGGTTTTGGCCCTGTGAGTATCCCTGAAGGGGATGGTGGGCAGCACTGGGGTCCAGGCTTTCCATGGAGAGTGAGAACCTTGGCCAGGTTAGATGTGGATAGGACACCTTGATTAGAGGAGTCGTGGGACTTCACAAAAGTAGAATGGTCCCTGTTTTGAAAAAAAAAAGTAGAATGGTGTCAGTCAGCCCACATGGGCAAGCACCTGAACCACCTATTGCAGGTACCTCCTGCTGGAATGTGACCACGCCCTAGGACAGGCCAATACACTGGGACTTTGTGAAACACGTTTCTGCAGGAGTCCTGCTCTTTTCAGGAAATGTGCTGAAATATGCACATGGGCTGGTTTGTCAGAAGGCTGGAAACTCTCTAGAGAGAGGGTGTAATCTAAACTGTGAGGCCAGGGGTCTGCCCCTTAGCTCAGTTGTTTAAGTGCCTGCTTAAACAAAGCAGTCAGGCTCAGAATGCCGTGGTTCATGGCTCATCCCCAGATCCTCAAGGCAAACCAGACCTGCCCTGAAGGCATCCTAAGCCCGTCCAAAAAATCCTAAACTGTGAGGCCCCTCAGGAAAACAGGAATTGTGGATCCCTGGGAAGGGTCCAGAACCACAAGGGGGCAATATTCTTAGTCTTCAGTTTCCTGGACTTAGGGGAAGGCTGACCTCAGTAAGAATGCAGTATCTAGGGTTGACCTCTTCCTGCAATTCTTGTGGGAAGACCAATTACAACATGAGTTTGGCTTCCATTTTTTCCAGGTCAGCTTACATCTTCCCTTTACCTCTTCTTCAGGTGGCAGATGATGGCTATGGGGTTTCCTACATGATTGCTGGTGAAAACACTATCTTCTTCCACGTCTCCAGCAAGTTCTCAAGTTCAGAGACGGTGAGTGTCCCTTGTTCCTCTGCAGTTCTGCCAGGGGTTTCCACCAGGGCAGCACCGGAGCGCATCCTGACTGGGGAAGGGGAGAGGGTGGGGAGAGGGTGGTGGGAGGTCCAGAAGGTGTGCCTGAGATCTCAGTTCCCACAGAATGCCCAGCGCTTTGGGAACCATATCTGCCAAGCCCTGCTAGACATCGCTGATCTTTTCCAAGTTCCCAAGGCTAACAACTGAAGTCTGGAAAACTGCCAGCTGCCCTTTTGTACCCCACTGTGGAAGAAAGGGCCTGTGGCTGGCTTGCAGGCATGAGGGGCGGCCATGCACAGGTGCCCAGCTCCAAGGACAGCATGGCAGCTGCACTCCTCTAGAAGATGCTGCTCCCTGAGGGCTCCAGGGGTGGAGGCAGGGTTGGGGTAGGGAAGGGACTTTGCTTTTTTGTCTTAATAGATAATAAAAATAAGGCTGTGTAATTCTCTCTCAGCTCTTAGTCACCTGTGTTTTGTTTGGGAACTAGAAGGCCTTTCTCCTTCCCTAATTGAGAAAAATGGCAAAGGAAGGGCTGGAGCTGGGAGACATCACGTGGGACTTGTGACTATCTGTGCTCAGTTGTGGTGAGCTACTGATGGAGAAGGAAGACTCTGGAGACCAGGCTGATGGCACCGATCCGATTTATTGCAGAAGCAGCTGAGTATATATCAGCTGAGGGTAGGGAAGGGCGTGAATAGGCAGATTGTGGGGCAGGACAGGGCTGCTCTTCTGCCAATGACCATCAGCCAAGTATGCTTAGTGATCTGGCTCCTGGAGTGTGCTCTACAGGTGCTCCTCAGCAATGACAGTGAGCATAGCCTCTGGCCCTGACATGCCCACACTCAGTGACAAGGCTGAGATTGTTATGCACACCGTCATATGCACTTGGAATAAATTATTGTTTCAGCATCTTACCTGTTCCTTGGCACCGCTTCTCTTTGTTGCAGAGTAGGTAGGGCCCACCTGCCTGCTCCATGCAGAGGGACAGAGAAAAATCAGTCCCAGGCCCAAGACTGCTGCCATGTGACAGTATCTGTGAGGACACCCTGGAGACATGTTCCTTCGCTCAGGCTGGGTTTTCTATAAAAATAGCATTAAAAATAAACCAAGATTTGATTTGATTTGATTTTTTGTGGCCAGCTCAGCCCACCCTGGGGGCAGGGATCAAACTGCATTCCCTGTACTTGTCTAAGCTTGCCTAAGCTTGCCTAAGCAGGTGCTTTAGACTGCTGAGCTATCTCGCAGGCCCCAAGAATAATTTTTATGAAAAGTATGACACTCAGTTACTATTGCTGCTTGCTTGAATGGATCCAGATCTCAGCAGCCTCTAGGTGCTAAATGCCCAGAAGTGAATCAGGATCAGTTCTGGGCCTTCAATTAGGAACCAGTGTTTTGTTGAGCACCTACCACACACCACAGACAAGCTTGTGCTGGAGATTCAGGGGTGAACACCATACTATATCTCTGTTCCTGTGGAATCACTATGAGAAGAAGCAGGCATGATTAGGGGACAAAGCAGCTAGCAGAAGACAGGGAGGCCTTTTAAGCATGACCCATGTAGCAAGTATTTACCAAGTGCCAGCAGTGTTCCAGGCCCTGGGATGTAGCAGTGTGTTATGTTTCCCATTGCTGAGACAAAAAAATACGCAATATCCAAAGTTAAAGGAGGAAAAGTTTCTTTAGATTACAGTTTTTAAAGGTTCCAGTGAATAATCATCTGACTCCAAGGCAAGGTGGCTTCACAAAGGAGAACAGTTTATGGCAGGCAGAAGGTAGCAAAACATGCTACCTTAGGAGCATCTTTCTGCCCCTTTTGGCTCATCCAGGCTGCTTAGGGTAGGCAATGCTCAAGCACTGCACCCTTCATCAATCCCAGCATCACATGCTCTAGATCTAGCCACCTCTGAAAAAGCCCACCTATGAATTCGTGAGGTTTGGGGGGACACCTAGACACAAGCCATAACAGGCAGTGAACAAATCTGCCAAACTTCCCTTGGGACTTAGAGACCAGAGAGTAGAGACAATGGCTAAGAAGGGTGTACATATTACATGGAAGATGTAAGCCAGATGGACATAAGTGCTAAGGGAGAAGCAAGTAAGGGAAGGACAAATAGAGGATTGGGTGGTGATTTCAGATGGTGGTGAAGGGCAGGCCTTCCTGAGTGGGGCCACTGGCTACAGACCTGAACAGAGGAAGGAGCAAGCCCTATCCCTATCATGTTCTTCATGAGGGATGTCGAAGGAGAGCACTCCTGGGCAAGGACCAGCACAAGCCAAAACAGGGAAGAGGCCCCTGCTGTGCTGGAGGATAAGCATAGGAGGGTTGTGGCTAAGGGGGAGAGCAGGAGGTACAGGGAGAAGAGAGAGGGCTCAAAGACCAGACCGACTTTACTGCATGGTAGGTGTTGGGGTCTAAGGAGAGGGTGACAAAACCTGCTCTAATTTCAAAGGGCTTGCTCTGGCTAACCAGGATGAACAAAAGGAGAAAGCAGGAGGCCAACCAGAGCCCCACTTACAATAGTAGCACAGGTGACAGACATGGAGGGGCTTAAACTAAGGCAGTGCCATAGGACTGGAGACTTAAGAGAACTGGGAATGTCAAAATGAGACTGACAAGCCTGATTGATAAGCATCAGATAACTCAAAACTTTTAGTTTAATTTTTAGGGCTGGGGAGATAGCTCAGTGGTATAAGTACCTGCCTGGCAAGCACAAGGTCCTGAGTTAGATTCCCAGTACTGGAGGCTGTGCTGGCCCCAGAACCCTGGGTGCACCGTGAGGGCCCTGGAACTGAGCATAGTAGTACACACCTGTAATCACAGCACTAGGGAGACTGAGAGGAGGATCACTCTGAGTCTGAACTTCGTAGTGAGACCCTGTATCAAAAAATATATTTAAAAAATTTATTTTTTAAAGAGAATACAAAATAGTATTAAGAAAAATTACAAATCATATAGAATTTTACTAAAAAATGAATTCAACAGTATTTGTTGTATTGCATAGTGTTGTCTTCAAATTATTTGTTCAAATTACCAGATATATGCATTCAAAATTGGAAAAAGAAAGAATAAAAAAGTTATAAGAAATTTAAAAAGTGCTGGCCTTGCTTCGGGTGCACGCTGAGCTGGTGATTGAGACTGGGCATGGTGGCATGTGCCTGTAATCCCAGTGCTTGAGAGGCTGAAAACAGGTGGATCACTACAAGTCCAATCTGTGTAATGAGACCCTGTAGACCCTGTACTAAATACAAAGACCCTGTCTTCAAACACACATACACACACATACACTCCAAGAAAAGACCATTAAAAGCAAAAGAATTCCTAAGGATCCTAACCTCTTTTGAGTCTCCATGAGCATATAAAAGTACAGTTTTGCTCACAAAATGTTACATTCCATTTGAGAGTTTGTTTTGGCTTCCAAAGTATTTTCAGAGACTTTTAGTTTTCACCATGCCTATATAACCTTCCCTTAAAAAGTGTCTGGGTTTTAACGTTTTTAACCCAGCACTGGTTTGTTCTTCCAATCCCAGAAGAGCAGTTAAGTTTCCACCAAGCTAGCTATTAAATAATGTTGAAATTGAATCATTAAAGCTCTTTTATCAGGCTTGTTCTTCATTCAAATAAGTGAGAAGAAAATCCATAGTGCTAAACCAGGGTATAAATCTCTGGTGACAACCCACCAAAGCCCACAGAGTTTCTTTATGTCCCCATGGACTAGCAAAATTTGCATTAGATAAGATCAGCAGGGCTGGTGAGATAGCTCAGCAGACAAAGCACCAGCATAGGCAAGCACAGGGACAGCAGTTTGATCCTTGGCACCACAGGCCACACCAGCTATGTGGCTCAGACCTGTAATCCCAGTGCTGGGTGGCTGAAAACAGGAGGACCACTATGAGTCTGAGCTGCATAGTGAAACCCTGTACCAAATACATAAAAGAAGAATAAAACAGCAGCTATAAAAATAAATTATTTTTCCCCTTTCTCCTATTGTCCCTTCAGCCTAAATTCTAATATCTCCATGGCTTTGGAGAATGCAAGTTTAACTTGCTCAGATCAAATTTAGTTGGCTGAGGTGAGAACTTTGCTCCATATCATCATTAGAGGAGCTGGAAAGACACAGGCCTTGCCTTCAACTTCAACACTGAGTACAAACAGAGGAAGAGAAAGAAGGGGTCACTTTGTGGAAGGCTTTGATGGACCTAGCCTGGAAGTGAGGGAGAGCACATCTTTCTATATCTCACTGGTCAGGACTCATTGCAAAGGAATCTAGGAGACATAATCTGATTATTGTGCGCCCAGGCTGTAATAGAAACATTTGGGTAAGTTTTCTGGTCTCAAATGAACAAAGGCATGAACAGACCATACCAATATCTGAGCTTCCTGAGGAACTGAACCTTCGTGGCCTGGGCACTGCAGGACGTTTCAGTAGCAAATCTCCCTCTGTCAGGCAGGGTACTCAAGACCACTCATGCTCCAGCCAAACTTACCTTGCCTGAGTCTCCTCTCCTGCACCCTGATCTTTCTCTAGGTGGACTTTCTGCCTGGAATCCTGAGCCCATTCTAAGCCTAGTAAATATCTATTCTTCCTGAAGGCTGATTTCATTGAATATTGAGTGAATCTTGATTCATACATTTCTAGAGTGCTATAAATCAGCTCTGGGCTGTTTAAATGGAATAATGGAATAAAGACTGGAAGTATGAAAGGAAGTTCATGTTTGGGAAAGAATAACCAAAAAATCAGGTTCAGAAGAGACAGAAGCATAGCCTCTTAGGGATGTGGTATGGCCCATATCCCTCCATACACTAATGTCTCCATCTGTGTCTAGAACAGTCTGACTTGACTTCAGCTGGTTTTTGTTGTTTTGTTTTTTCTTTCCTCTGCAATCAGTCTGCTCCGGGTCAGAATCCCTGGGAGACAGTACAGGGGTACCAGGATTGTCAGTATCTTCAAACACAAGGCAAACACAAACCAAAGTTAACTGTTTTTCAAACTTGCCTCTAAGGGGCCAAGGAGATAGCCCAGTAGAATAAGTGCTTGCCTGGCAAGAGCAGGGGCCTGAATTCAATCCCCGGTTCTGAAAAAAAAAAAAAAAAGCAAACGTGCTTCTGGAGCTGTTCCCCATCTCAACCTGTGATAGCACCCTCCAGCCCCAACTCATTGCTTCTCTTCCTGACCTCCCTGTTACTAAGCCCTGTCCAGTCTACCTGCTAAATGACTTTGGCTCTGCGTACTCCTCTCCACCATGACCAGGCCTTCCCTTGTCCGCACTTCTATCATTCCCCAAGCAACAGCCACAGGCTGCTCCGTCTCCTTGTCCTCCAGCAGCCATGCCATTTGGCATAGGGCAGACGTGGGTTGCCTTCTGTCCAGCCTCCCTGCAATTGGCATTTTATGTGCCAGGCTCCTAAGTGCTGGGCAGCTTTTTATCCTGTGCTCGCTTGGCGATTCAGCACCACTGCGCAGTGACCAGGAGCACCTGGCAGACCAGGGCTGGTACCAGTTCTCAGCCCTTCCTGGCTTGGTGTACCTGTGTGGAGCTCTGCCCCATCCCTGAGCCTTGGCTTCCTTGTCTATGAGAAAGTGCGCCCTCGGCAGGGTGTGGCCACGGAGGCCGAACACCTGAGCTGTGCGGACCGCTACGCTGGACATTCAGTTACTCATTTAACACATGCTGAGGAGAGACTATCTTCCTTGCCAGGTGCTGCTCTGGTCGCTTGGGACACAGTGATCACACAGGCCCTGCACCTGGCCTTACACACAGACAGACGACAGACAGACGGACAGACGGACGGACGCACAAGAATAGAACCGGCAGATGCGGACAGAGGCACAGCCGCTGAGCCTCAGCCCACCCTCGTGCCTCCTCTGGCTCTGCTTTCCGAGGCCGCGACACCAAGTTGCCCCGCCCCTTTCGCCCGGCGGCCAGCCAATGAGCTAAGAGCTCCCTCTGTGGGCGGGGTCTGTAACGGAAAGAGGCGGGGCGTCGTTACCAGGCACCGCCCTCTGCCTCTCTCCCGCGGCGCGCGGCACTTTAGCAGAGGCGAGCGCGGGCCGGCCTGAGGTGAGTGAATCGCCGCCCCGGGCCCCGACGCCCGACTCCGGGCTCCCGGGGACCCTGACGGCTCCCAGGGGCTTGAAACACTTCACAACAGACCCTCGCCCCTCGAATCCTCGCCCCTTATTTGGCCCCTCAGCCTGGCCCTCAGCCCAGGCCCTGACATGCCTGACATCCACCTGTCACCTGAGTCCCCTCGGGCACATCCGACCCTCTAACATGTGTGCCCTCAACCACAGCCCGACTTCTCACCTTTGTCACTTCACCTGAGTTTCCCCACTCAACTGCCCAACCTCTCACCAAGGTCCGCTTTCCCTATATCCTGACCCTTTACCACAGTTCCCTGGCCCACATCCTGACCCCTATAAAAATGCCCTATCCTCACACCCTGACCCCTCACCAGAAATCCTCTAGCCCTACAACAACCCCTCATCTCAGTCTCCTCACCTCACACCTAACTCCCCATTTCAGTCTTCTCACGCCACCTACCTCTCACCAATATTTCCTCACTGCAGACTCCTCGGTCCTTTCACACCATACATTCCAGGTCTTGAACTCTGCACACCCTGGACTCATCCTACTCATCCTTTTCTCACATATACCTTCCAGCACAGGTGAAACACCTGGACTCCTCACACTCCACACCTGTAAGCCATCTCACAGTGTATCATGTCTACATACCAGGATTGGACCCAAATCCTTCATGCTTCTCTAACTTTAGGATTCCTCTCCCCCCACATCACACACACACACACACACACACACACACACACACACACACTCCTATGTTGGCTACCCTTCCTGACTCTCACTGCTCACAAAAGAGTTAATCTAGACCAAAGATCCTCTTACATCTCCTCACATTTCTTAGTGCAGGAGGGGTTCCACACACTATTAAACTCTGCACTAGGCAAGATTCTCAAACGATAAACAGAACCTTAAACCTTTGCATTATGCATATCTGTGGATTTCTCAGTCCCCAAGACCTCATTGCTTCAAGCCCTCCACACTCAAAAGTGATATCTAATTCAGACCTCTCACGCCTTCCTCCACATTCCCTTTACCCACTCAAGCCCCTGTAATCTACCATTACCCCAGGAAGATACCTGGAACATAAGGATGACCAGTCCTACGGTCATCCTCATTACACAGAAATATCCTGTATTTTTATTGTGAAGGCTTTTTCAGGCAAGGTCTTGCTCTGTAATTCAAGCTGGTCTTGAACCCACTGTATAGCCCAGGCTGGCCTCAAACACGGTAATCCTCCTGCCTCAGCCTCCTGACTGACTGGTGCAATTACAGGCATGTGGCACCTGGCTTCAAAGACTTCTTTCTCAAGGCCAAGGAGATAGCTCAGCAGCATAAGTGCCTATCTAGCAAGTACAAGGTCCTGAGTTTGATTCCTGGTATAAAAACAAAAACAGAAAACTTCTTTCTCATCTTAGCACTCATACATTTTCCCTGGATCTGCCTTCCTGATACATCCCTCTTCTGAGAGCCAAAGTCACATGGTCCTAGCCTCCATCTTTCTAGCTCTTCTATCTCTATCTCCCAATTTACCTGCTACATAGTGAGTTCAAGCCTAGCCCAGACTAGATAGTGAGACCCTGTCTCAAAAAACCAAAAATTATTCTTGCTTTGGCAGCATATATACTAAAATTGGAACAGTATAGAGATTAGCATGGCCCCTGCACGAGGATGACACAAATTTGTGATGTGTTCCATATTTTTAGGTATATTTATGTATATATATATATATGGAAGATAATTTGGATAACTATACTACTGATTTCCACTGGTCCTTTGAAAGAACAGTTCAATGCTTATTTTTTTCTTTTTATTTCTTTTTTTCTTTTTAATTTCTTATAACTTTTTGTTCTGGTGGTAGTTTTTTTTTTAACCAATTTTGCATGTTTATATCTGGTAAACAAAACAACTAATTTGAAGATGACATCATGCAATACAGCAACCATTGTTGAAATTTTATTACTTTGTCTAGTGAAATGTATAATTTCTAACATATATATATATATATATATATATATATTCTTTTTAAAAGGAGGGTCCAGAGGGATAGCTCAGCAGCTTAAGTAACTGCCTGGCAAACACAAGGTCCTGAGCTTGATCCCCAGTACCAAAAAGAAAAAGAATTTTAAAAACCCTTCAAATTTGAGCATCATTTCATATTTTGTTTTTCATTTCATATTTTAAAGTTAAACAAGCCCCACTACAGGTTCTTGTACCATTATGCGTGTATTATGTTAATGCTATCTATGTATATTTACCATGACCTCTGTCATATTCTAGTTTTTCATTTTTTCTGTATATGACTTGTTCCCATATTACACAGGAAATTCTTTAGATGCAATGACTATATCTTTATAACAAGTCAGTACAACAGCCAGCATTTAAATAGATACTTCATACATTTTTGCTAAAATAAAAGCACTATTGTGTCACCATTGTGGCAAAGAATTTTTTCACTTATAACCAATAAAACATTTTTTCCACTTTATTTATTTTTTTTATTTATGCATGTGTGTGTGTGTGTGTGTGTGTGTGTGTGTGTGTGTGTGGCCAGCTCAGCTCAGCCCACCAGGGGGCGGGGGCTAGCTGGCATGTGGTGCTGGGGGATTGAACCGCGGTCCCTGCGCTTTGCCAAACTTGTTTTAAATAGGTGCTTTAGACCACTGAGCCATCTCACCAGCCCCCATTTTTTTCCACTTTAATCATTCCATCCCTCAACTATGTTTGAAGAGGTGTTTGTACACAAAGGATCAGAAAAAGGGGTGCAACAATTACTTTGTATAAAATTCTATCATAGGCTGTTCATCTTTATACATTCTCATTTAACCTTTATAACAACCACATGGAGTAAGAGATTTTGTCCAAATCTAAGAGGTGAAGAAAGAAATTTTTAAAGGATCACTCAGATGTGCACTATGGAGCTGGGGTTAAAATACCAGTATGTTCAGGATGGCTGAGATGATTGTACTAAGAATTTCTGTCAGTTTTTTGAAAATAGCAGTCAATGTGTAGAATTTTCACCTTGACTAACTCTATATGCTGATATCTGTGATCTAAGCAACTTCATTGAGGACAGCAATGTGTAATACAGAAAGCCATGCTTGAATACCTGTCATCTGATTCTTCTAAATGTGTACAGTTTCTAATGTCATATCAATTATTACTACACTCTTTAAAATAAATTTTTAAAAAGGTGAAAAAAAAAGAGAGACAAGAACGAAGACTTAAGGTTTTTGGCTTTTCTTTTTTTTTCTAGTACCAGGGATTGAACTCAGGACTCTGCACTTGTCAGGCAAGCGCTTATTCTACTAAGCTATCTCCCCGGCCCAAGGTTTCTTGAAAGCAAATGGTAATATTTAATCATATATCCAATTTTACATAACTATATCTGTTAATCTGGGCAACAGATTTGATGATAAAAATAGATAATATATCAACCATTGTTAATCAGATATTCTTGTTTTGAAAATCTGTAACATATGAATTGTTGTATGTTGCCCTGTTTCTTTGTTTCTGATTTTTGTTCTTGCTTTTGTTTTTACTCTTCAAAATTAAATTAAATTAAAATGCCAGTATGTTTCCTGGCAGGTCTTTCTGTGCACCACATAGATGGCTGATTCTGACCCTGGGGAAAGAAACTACGACAACATGCTGAGAATGCTGTCAGACCTGAATAAGGACTTGGAAAAGCTATTGGAAGAAATGGAAAAAATCTCAGGTAGGATATTTCTCAGGCCTTGTTTCCAATAGTGCCTAAACCTCTGAGCTCATGGCAAGTGCCTTCTCATAAGGCCTTCTCTCACCTCCCTTCAGCTTTATGGCAGGTATCTGGTAGACCATAAAAAATTGATGCCATTGAATTGCCTTGATTTATGTTCTTTGTATTTACCTCTTATTTCTGTAACTGGACTGTCTTCCTTTTTTTTTTTTTTTTTTTTTTTTCAGGAACCAGGGATTAAACTCAGGCCCTTGTGCTTTCCAGGCAAGCACTTATTCTACTGAGCTATCTCCCTGGCCCCTGTCTTCCTCTTAAGGGTAGAAATAATGACTTCCAATTGGAACAGTCCTAGATACTGGTTCCCATGCTCAGCAAAGGACAGATCCAGATGAGAATGGCACTTGTGAACAGAAATAGAACACTATTTCCATGAAACATTGAGATAGAAGTGCCTTCAAGTAATAATATTAAGACTAGAGCTCCTGCAGGAAGGCTCAGCTCAGTGGAAAATGCAGCAATAGGGATGAGTAAAATTCTTAATACAAATCAAGAAAAGGATTCTATGATAGAAACCTGACATCCGCACTTTTAGAAAGGAATGCTAGTATGTTGTTCTGGTCAACATGTTTCCAACTCAGCAGTGGTAGCAGCATCATTTCTTTCTTTTTTATTAATTCAGAATAAGTATAATTCTTACAATTTATGAGCATAAGTTTTGCTAGAGAAAATAATAGTGTAGAAAAATAGAAGGCATGTACTCATATAAAAATAAACTAATGGCATTCATTGTAACTAATCTTTATTCATTGCAGCAAGATCTATAAAATTCCTACTTATAAATGTCTGCAAAATTTACCTTTATACTTGTAGGTTTTATATTTTAAACTACATTTTTCAAAAAGTTTGATAATTCATCTCCACTGTAGACTATATAACTCCTTCAGCCTAATTATAGATCCTCTTATTTTTTTCCATACTTTTATTGAGAAACAAATAGCAATGAGACAGTTTCAAACCAAATTGGTAGGACAGTTTCAATAATTAACACATTGCATACAT
>NW_004524729.1:6225951-6232644 GCF_000260255.1 Octodon degus | reverse complement strand
GTCCTCTGCACTTGTTATGGGTGGGCTTGGGTTCTGAGGTTGCATTGTTCTCCTTCTCATTGTCATTTTGTGTAGCACTGTCTTCTGACTTTTGTTGTAGATCTTTGTTGCAGTTATAGCCTTAGCACCTACTGAAGTTCAGGTGTACATCTACAAAGTTTGGATTTATCCAGCTGTGCCTGACTTGGGTCTGGCTGCTGTGCTCAGTTCCTTCCTGTTGCTGCCCTTGGGGCTGAACCTGTTGTGCCCCTCTGGCAAGATGTTCTGCTCCTGGACTAGCTGGGTGGTTCTGTCCCGTATACTCTCTGCAGGGATTGCAGCTGCAGGTTTTCACCCCAGGCCTGTATGCCAGGCCTGAGCTGAGTCTGGAGGGGACAAGGTAGAGTAGAGGGGAATGCAGCTCTCCCACACACTCACTGGGCCTGGACTAGGACTGGGTCTGGGGGTTCCCAGAACGCGGCAGAGATTCCTATTCAGCGGGCAGGGTAGGGGAGGTGCTGCGGAGTGGTGGGGAGCGTTGCCCAAGGTGCTGGAAGAGGGTCTCACCCACACTGTGTCTGGGCTTGAACCAGTAGGTCCCGCCGGCGCAGGGTAGCCAGAAGCTCTCCCACACACTCACTGGGCCTGGGCTAGGACTCTAGGTCCCCTTATTTGCCAACAACTACTGAGTGTCTTTATGTGCCATTCTAGGAGTGTAGAGTTGAATATAGTTTCTTCTTTAGAATGGGATGGAGGCCAGAAACAGACATCAGAATGCTAGCTCTAATTTAAATATATAGGGGGCCAAGGATATAGCTCAGTCGCACAGTGCCCAGCTGACAAGTGTGAGGTCCTGAGTTCAATATATGATTTAAACATATAAATTAAAACATTTTCTTCTGGCAATGTTACTAGTGTTATGCAACAAGGGTGATGCTGAGGAGGTGCAGAGGAAGGGCAGCTGGTACCTGGTGGGATCGGAGTTGGAAAAGAAATGGGGCTGGGCAGGAAGGTAGGCTGTGGAGTGGAGATGAAGGGCAGAGACTGCACCAGGAGAGGCATGAACAGGTCAGACACCAGATTGGCACAGAGGTTCCTAGGTGACAGGCCAACAGAGAGGCTGGGAAGGTGAGAGGACCTTTCAGTGCCAACCTAAGGAGGTTTACCTTACTCACCTAGGTGACAAGGAGCTGTTCAGATCTGAATAAGGACTTGGAAACTTGCTAGACTGAAACTTGCTGTTCCAGGTTTCAAAATACTTGTACTTTAGAAAAATGCCTCTGAAGAGAGTGAGAGATACTTTAGAGAGAGAAATTCAAAGGCAGAAAGGAAAACTAGGAAGTTTTTATGGAATTGAAAGCCCACAGAGACTAGCCTTAATCCAGGCTTGACAGCAACCCTAAGAGGGGATGTCAGGTTTCCATCATAGAGTCCTTTTCTTGATTTGTATTAAGCCTATGAAGGTTTTTATTAACTTTTTAGTAAACATTTTCCCCAGTTTGTTGTTTCCCTTTTAATTTTGTTTATGAGGCTCTGGTGAACAGAAGCCTTAACTAGTAAAAATTTGTTAATAGTTTCCTCTCTATGTTAGTTATCCTTATGATTTCGATGCCTAAAAAGTCTTTCCCTAAATGAAGATCAGTGAAGTATTCACCTGTATTGTTCCTTACTTTCTTTGCAAGTTCTTTTGTTTGGCCCTCAGACTGAGATACAGTCACAGCACTTTTTTATTTTTATCTTTTTTTTTTTTTATTTTGAGACAGTATCTTCCTAAGTTTCTAACTTGTCCAAACTGGACTGAAACTTGCTATTTTCCTACCTCAGCCTCCCAAAGTGATGGAACTACAGGCAGGCACTACCATGTCCAGTTGTTTCTCTTTGCCATTTATTTCTAGTCTATCTTATGTGCCAGAGGACCTACGCTAGACTATAAACTCCATTTTTCTAAAAGTCCACTACAGAGTCTCTCTCTCTCTCTCTCTCTCTCTCTCTTTCTCAGTATTTAGCACCCAGCTCAATATCTCACTGCACTGCTTGGACTGTAGTGATCCTCCTGTTTTTAGCCTCCAGTGTTGGGATTATAAGGTGCTCCACCACACCTGGTCTCAGTGGCCACCTCAGTGTGCCTAGGGGTGGGACCAGTGCATCAAGTGGTACCCAGGATGGAACCTGGGCCCCTGCACTTGCCTAAGTAGGCACTTAGTCCACTGAACTATCTTGCTGGCCTGAGATTCTCTTTTTGATAAATATTCCAACAATAATTAAGGTAATAATTAAGTAAGGTATTAAGTAACAACAGTTAAGATAGTTTATGTTACCAAAGTAGTAGTGTTATATAAAAAAAAACACCTTCTTACATCAGGAATGAGGTTGACTGGTATTACTGATATATATATATATATATATATATATATATATACACACACACACACACACACACACACACATATACTCAGCTTGGACAATTTTTAAATTTGTTAAAGTTTTCTAGGTATATTTTATCTTTTTATTCATTAAAATGTATTAAAAAATTTTAAAAATAGTTTTCTAGGTAAATTTAAAGTTATCTGACACATGAAAGTGCTATATTCTTGGAAGGCTTCTGCATTTTTTTCTCACAGTAATAAAACAGGCTTAGCTTACATCTACTTGACCCAGGTGAGGCATGTGATGTGCATAATTCCACATTCCCCCCCACCTAGTGCTTCCCCACCTCACAGTCCTTGAATTCATGCCAGGTCTACTATTTTCCTTTTAATTATTATTATTACTATTACTACTACTACAACTACTTTTTGAAACAGGTTCTTCCTATGCATTCTAGGCTGGCTCTAATTCATTCTATAGCACAGGCTAACCTCAGACTTGCAGCATCCTGCCTCAGCTCCCTGAGTACTGGGATTACTGGCATGTACCATAATGCCTTGCTGATTATTTGCCCTTTAATGAATTCTTCCCTTAGTTTTAGTTACATATATTTTCTTCTTTTTATGATTCTATTATGATTCCTGGGACAGGTGTGTGGACTCCAGAGAAGTAGATTTAAGTATTTTTGAAGAACTTCTTCATTTACTGTATCAATGAATAATATTTATTCTTTTTTCATAAATTCCAATTATTGGCCAGATGTGATGGTATACATCTGTGATCTCACCACTCAGGATGTTGAGGTAGGAGGATTATCACAAGTTCATGGCCAGAATGGGCTACATAGTGAATAAGTTTAAGGCCAGCCTGAACTGCATAGCAAGAGCCTATCTCAAAAGAAAGAAAGAAAGCCAGCCAATTATCCATCTTATGGATCCTTTTGATCTTCTTTATCATCATTTCTTTTTTTTTTTTTTCCGGCAGAACCGGGGTTTGAACTCAGGCCCTTGCACTTGCCAGGGAAGCGCTTATTCCACTGAGCCATCTCCCCGGCCCCTTTATCATCATTTCTGTAGTCAGTTTTATTTGTCTGTTCTTTTCCATTTTGTTTGGGTTTTCTTGAGACTATCCCTCTACTGTATTGTTCCATAATACTTTTGCACTTATCATCTACCTCACATATAGAGAATTGATATCATCATGCAAGGCCCTTTCAGTTAAATTTTTTATTTGTTCGTTGTAGTCCCCATAGTCTATTCTCTTTCCCTCTCTCCACCCTCAAGAAAAAACCCAGTATTCTTAATGTATACCCTTTGTGTGTACTTTTTTTATTGTTTTTTTTAGACAGGGTTTTGCTATACAGTTCACTCTGGGCTTAAACTCACTGTATAGCCCAGGCTGGCCTCATCACAACAATCCACCTGCCTCAGCCTCCCAAGTACTGGGATTACAGATGTGCTCCATAATGCCCATAATTGTATGTACATGTTATAAAATATATAAAATTTATACTGTTATTTTATATATATTCTTAATTTGTGTAGTGTTCCATTATATGTCTCATACTATTTTTTATTTTTTTAATTCAGAGATACATGTGTTAGCTTCTCCCAAGATGCTTTCTGTACCTCAAATCTGTTGCTTTTAGATGCTACAAAGTAGCCCATATGTATGTAGTTCATGACCAAGGTAGGAAAGGCCACATGAGTGATAATACAGAGCTCAGGCAGATCTATAACCCTCACCTGTAGGCAGTCACAATTCCCAAAGAAGGGTATATGGCCAGGAAAGAATCTTAGTATGCAACTATGTTTTCTGTGTTCTAACTTATCTGGATTTTTAAGAGGATCCTCCTGCTTTCCCTAATATTTCATTAAAACACTAATTGAATATTGTGTTTATTTACTTTTAACCTTTTTAAATTGCTTGGAGTTGTGGATTTATCTCTAGAGATTTCCCTTACCATAATATATAAATAGTAATATATAGTCTTCTTACATGTTACTATTTTTTCAGTTGCCTTTATTGAGGTATAATTTATATGCAATAAATATCTCACTGAGTGCAATGAGATTGGCCAAATGTGTGAGGTATGATAAAAATATACAGTGAATGCTTAAATTTTATTTATTTATTTATTTATTTATTTATTTATTTATTTTTGGTACTGGGGATTGAACTCAGGATCTTGCACTTGCCAGGCAGGTGCTTTCCCCAAGTAATTGTTTTTTTATCTTTTTGAGACAAGATTTCACTGTACAGTTCAAGCTGGCCTTGAATTTACCTTCTACTGCAGGCTGGCCTCAAAGTCACAGTGATCCTCTTGCCTCAGACTCCTGAGTACTGGGGTTACAGGCATGTGCTACCATGCCCGGCTAAATTTTTAAAATTTATTACAGTAGAAGACCCATGTCCATTAATTCCCCTCAAAATACCATACCCCACACTTCAAGCTTGGTATCCCATCATTCTTACCACCTTCTGAAGAAGTTCCAAAATTCCTTATTTTTTTAATTTTTTTTTTTTAATTTTTAGGGAAGGGTCTATAGGGTACTCAGGGTCTCACTACTAGATCTGACTCATAGTGATCCACCTGTTCACAGCTTCCCAACAGCTGGGATTACAGGCACGTGCGCTACCACACCCAGTCTCTATTGTCATCTCAGTGCACCCCAGGGCAGGGCCAGCACAGCAGGCCCAAGGACCGAAAGCAGGAGTTTTAATCCACTGAGCTATTCGGCCGGCCCATAGAATTCCTTATTTTTGAGTGTCTATACAAGTTGTGATAAAATACATATGTTGCTGCTGCCAAGTGCGTCCAACCAAAAGGCAGTCTGGTAAAAATATTTCCTTAGACACCACATCTGGTTTTATGTGACTTCTGGATGTTCCCCAAAGTCCAAATGGCTATGGAGATTCGACCCAGAGCCCAGGCCCGGTAGTGAGTGAGAACACCCCAGGCCCACCAGAAGATCCTTGTTTGAGCCAGTGCCCAGGCCCAGCATGTGAGTGGAACTTCCTCCATCAGACAGGCCTGGTGTGGAACCCTACGACAGAACTCTCTGCAGAGAAGCTAGAGGCAAGACCCACCCAGTTGATCCAGGAGCAGAATATCTTGCCAGAGTGACACTGCTGGTTTACCTCCAAGGGCTGCTGCAGGAAGAGGTGGAGCACAGCAGCCAGACCCAAGCCACACCCACCTGGACGAGTTTGAACTTGGTAGATCCAAACCTGGTGCTAAGGTAATAACTCTACCAAAGCTCTCCACCAAAGGTCAGAAGATAGTGTGCTATACTAAATGGCAAAGAGAAAGAGCAAAATGCGCTTTCAGGCCCCAAGCCCACCCAGGACAAATGCAGGAGACAACAGCATAGAAGAAATTGGAAATCATACACCTGAAATCTCTGAAATAATAGCATTGGAAGTAAAGAAACAACTGCAAAAAGGTATAGAGGAAATCAGATCGGAAATAATTTCTGAAGTAAAAAAGAAATGATAACTATAATGAAAGCAGTACTAAGTGCTTCTAAAGAAGACACTGATAGTAAGAAATAGAAGAGAATAGAAAAATGATGGACTCCTTGAATGAGTAATATAGAAAAGAAATAGAATGCATGAAGCAGATTCAAAGTGCTATACAGGAAATTAAAACCTCAGTCAAAAGCTGGCAAAAACCATTTGAATGAAAGTGAAAATAGACTTTCAGACCTTGAAGACATCATTGCAGCTACTGAAAAGATAAGAAAGATCTCTTAAAAATAACTAGGATAAAGAAAAAACAATTCAGGATGCAAAGATGAACAACATAAGACAATAGGCATCAGTGAGAAAGATGGAGTCAATACAAATGATATAAAAAGAATATGGACAGAAGTAATAGCAGAAAACTCCCCAAATATGGGGAAACAATCTGACATTCAGGTAACTGAACCATATAGAACTCCAAATAACATCAACCCAATTAAAACCACACCTGGACATATAATAATCAAGATCCCAGAAATTCAGCACAAGAACACTATACTAAAAGCTCCTAGAGAAAAGAAACAGCTCACATTTAAAGGAAAACCCATCAGAATAATGGCAGATTTCTCTTCACAAACCATCAAGAAGAGAATGGAGCAAAGTACTACAAGTCTTACAAGAAAACAAATTCCAACCCAGACTGATATACCCTGCAAAATTCTCTTTAAAGTATAATGAGGAGGGGCTGGAGAGATGGCTCAGTGGTCTAAAGCACCTACTTGGAACAAGCTTGGCAAAGCACAGGGACCATGGTTCGATCCCCCAGCACCACATGCCAGCCAGCCCCGCCCGCAGGTGGGCTGAACTGGCCACACACACACA
>NW_004524729.1:6211200-6218095 GCF_000260255.1 Octodon degus | reverse complement strand
ATTTCTCTAAAATTCACTCTGTCTACATCTTATATCTTTCATATTTCAATATTTGTCTACAATTTTAATATGATATATAATTATTGATTTTCAATAACGTTAATAAGAAAAATAAATGACTATGGAATGTAACAATTTTTAATTAATTCAGGACATCAAGGTAGCCATGACAGCACAACTAAAGACATTCACTAAGAGAGATTTCCTGGACTGCTTCAGAAAAGATATCTTCAATGACCTAACTTTTTCACTAGTCCCGGTCTTCTAAAACTTCTATGGCCTCCCAACAGTGCCACAGTCTGAAACTAAGCCTTAACATAGGGACAGTTAGGGAACACTTCAGATCTACAACAGCTGGAGAGCTGATATACCTGAGCTAGTTGTAGTAAAGATGTATTACTGATCTTGTTGCTGAAAGCAAACTACTTGTGATGATGACTTTTACTAACAGGTATAGAAGAAAAAGCATTTGCCAGATCCACAGCTTCATGCCAGGTATCAGGTATTGTATTCATTTGTTCAAGCAACAAAAACATATCTAGAACAATGAGTATGTCTGAAATCCCTTTTAACTCAGTTTACAACAATCAGCTGTCATTCTCCAAGATCCATTCTGCACTGGTCAAATAGGTGAATTGAATAGCAACATTATAGGAATTAACCTCAACACTTTTTAAGTGCTTGCTACTGGAAATAATTTCTACAAGTTCTCTAAGAATTCAGGGTTACTTTTAGTTTACTATTTCTATAACTAGAGGTAGTCCTTCTGGCTTCCACTTGGCCATTCTTACTATAACAGGCCTTACTTCATGGAACAGGGAACTAACCTAGGGATTCTCCCAGTTGCTGAGAGAGTACATTTGTTTCAATTATGCACCCTGAAATTGGAGAAATAACCAGAGTGAATTCAGAGGCCCAACTGGCCTGCTGTGAATCTGACCTCAGCTAGGAATCCACTGACACCTGAACTGTCTAAGCCCCTACTCCAACAGGTAGACCATAGTGATGTTCTGGATCTCTAAGAATTAGTGTCAGTTCAGAGCCAATGTCCAATAACCTGCAAAAGATCTGATAATTTCCACTTTGTAGGGTGTCACTGATTTTTAAAATGATATAGTGAAGAGAAGCAACCCAAGGAAAGAACCCTGAGAAACCCTACTGATTATGAAAGCAGACAAAGGGCCGGGGAGATGGCTCAGTAGACTAAGCGCTTCCCTGGCAAGTGCAAGGGCCTGAGTTCAATCCCTGGTTCCGCAAAAAAAATAAATAAATAAAAATAAATAAAAGCAGACAAAGATGTTTTACCCTGAAAGAAAAGGATAGCAGTGGAGGTACAGGAAAAAAAAAAGAAAAAACAGGCAAAGTAATGCCATGCTATTTGAGGTAAGAGAAAGTTTCAGGAAGAAACTTTCAGGAAGAGCTGAGAATCTATAAATTCCTTGGTTTTAGAAATATAGAGTTGATTTCTTGATTTGGAAAAAGTTATTTAGTGAGGACAAAAGACATGCATTGGGGAGCAAATAAATGTGCACTTCTAACATTGTGACTGTTAAGGACTTTATAGGACCCTTCATACCTCATTGATGAACCCTAGATAGAATCGTCTTTGAGACATCATCAAATCCACAAGAGGTAAGAATTCGCTACACAGTCCCATATACCCACACCTCAGAATAAACAGATAAATGTAATTGGCAAAGCCTCTGCTAGCCTATATTGTACTTTTCCTTGGCTTAGGAGAAAAACTGTCTGGGGGGGGTGTAGATGATTAAATAGCATTCTTCTCTAGAATGAGTTAGAAAAAGCTACCCCTATGGCCTATTACAGCCTTCTCATAGCTTGATGAGAGGAGGATAAATTGGATTTTAGTCCCCACTCACCCTATTTGGCTGAGAGCCTTTGTACAAGACCCAAAGCACACATTTAATCCACCAGCCCAGTGAGCTGTGCCTGGCATATCTAGGTACACCAGCCAGGGCTGTAGGAGCTAAGTCTTCAGTGGTAAGAGGCTGAGAGCAAGTTTCCAATTTGCCTTCATCAGATTCATTTATTTATTTTATCAATCTTTATGAAGTTAAATTACCATAAATACAGATTAACAGCCAGACTAACAGACCAAAAACATAAAACACATTAGACAATTATACTAAATCAAGTTACACTTTTAGATACATTGGCCATGGTAGATTTCAATAACTTTTTTTTCTTTGTTTCCTATTGTCTGTCTTTTATTTTGTATATTGGATCTCTTCTATAAGAGAAACCTTACGATATTTAAGCTTGCTTATCTAATTTACTTAACATCATTTTCCTACAAATGACTGAATTTGGTTATTAAAATTAGAAGGTTATTAAAATTAAAATCTTTAGTGAAGTTTTTGGAGTCTTCTATGTAAAGTATTATGACATCTGTACATAATGATAATTTAAATTCTTCCTTCTCTATATTCATTTTTTAAATTTCTTTCTCCTCTGGCTAATATTTTAAGAACTTATTGAACAGTAGTGATGATAGTGAACATCCTTGTCTTGTTCTTGATTTTAGAGGGAAAGCTTTCACTTTCACTCCATTTAGTGTGGTATTGGGGATGGGGAGATAGTTTGATGGTCTAATTGCCTGCCTGGCAAACACAAGGCCCCAAGTTCTATCCCCAGTATTGACTGCTGTGCTGGCCCTGGAACCCTGGGTACACTATGCCTCTCAGAAACCAGGCATGGTGGCATATGCCTGTAATCCCAGCCCTGGAGAGGCTGAAACCGGAGGATCACTATGAGTCTGAACTCCATAATGAAACCCTATATCAGAAGAATAAAAAATAATAATACTGTGATGGTGGCCATTGGCTTGTCATAGATGGCTTTTAACACACTGAAATAGAGACCTTTATTTGATATTTCTTTGTTGATCATTTTGTCAAGTTGATTTGTCTTTTTGTGACAGCGGAGTGTTGAGGTACCCCATTACAACTATATTGGTAGTGTTTATTTGATTTTTCATGTCCGTGAGTGTTTTATGAAGTTGGGGGTACTGGTATTTGTTACATGTATGTTTAGAATTGTTATCTTTTCCTGTCAAATCATTCCCTTAGCCAACAGGTAGTAGCCTTGTTTGTCTCTTCTGATCAGTTTTGGCCTGAAATCTACTTTGTCTAAAATTAGGATAAATGGGCTGAGGAGGTAGCTCGGCAGTCTAAGTGCCTGCCTGGGAAACACAAGGACACACGTTTAATCTCTGATATCACATGCACTTCCAGACCCCAAAACTGGACATGGTGACACATGCAAACCCAGCGCTGGGGTGGCTGAGACATAAGAATCACTATAAGTCTGAACTGCATAGCAAGACCTTGCACCAAATAAACAAACAAACAAACAAATAAAATTAGGATAGCTACTTCTGCTTTTATCCAGATTCTGTGTGGATTTTTTTTTGTTTGTTTATTTTTTGGAGACAAGATCTCCCTGTGCAGTTCAGGCTGGCCTGGAGCTCACTTTGTAGCCCAGACTAGTCTCAAACTCCCAATGATCCTCCTGCCTCAACCTCCTAAGTGCTGGGATTACAGGTGTGTGCCACTATGCCTGATTGAATATTGTTTTTCATTCTTCATTCTTTTAATCTGTGAATTTCTTTTTGAGTTAAATTTATTTCTTGTATGCTACCTATTTTTGAGGGGTATTTTTCTTGATTAATTAATCCTGTCTATGTCTTTTTATTGGAGAATCAAGACCATTTGGATTGAGAGTTATTACTGACAGCTTTTGACCTATTCTTGTCCTTACACTATTTTTCTGTTGCTTGTTATGGGTTCTCAACATAGAAACCAGACCAGAATCCAAAATTAAAATTTAAATATGAGCCTTTTATTATTGGGCCCAGGACCGCTTGACCATACTCATGTAGGGAGAAAAATGGCCAAGAGCCTTAGAAGTATAGAGATTTTAAAGTAGAAACCACATCATGTTTGGCAAACAAATTTGTCATTTAACATAGAGCAGTACCTGTAGGGACGGTGTGACCATTACTCAGCATACATTTTTTCTGGAAGCATTGTTTTCTGGGAGCTCTTAGTCTATTGGTGGTTTATCAACAGTACACCAAGCCTCCTTGCAGTCTTACAAGGAAGCAGGGTCAGAGAAAGTTGAGCAGAGTAATTTTTACATTTGGTTTTACATTAACTCATCACATCCCCAACTGGTTTTTGTACAGGATTTAAACCCTTGATTTATTTAGTTTATCATATGATTGATTGGTGAGGGGGACTCTAGTAACACTCAAAAAGGGATTTTTTTTTTAATCTGCCCAAGGGGCAATATATCTCTAGCTCTAGCAGAAGAATCCCCCATCTTTAGTGGCATCCCCACATGTATGATAGCTGTTTGTGCTAGGGCACAGATAGAATGGTGGAGACCCCTGGAAAAAAATTTTTTATTGGGGCCCATCTTATTTTATCATTTTTACATCCAAAAAGGTCGGGTAGGGAGACATAGAAGTTGGGGTTCTGAGTAGCAATCTCTGCCCCATCTTAGGCCTGAGTCAGCCACCATGTATAAGTGGTGGGACAGTGTTGAGCCTCTGGTAGCCCTAACAAGAACCAGTAGGGCCACATTTAGTCAGTTTGACCTTGAGGGGGTCAGCAGTCTTTTGTAAAGTCTACTTATCTGACTGTTGATCTGTTGAGGTCGGCTTAATGTGGGAGCGGTGAATCCAATGTTTCTTGTTATCTTGACTGTGATGTGAGTGCTCAGGACAACAGTGTATGGTCCAGTCCAGTGGGGTCCAAGAGTTGACAGGTCTCGCTTCTTGACCCACACCAAGGATCTAGGCTCAGCTGTCAGCTGGGTGTTGGTTTCTCTGGGTTGTGGGTGGTGATGGCAGAGAGGGAGCCTATAGACTGCAGAGCCTATAAGGACCTTTCAAGTTCTTGATTAGAAATGGATGTTAGGACCTCCTTTCCCAATTTAGGAATTCAAAAGGAGTGATCCCTTGTGTCTCAATCTTTTACAGTTTCTCCAATTCTGGCACCAAGGGTGGCAGTCTTTCAAATAGGATTTTTAAAGGAGTGAGCCCATCCCAGTATGGTGTGCGGTATGACAGCAGCAGGGCCATCAGAAGCATAGACACGCAGTCTGCACCTGTATCCTGGCATAGTTTGGACAGGGTACACCTCAGGGTGCAGTTTTGCCGCTATACTTGGCCCAAGATTTTGGGGTCAGTAGACAGCATCTAGCTTTTACTTTAGGCCCAAAACACTGGAAAGGCTCTGTACTACTCTACCCATGAAAGTAAGCCCATTATTTGAGCCTACCGAAATGGGGAGCCCATACCAGGGAATGATTAGTTTTGTCAGTGTTTTTATCACCTCTCTAGAGGTCTCAGGTCTGGTGGGCAGGTCCTCCACCCATCCTGAGAAGGTGTAAATTAGCACCAACAAATACTTTTGTTTCCAACCATTGACTGGACCTCAGTAAAGTCCACTTCGACATCTTCAAAAGGGAAGGTTTCCTTTCAGCAGATGCCTGGTTCACACTGTGAGTGACAAACTAGATAATTGTTAGCACAGGTCACACATTTGCTGGCCACTGAGGTGCACAAGGTCTGAAGCCTGGAGATAGAGAAGTAGTGGCCAAGCAGCTTGGTCATAGTCTGTCTTTTTCAGATGGGTTTTGTCATGTAGTTTCTGAATCACAAAATGTCCCAAGTGTTTATACAAAAAAAAAAAAAAAAAAAAAAACCCTTCCCCTGACAAGATTTGTCACTTTTTTTTTCCTGTCCCTTCCAGCTTGGCCCACTATAACTTAGTCTCAAAATATTTGGGTGGCTGAAAGAATGGTTCTACCATGACATGTGTTTTTGGCAGTGAGTCCCCCACAGCAGCTTGCTTTGTTGTCAGGTTAGCAGCCCTATTGCCTCGGCCTTTTTGATGTCTAGGACAGTGTATCATTGTCACTTCCCAAGCTCACAGTGATCCTCCTGTCTCAGCTTCCTCAGCTCTGGGATTATAGGAGTACACCACCACATCCAGTTTCAGGTCTGTCATGCAAGCCTGGAGTTCCAGGGCCTGCATGGCATGTAGTACCAAGGATTAAACCCAGGTCCTTGTGCTTGCCCGGCAGGCAGACTGCTGAGCTATCTTCCCAGTCTCTCTGTTATTTTTGACGGAAACTTTTGCAGGATATGTAATTTGGGGTTGGAAGTTTTTAATTTTTATGGCTTGAAACTCTTCACTCCAAGCTCTTCTGGCCTTCAAGGTTTATGTTGAGATGTCTGCTGTAATTCAAAGGGGTTTATCTTCATATGTGTTTTGTTGTCTTTCTCTAACAGCTTTTAAGACTTTGTTCCTGTGATGGAGCTCTGGTACTTTGAGTATAATGTGACACAGAAAAGTTTTCTTTTGTCATAGCTATTTGGGTTCTATATGCCTACTTATCTGTATGTTAATTTCTTTCTCTATATTTTGAGAATTTTCTGCCATTATTTCTGTGGGCTGGTGTTTTATGCCATTCGTGTCGTCTTCTGATTTTTCACTTATTCCAACCACTCTTAGATTTTTTTCTTTGCATTATCTAGTAGCTATTGGATCCATTTTTTATATTCTTTGTTGTTTTATGGTAGGTTTTTTGTTTTGTTTTGTTTTTGTTGTTGTTGGGTTTTTTGTTTTTGTTTTGTTTTGTTTTGGTACTGGGGATCAAACTCTAGGCCTTCCACTTACCAGGTAAGCCCTTCTGCCACTGAGCTACCTCCCTGGCCTTCTCTGTTGTCTTGAAAGTATCTTTCAGTAATTGGTCTTTGAAGGCATCATTGTCTTATAATTCTGAAATTCTGTCCTCATTTTGGTCACTTCTACTGCCCATACTTTTAATATTTTTATTTTTTTATTTCATTTATGTATTTTTT
>NW_004524729.1:6209278-6211100 GCF_000260255.1 Octodon degus | reverse complement strand
TAATGACAAAGCTAAACCTACACAGACTACTAAAAGATATTCTAGAAAGGGATAAAAATGACCACAACTCCATGAATGAGAATGAGAAGAACCCACCAAATAGGCAAACAATCAAACACAGGAGAAAAAAGAGGTATACAATTTTTTTTTTGGTAGTACCAGGGATTGAACTCAGGACCTTGTGCTTGCCAGGCAAGTGCGTATTCTACTAAGCTGTCTCCCCAGCAAAAAAAGAGGTATACAAAAGCAGTCTTTCAATTATTCTTTTGTATACAGCAGCAATATAGATAGATAGATAGATAGATAGATAGATAGATAGATAGATAGATAGATAGATACTGTTTTGTAGAAATCTTCAATGAACTTTTAAATGGATTCATCTAATATATTTTACATAGTCTTGCATAACTACCATTTTGAGAGCTCTTTATTCTTTATCCAGGACCATACAGCAACTTCTCTTACCTTCTGGATTATGCTCTTTGTTATTTTCTATGTGCTACCTCTGAAGGTATTAGAATATTTCAAGTTTGTATAACTGGAAAATATTTTACTTTTAGTTTTTAGAGTTATGTTTGCTAACTATAAAATTCCATGAGGACATTTTTTTTTCTTTTGGTCTTTTAATTGTTCTAGTTTTTTACACACTTGCTTCTTTTTTTTCTAATGTGGAATAAGATGCTATTTAATTTTGTTCTTTCATAGCTAATTTTTTATTGTAATACTTTAATAATTTTCTTCTTTACAATTAGTTTTGGACAATTTCTTTTTTTTTCTTTTTTTTCTTTCTTTTTTTTTTTTTTTTCGGAACCAGGGGTTGAATCAGACTCTTGTGCTTGCCAGGGAAGCACTTATTCTACTGAGCCATCTCCCCAGCCCTTACAATTTCATTTTTGTGTATCTTTTTATGATTTCATTCAAATTTCTTGTGCAAAATGTTCATTTTTCTTGGAAATGTAGTGCTATAATTTCAACTAAATTCAGAAATCTTAAATCTTTAATATTGAGCAGCCACAGTAGCCTCCTCCAGGCAGCCAGAGCCCAGAGCCAGGAAATGCCCCTGGCTGACACTCAGCTCTGCAAGATAACAAAATGAAGGATCTGAGAGTGGGACATGGTGGTGCATGCCTGTGATCCCAGCACTTGGGAGGCTGAGGGAGGAGGATGATTGCAAGTTCAAGACCAGCCTGGGCTACAAAGTGAGCTCAAGCCCAGCCTGTGCCACATAGCATGCCCTGTCACAAAGAGGAAAAAAAAGGAATGATTTTGGGAGGATTGCTTCCTTTTCAATTTCACGGAAGAGTTTGAGGAGTACAGGGACTACATCTTCTGTAAATGTCTTGTTGAATTCAGCTGTGAATCCAGCTGGACCTGGACTTTTCTTTGCTGGTCCCAGGGAGATGGCTCAGTGGAATAAACACTTCCCTGGCAAGCACAAGGGCCTGAGCTCAATCCCCAGTTCTGCAAAAAAAAAAAAAAAAGAAAGAAAGAAAGAAAGAAATTAAATTTTTTTTCTTCACATTCTCTATGGACTTAAAGTTTAACATATCAATACTTGATGTGAAATACCTGTTCCGTGTAATGTATACTATGGTTTTTTTTTCTCATGAATTGTGTTGTCTTTAATTGAAAAGCTAACAAACTGTCTAGTTACATTTCTCCCCCAAACCACAAACTCGGCAATTACTAAGTCTCTAGGCAACATATTCAAAGCTGAGATTAAAAATTTTAAAACAAATCAAGTCCTCAGGTGCAACTAAGGGAGTCCTGCTACCTGCAGGCTAATCTGTACCAGTGATACTGCTTGACTCTAGGAGGCTGG
>NW_004524729.1:6207177-6208246 GCF_000260255.1 Octodon degus | reverse complement strand
TCAAAACAAGATTTTAGAGAGTAACAATGTTCAGTACATTTTGCCTTGTTATCCTCAAAATAGTTGCTCATAATACAAGACATAGGCATGAAAAAGCAATCAAGCAATATAGGCATATACCTATCCTTTCAATGAGCTAATAACAATTAGTAGATTTAGTGTAATCCCAATCAAAATACCATTAGTATACCTTACAGAACTAGAAAAAAAATTCCTAAAATTCATCTGGAACCAGAATAGACCTAGAATAGGAAAGGCAATACTGGGCAACAAAGGCAAGGCTGGAGTATCACAATTCTTGACTTGAAATGATGCTATAAAGCTACTGTGGTAAAATCAGCATGATACTGGCAGAACAATAACTGACCTGAGTACCAGTGGGACAGATTAAAAGATGCAGATACAGCTACAAACACAGTCAGCTACCTTATCTTTGACAAAGGGGCCAAACATGTTCACTGGAAGAAAGATAGCTTTTTTAATAAATGGTATTGAAAAACTGGCTCTCTACATGCTAAAGACTAAAACCAGACCTGTGTCTATGTCTATCACCTTTTACTAAACTACAGTCAAAATGGGTCAAAGATCTAAATATTAAAATATAAATACTAAATTTACTAGAAGAGAAAGTAAGTAGAAATCTTGAACATATAGGGGTAGGCAAAGGTTTCATGAACAAAACCCAAACTGCATGGGAAACACCTCAAAGAATCAACAACTGGGATCTCATCCTATTGAAAAGCTTTTGTGTGTGTGTGTGTGTGTGTGTGTGTGTGTGTGTGTGTGTGTGTGTAATCTTTTTTATTTTATTGAGAAATATGAATGAGACAGTTTCAAAGCTGAATAATAGGACAGTTTCGATAATCAATACATTGTGCATTGTTATCTTCTTAGTGGTTATCCATAGTACAAGAAGCAGACAGGATATCCTGTCCAAACACTATTAGTACACCTCTTTCTTCTCGTTGAATTAAGCAAAAGTAGCTGTGTATCTATCCTATTTTATATATATAAATACAAAATGATCTTTCCTTTTTATCCCCCCCTTTTTTTATTTAGTCCTGTCAGA
>NW_004524729.1:6205649-6206917 GCF_000260255.1 Octodon degus | reverse complement strand
GTATTAATATGGCTTTACTTTATATACCTCGTTTTTATACTTTTCTGCTGGATAGTTAAGACTAAGATAAAGCAAAACATATATAGCAAGAAATGTAACTTTTGTATCTGATAAGGTCAGTCAAGTACCCTCAGAATTTATCCTGTAGCCCTGTACCGCACTTTGTAGATCCTTTGTCAGTGTCAGCCATGAGGATGAGTCACATCCATTGCTTGACCAATTTGCTCGCTGTGAAAGCCTGAGAGAATGTTTTTTCTCTCCATGTGACTCTCCTTAGGCACACTCTACATCATTGATCACATTCCTGTCTGGCTCCATGATCTTCTTGATCAGAAAATTTGGAGCACAACTGAGTTTCATATTGTTACAGTATAGGTTCTCCTATGTCCTGAGTCTTCACTGACCTTGAAAGGCTAGGGCCAAAATGTTGGCTGACCTTGCAGCTCTTCCTTTTCTCCAAATTTGAACTGCTAACTTAGGTTGTTTATCCTCCAGAAGAGAAGCTTATTATTAACCTGCAATACATGCAGTTTGCTTTACCCTAACTGTCTAAATATTAAACATCTTCGGCATATCATGAAAACAGGTATTTTCCATCAAATATTGGTATGTTGAACTTTAAGACCTTACAGAATATGTAGGAAAAGTAATTTTATAAAGGTAGAAATAAGCATTTACATAATTTTACAAAGAAATTTAGAAATCTAACCATATACAGAATTGTAACAGGACAGACCTGTGACATTTTTTCTTATTTTTGTGACTTTTTTTTCATTTATTACCCTTTAAAAAAAAACTTTACTTGAGAGACATTATGGCAATAAATGGTATGTCATGACAAGAAGTACATATTTAGAAGTCCAGGATGGCAGGCACTCCAAGGGTGACCCTTCTATTACAAACCGCCATCCTCAGTGCAACCACCTGGCTCACGGGCACCAGCATATAGAGTTAGTCAGGGTGAGAATCTCACCAGCCAACCGCTAGTCTCAAAACCCTGCTGATGTCCCCCAGGATCACTGCCCCACCTATCTCGTGTGTACAAATGCATGGCTTTGCCCCATCATGTTTCTCAGCTTTTCTCCTTGCCCACTCCTCATTGTCCAATCCTCAAGTTCTCACTTTCCTTTTATTTGTGTTATAACTTTCTTTTTTTTTATAACTTTCTATATGTAATTCCTCTTTTAAGTTCTTATACTAGGAGGAGACAATACGATATTTACACATGTAGGTCTGGTTTATTGCACTTAAAAGTATATTTTCAAGCA
>NW_004524729.1:6201970-6203659 GCF_000260255.1 Octodon degus | reverse complement strand
GATTCTCAAAGTAGCTATTGATAATCTTCTGAATTTCCACTGAGTCTGTGGTAATTACACCCTTTTCATTCCTTATTGCTTGTTTTTGAATTTTTTCCTTCCTCTTTTTGATGAGATTAGCTAGGGGCTTATCAATTTTATTTAATCTTTCAAGGAACCAGCTCCTTGATTTGTTAATTCTTTGAACTGTTTTCTTCATCTCAATTGAATTAAGATTGCTACCGCTGCTTTCTTCTGAAGTGCTGGGGTATGTATATTGTTTTCCATCCTTTGACTTTCAGCCTATGAGTTTCTTTATGGGTTAAGTTTGTTTCTTGTATACAACATATTGTTGGGTTTTGTTTCCTAATCCATGGTGCCAATCTATTTCTCTTTGAGTGAATTGAGTCCATTTACATTGATAGTTATAATTGAGATGTGTTCACTTACAATTGACATGTTAAATGCTGTTTTTTTAACTGTTTTTTCTCCTCTAACTGTTTTTTCTGCTCTAATCTTTATGACTTCTTCCCGTCTTTGGGCTCTGGGTTTGGTTTGCTCTTCCTTTTCTAGTTGTTGAAGGTGCAGAATTAGAGTATTTATTTGTTCCTGTTCTGTTTTCTTAATGTGTGAGTTCACAGCTATGAATTTCCCTCTAAGCACTGCTTTCATCACATCCCATAAATTCTGCTAAGTTGTGCTTGAATTTTCATTGACTTGTAGATATTGTTGAATTTCTTGTTTAATTTCATCTGTAACCCATTAATTGCTGAGCAGGGCATCATTTAATTTCCATGTATTTAGGGGTTTTTTTCTGGTTTCTTTTGTCATTTATTTCTAGTTTCATTGCACTGTGGTCAGATAATATGCATGGGATAGTTTCTGTTTTCTTGCATATACTTAAGCATGACCTATGTACTAGTATGTGGTCTATTTTAGAAAATGATCCATGTGCAGCTGAAAAAAATGTGTATTCCACTGTGGTTGGGTGGAACGCTCTGTATATGTCTACCAAGTCCATTAGTTCCAAGCTCTGGTTCAGTTCTGCTACTTCTTTGCTAATGTTTTGTCTGGTCAATCTATCTTTTTTGGATAAGGGGGTGTTAAGGTCTCCTGTTAAGATTGTGGTATTGGATATTAGATATTTCATGTCTATTAAGGTTTGTCTTATATAGTTGGGTGCTCCTGTGTTTGGTGCGTACATATTTATGAATGTTATTTCTTCCTCTTGAATTTTTCCCCTAACCAGTATATAGTGGCCTACTTTATTTTGTTTGATCATTGTTGGTTTGAAGGTAAGACTGTCTGAGAACAAGATTGCTACTGCTGCTTTCTTCTGAAGTGCTGGGGTATGTATATTGTTTTCCATCCTTTGACTTTCAGCCTATGAGTTTCTTTATTGGTTAAGTTTGTTTCTTGTATACAACATATTGTTGGGTTTTGTTTCCTAATCCACGGTGCCAATCTATTTCTCTTAATTGGTGAATTGAGTCCATTTACATTGATGGTTATACTTGAGATGTGTTGACTTACAATTGACATGTTAAATGCTGTTTTTTAACTTTTTTTTCTCCTGTGTTTAATTGTTTGTCCTATTTAGTGGGTTCTTTCTGTTCTTGTTGGTGGAGTTCTGATCATTTTTGTCCCTCTCTAGAACATCTTTCGGTAGTCTGAAATCCTGAAATTCTTTAGTTGTTCTTTGTCATGAAA